>NC_141695.1:1724125531-1724614531 GCF_964263255.1 Lissotriton vulgaris
CTACCACTCACCAACCACGCACCTCATCTCTCTATAGCACCTTTCTGACAAACATTTCATTTTTTATAGCGCTACTCATAGTTTACTTGCACTCAGTTCTGGAATCTGCATGGTACTCTTTCTGTGTAGCAGGCACATTAACCCTCTGCACTTTGTGAGTGGCAGGAGTGCCCATGTGAGTGCACAGTGGCAGATGCAACAGTGTGAGAGTAGGGTAAGAGGAGTGACTGCAGGGTGAGTGAGAGGACCATATGAATTTGGGTGTGGATATTGGTACAGAGTGGGGCGAACAAATGCATGGTTAGTGATGGGCATGTTTGAGTGAGAATGCAGATTGAGCAGTGAGGGGGACAGGAGATTGAAGGGTAAGTAGTGTGCTCTTGAGACTGCAGGGTGAGGTATAGGGTGAACAGCACAAGTGCATTGTGAGGGCAGAGTGATCACTGTGAGTGCAGGGTGGGCGGGTGAATGGTGATCAGTGTGAGTGCATTCTGATCACTGTGAGTGCAGGGTGAGCGTAAAAGTGAAGGGCAAGAATGTCGATTGAGTTGTCTGAATGCACTTGAAGTAACTCAGCATGTTATTGACAATTGTTTGCTATTGTGGCATTAATAGGGATTGAAGGTGTAGGAAATGAATAATGTGCTGATCCTGCAACAAACTTCCAGTCTCATGACACGGGTTGCCAGCTCATTATTTTGATGTCCCAAACAGGACAAAAATAAGCAATCACCTAAAGCTGGATTTTCAGCACTTATCTGTGCTTTCTTTGAACAGCAAATATAAATAGAAATCACTTTTATTTGTGTTCTAGGGCTGCCTGAATGATCCATGACTGATAATTAAAGGAAACAAAGACAGAAAAGTCACATTACAAATTAATACGTACACATTTCTTTATAACCCTATTTAGTGTCAACACGAGGTCTTTCTAGTCTCTTTAACACCTTGGCTGCTATGGCTTTTCCCCTCCGGTGCTGGTGAGCTTTGATCCCCATTGTTCATGACGAGCTCAGCTCGTCATAAGCACAGCTCCAGTGTGCCTCATGACGAGCTGAGCTCGTCATGAGCAGCGAAGGGGTTAAACAACACATTGCGGGCATTTTTCTTTTGGCCACCCTACTTTATATTACTTTTCATGAAATGCATTCTCAACAGTGATGTGATATGTGATGTCACCTCCAATATCATCAATTATTTTATTTGTGATGGTATTATCTTTAACATCAAGAACGAGCTGGGGGCAAGTGTAGGAAATTATGAGGTAGAGGCACAACGTGATTTGCGGGAGGCATTGTGGGTAAAATGTATTGGAGGAGCACAGAGTAATGCACTTCAGTGAAGTGCTGGTTGTCATGCCTGAAGGGAACACTATGTGATGTGTCTCTTTGGAGGACTGGGTGTTGGGAATTTAGTGTGCAATTTGAAACTGTGCATCAGAAGGGCACTGTGTGCTGTACAGACAAGGTGCATGCACATGGCTGTGTGTATTACAGAGCAGGTGATGTGCCAAGGGAGGGGGGGGGTGGGCGCAAAAGTTGATGTTCAATAACAGTTGTTGGTTAAAGTGTAACTTCAAAGAGGCTTGAAGATGTATTGTGTCAAGCATGAACAACTCATCTGTTCCATTTTTTCTTTCCATTGAGGGATTTGGAGTGCTATTCAATTATAGATAAGCAAATGCAAGTACTACAATACAAAGAAATATATATATTAGGGCTGGATAATCTACTGACATGACAACCAGTACTTTGAAAGATAAAAAATGACAGTCTTGCTTTCTAATGCATTTCGGTGATTTGTTTTTAGGGTCAGGAATCTAATCATGGCAGAAGATTGTTTTTAATATGGCATGTTTAATACAGGCACAGGTATATACATGAAACATTCATGTGCACACATTCAAACATGCACAATTCACATACAAGAATGGTTACACACCTGCATAGCCGCAAAGGGCCTTATGTTTTCTACTACATCTTAGACAGTCCTGTTTTTTTGCACAACACTGTTTGGCATAATGGCACTTTCAATCCTTCGCTTATATTTGTAAAAGAAAACCTAAGCCCCAGAATGCAGTAATTTGTTGCTGGAAAAAAAGAACTGGCTGAGGGTGTCACATGTGAAATGGGCTACTTGGTAGAATAGAATGACAGACATTTTTTAAGAAATACATTCCCTCTTTATTAGCTTGTTAAATAGATTTATTTTTGGCTTGTTGCTTTAACTCCTTAACCGCGGCGCAAATTCTGCTGCGGTGCAGGAGTTCTATTGAGTGGGCAGGGCTGCGTCAGCCAACGGACGTGTGCAGCACTACCGAGATAGGGCTCGCGATGGCCGTAGGCCGACGCGCGCACGCAAGGGGTTAAATATTTGCCTTCGTCTTCCATGCCTACAATAGGAACAAGAAAAGTGTTGAAAGTATTAATTTCCATTATTTTGTTTTACCCTGCTCCTCTCAAACTCTTGGAGAACCTTCACATTTCTCAACAGGATTACAGCCCACGTTTCATTGGCCGGGGGTGCGTCTTGATTCACCTTAATTCTCGTCAACCACGGAGTCGCCACTGCTTAATTTATAGAATAATAATAATATTAAAGTGGAGTGCACAAAGTATTTTTTTCAGGAGCCAGCCTCTGACACAGCCAGCAGTATAGCAAGGAAGTCATGGGCCCTGTTGCAAGCAAGTAAAAATGCCACCTTTTACTGCTGCTGGGTGGTCAAAAACAGCAATTATCATAGATCAAGTGGCCCCTCAGAGTTCTAAGTCCTGGTGCCACTGAACCTCCTGCACAGATGGTAGCTGCGCCCCTGGACTCGGCAGGTTGCCTTTCTTCCACTACCCAAACCTTCCTCTCTTTCTTACTCTTGACGTTTTCATTCATGCAATCTTCCTTTTATCACTTTTTTTTATCATTCTCTTCCTTCCTTCTCCCTTTTCTGACGGACTCTCTTGCTCCCACATGAGAAATAAGGAGTAGTTTCTTACTTGTAACTACAGTTCTGTAGTAGGGGTATCTCTGTTATAGTCATAATCTAGTGAATAGTCCCGCCCATATGCGGGGATCCCGGAGAAATCAAAATAATCTCTTAAGCTGTCTTTTTGTGCAGTCCTGCATAGACACTTAAGAGAGAATTTAAAGACAGCTAATGCAGCCAAGGCTACACTGTCCAGTACTTCAACTAGATATTCCACCAATTTTAACATCAGCAAAGCCTGCCAAGTTTCTTACACAGAAAAAACGCCCCCTTTCACCAAGAAAGCCTCTGGAATGATAGAGAGGAAGGGGTGGACAGACAAGCCCCATAGGCTGCCATTATGTGGCTCAAAAAGGGATGCTGTGCCTGTAAGGAAACTTTCTAGAACTCGGTATCCCAGAATGCACAGCAGGACCCCTCCACTTTTAGTTCTTTTTTCCGGCTCCAGCGAGCAGGACCCTGGGGCATTGAGCTCTCCTTTTTAGGGTTTATTTAAAATGTTTGCACTTTTAAAGTGTGAGAGTGTGTTCACTCGACGTGTGTCGGTGCCTTCTATTATTACTGGGGTTTTTCTAGTAATTCTGAGCCCTCATTTATCAAATATGCCTGCCTTGTTTGATAAATGCCCGGAGTGCTCGAGGAAGAAGGCCAAATCCGATCCACACAGGGTGTGTATCCTATGTCTTCCTTCTAGTCATGTTCCTGAGGAGTGTGAGATCTGCCAAACGTTCTCCTCCAGGACCCTGAAGGACAGACGGAAGATCAGGCTTCAAGAACTGGAGCAAAGGAAGCACCAAGGTGGGTCTGGGCATGCTGGAACTACTTCATCTGCCCGTGCTGAGGCCTCTGGGGGGCTCCTAAGTGAAAAGAAGGCCAGACAACGCCACCGGTCTCCGTCGACGTCGATAGCCTCGACGTCGGCGACGAGAGGGATGACCACGGTCTGTTCCCCCGTCTCCCCAGGGCTCTGGGTCGAAGCGGCGTCGACATTGAGGGGACTGACGTCGAAACCTCCGTTGAGGTCGGCGTCGAGGACAGTGTCATCATCGTCGTCGAGCCATCGACGTCGAGAGAGGTCATGACGGCGACGGCGCTCGCCGTCGAGGCGACACCGCCGTTCGCCTTCGACGTTAGACGTCAAGGAAGTCGACGACGTCGAAAAGATCATCGACGTCGAGAAAAAGGTGAAGAACTTCGACGTCAAGACGGCGATCGTCGACGTCGAGGAGAAGGACTCCGACGTTGAGACATAGATCATCGACGTCGAGACACCGTTCAGCATCGAAAAGGCGTTCAACGCCGATGAGGCGTTCGAAGCCTAAGAGGAAGGCATCATCCTCCAGGAGGCGTTCTGGCGCCAGAAGCTCCTCCAGATCATTGGGGGCACGACGGCGACGTCGCTCACCGACAGGGGGCACGGCCTCTCGGTCTCCCCAGTCAGGTCAGGCGAGGAAGAAGAAGAGGGTAGAGTCGCCGGGCTCGGTGTACTCTGTGGTATACTCGCCACCCAAACCAAGGTCGCCTTCACCACCGCCTCCGTTGCCGAAGGATCCGCCCCCTCGGGTTCCGACACCACTTCCTCCTCCTCATCATCATCATCATCCTCCGCCTCCCAACTGCAACAACACACTGATGTCTAGTGTTGCCGAGCTCGCTGACAAAAAAACAAAACACATATTACCAGCCAACTTGTGAGCTGTAGATCATATGCTATGCATAGAGTACATAGCAGTTATCTCCCAAAGCGGTGGCCAACCTGTATCTGTTGCAGTGGTCTCACAAAGTGTACGTAAAACTGCCTGGCCCACTCTAGCTTGTTGTCTTGCTAACAAAGCTACATAATAGTGTTTTGTGAATGTGTGAGGTGTACACCATGTTGCAGCTTTGCATATGTCATCTATGGGTATATTTCCTAAGAATGCCGTAGAAGCCGCCATTTTGCGTGTAGAGTGTGCTCTAGGGGGAACTGTTAACGTTCATTTTGCTTTTGCATAGCATACTTGAATGCACTTGACTATCCACCTTGCAATACCTGATTTTGATATTGGATTGCCTTTGTGTGGTGGAGCAAAAGCGACAAAAAGTTGATTTCTGTTACGGAAAGGTTTTGTCCTTTCTATGTAATACAGCAATGCTCACTTCACATCTAATGTGTGTAGGGCATGTTCTGCTATTGAATCTGGTTGAGGGAAGAACACAGGTAACTCAACAGATTGATTGATATGGAAAGCAGAAATGACTATAGGATTGGTCCGAAGATCCACTTTATTTTGGTGCATCTGCAAAAAGGGTTCTTCTATAGTTAATGCCTGAAGCTCACCTACTCCTCTGACTGACGTGATAGCAACTGAGAAATTGCAGTTCACATTTATGCAATGGCTCAAAGGGTGGACTCATTAGTCTGGTGAGAACAATGTTCAGATTCCACACTGGAGCAGGTGGACGTCTCAGGGGAATGACTCTTTCGAGTCCCTCTATGAAGGCTTTGATAACAGGCACTTTAAAAAGATATAGATGTGGTCTATTCTGAAGGTATGCAGCTATTGCATCCAGATGTAGGCGTATGGACGTGTACGCTAATTTGGAACACTGTAGATGTAACAAATAACATATAATGTTTTGTACAGAAGCATCAAGCGGGTTGACGTGGTTGTTATTACAGTATATCACAAACCGCTTCCACTTTGCTGCATAGCATGCTCTTGTGGTAGGACGGCTAGCCTCTTTGATAATGTTCATGCAGTCTGGCGGTAGATTAAGATAGCCAATCTCCAAGACTTCAGGAGCCAGATTGCCAGATTGAGTTGACTGGGGTCTGGATGTCTTATGTCTCCATGGCTATGTGTGAGGAGATTGGATGTAAGACGTAATTTTTGGTGAGGAACTACTGACAGTTCCAATAGGGTTGTGAACCATGTGGGAGCAACTAGGATTAAATGTCAGGGACACTTGTTTGTGTTTCCAAACCACTAACGGAAGGAGTGGGAGAGGCGGAAAAGCTTAAGCAAATATCCCTGACCAACTCATATAGTGCATTGCCTTTGGACAATGGGTGTGGGTACCTGGACATGTAGTTTGGGCATTTTGCATTTAGATGTATGGTGAACAGGTCTATGTGTGGGAAACCCCACATTTTAAAGAATGGGAGGAGTACTTGAGGGGGTATTTCCCATTCGTGAATTTGCTGTGTCTGACGACTGAGCACTTCTGCCATCTGATTGTCTACTCCTGGGAGGTGTTCTGCTAGGGGATGCATTTTTGTGATGTATGGCCGATTTCTAGAGTCTGTGCTAGCTGTGACAGCTGGAGAGTGTGTTCCTCCCGGTTTCTGTATGTAGTACATCGCTGTCATGTTGTCTGTACAAATTAGGACAGTCTTGCGTACTAGCTGAACTTGAAATGCTTTCAGAGCTAGGAAAATCGCTACCATCTCTAGATGATTTATAGGAAGCTGTGTTTGCTGGAGGCTCCAAATGCCCTTGGGTTTGGAGACGCGCTCCCCAACCTGTCATTGATGCGTCTGCTGTCAGTACTATCTGTGGAACCGGATCCCTGAAGGGACGCCCTTTTAAAAGGTGTTGCGTTTTCCACCACTGCAGAGAGTGACGGGTGCAGCTGTCTACCAACACTAGATCTGATAACTGACCGCAAGCTGGGTTCCACTGACCTGCTAAGCATTCCTGTAGGGAATGCATTTGAAGTCTTGCGTAGGAGACTATAAAAATGCAAGACGCCATGATTCCCAGTAGCTGCATGAACACTCGCGCTGGTAAGGAGTGTTGAGGCTGAAACTGAGACATCAGGGTTTGAATATTCCTGACTCTGGCTGGAGTTGGATATGCTAGAGCATTTTGTGTGTCTATAGTAGCTCCTAGATATGCTTGAGACTTGGATGGTTGGAGATGGGATTTGGACAGATTTACTGTGAATTCTAGCTCGTGGAGCAATTGCACAGTTTTTTGTGTGTGCATAGACAGCTGTTGTGTAAGCTGGTCTTCATGAGCCAGTCGTCTAAGTATGGGAAGACGTGAATATGTTGTCTTCTTGGATGGGCTGTGACTACTGCCAAGCATTTTGTGAAAACCCTCGGTGCAGCTGTCACTCCGAATGGGAAGACTTTGAATTGGTAGTGCCAAACTGCTATGATATGTGGTGCAGAAGAATTCTGTTACCGAAGGATGAGTGCACTTTACTTAGAACATGAAAGTTTCAAGTCCATTTCCAGACAATTATTCAAAAATTAACCGATTCAACTGTATCTTCTTCAAAATTACTTTTTATTCTGTGTTAATTCATTTGGTTTCCATTTTCCATATTCAAAGGATGTTTCCATGTTAATCAACAAAAAATGACATGAACCCAATGCATTTCGGGTCATATGTTTGACCCTTCCTCAGGGGTCTATAGAAAAAGAAACTGTAAACATTGAGCTAGTCTCTACAAAATTATGAGGCATTTAGCAGAAACAATGTCCTGGCAATTGCTGTCTTCATTTCATAACTTTCTAAGCCGGTCTGCTATAACTTAACTAAATGTGTTCTGTACAGTACAAACAATGGGGCCAAGCGCCAACTCTACGCTCTACACGTATGAGGAGTACACCTATCCTATCTCATAGCTAAACGCTAAAAGTCACAGAGTTTGAGCCCACTTACTTCAAGTGTAATCTCCTGTTCCCCTCGCTATTCCTGTCAGTTCCAGTGTGTCGGGACTACGGGTAAACAATGGCGACCATTATTTCATTTATTTATTAAGCCCTTTGATTGGCGAACAGGGTCACATGATCGGGTTGTACTTTTCTATTCACATTTACTAATCTTGGTTCTCATATGATGATTGGTGTGTGAAATTAATTACCCAGAACTTAATAATGCTCCCTACTAACCAGCAACTGTAATATACACAATGCTTCTTGTTTGAAAACGATCGCAGTGTTTTAGACCACACACCAATCAACGTGGGGCCTGGGTTTGCAAGTTTCCGGATTGGCTTCAGACCCTGAGAATGGGCTCTGGTTTCAGGGATCCCAGCGCTGCTTCCCTGGTCTTATCCGGACTGGTTACAGCTATGAAGTATGGGCGTTTGTTTCAGGGATCCCTGTGCTGTTTTCCCTGGCCACCTCTTTGTGTGAATTCTTCAGACTTTGGAACTGTCTCTTCCTCCTCTCTTCCCATCACTCGTGTCCTGGCGGTAAGTAGAAAGACGAGGCTGACGGCACACCCCAAGAATACCGGGACCTGGTGCTTTTTGATGGAGGTAGGACGATGCCCCCTGGGCGGATTCCAAATCGGTTTTGCACCTACTGCGGAACCCGAGCAACCTTGGCTGATGCACGTTGGAGCTGTACTTTGCAGCTATTGAGGAGTCTGGCTCTGGTTCACCCCCTTGGCCTTCACCTACCCAGCCAGACATCTGACATTGTTTTCCTCGTCCCCCGCTGTTTTTCTTACCCCCTCCCTCCGTTTTCTTAAATCTAATTGCTGTAACTATGTATCCTGTATCTCGCTGATCCTGTAACTAGGTAACCTGCAACGCACTGATCCTTATGTAAAGCGCTCTGATACCTCCGAGTCTCGTCAGCGCTATATACAACTTTATAAATATAGTAACATTTCTACATATCTAGGGAGGGGGCAGAGGCAGTGCATGAAGCCAGTCATAATATTTCATACTGGTGGGGAATGGGTCAGGTGTGTTCTTAGTCATCTGAGTTGCCTTCAAGGGGGTTCATTGCTTTAATATGGTTGTTCCCGCTCCAACACTATGTTTGGTGCCGTTATTTTATAGTTACATGGTATTTCATTAGTATACGACTTCTCGCCATTTCCCTTTTGTGCCCATGTGCATGATCGTGTATGTATCTGCCGTTCCCTCTTATCTATCTTATCCTGGAGTTCATTAATGGAGCATTCTATTTCCTCCCTACCAGTGTACTCCTCTTGGAACTCATCTGCCTCCTTCCTCGAATGTATGCCACATGCTTGCGTTCCTCCTCGTTGTTTCTCTCTTCTGCACTCGGTCCAAATTCCTCCCCCCCCAAAAAAGTGGAAGTTTGGGCCAGTATTTCAAAACCATTTGGCATGTCCCCTCCAACTGATAGGTGCCCATTCAGGACCGGTTTTCTGTAGGGCCACGTCGTTCACCATCTTGCGTAGTGAAAGCTGAAGGCCAAGGCGTCAGCCGCTGCCGTCCTACCGGCTCCTGGCCGATACCACACAGCGCTGCCTCGGGCTAGTTGGCACGTCAGATACCCTAGTTAAATCACCTTCCAGGGATATATGGAAATTAGGGGCCCATGATAAGCCTGGTTTAGGAGACAGTGCCTGCTAGTGTGTGTTATTCTTTCACAGTGTATGTAGGGGCTTGAAAGTGAAGGGTACATTGGAATTGCTTGAGGAGAGACTGAGAAATGAGGTGGCAGGCTAGTCGACACCTGTCAGCCAGCACACTAGAGACTGGTAGGGTTTATGGGGCACCTCTAAGGCACCCTCTGGGTGCATGTATTAATAATCCACCACTGAAATCACTGTGGGTTTATTAATACAAAGTGTATGATACCAAACACCATAGATTTCAGGGAAGCCATCATGTAGCTGGCGAACTTGATTTTACCTGTGTCCAGCACATGTACTTAAAAAATGGCTTCCACTTGTGATATCTAAGAATTGACTTAGACATCACAGGGGCATATTTGCTCATACAGATAATCCCACACATGTATTACAGTACAACCTGCCTTAGGGCTGTAAGGCCTACTGTAGGGCTCACTTACCTAAGCCGCATGCAGCGTCTGCAGGCATGGTACCCAGGGATGTGTGGCATGTTGTGTTTTGACTTTTCTTAGCACCAAGACATGCAGCCTGCAATGGCAGTCTGCATAAATTAGGTGAGGGGTCCCTGAGGGTGGCACAATACATGCTGAAGCCCTTAGGGACCTTCTTTAACCTTGCCATGGGTACTTGAGGTACCATTTGCTAGGGTCTTACAGGGATGCTACTATCGCCACTGGGGGGAACAATTGTATTGTTTAGGGAAAGAGATCTGGCACTGGGGACGTGGTTAGCAGGAACCCAATGTACTTCTGTCGAAATTGCATACAATACCAGGCAAAAAGTGGGGGTGACCATGTCAAAATGGGGGACTTCCATCAGTACTTATATCCCAATTGGCATAGTCAGAATGGGGCTGACAAGACACATTCTCAGTTTAGCAAACCTTGTGTTCTCACCTGCTGCTTCAGCAATGAACTCTCGAGACCAATCAGTTTCGTTGTAGTCCTGTGAGGCTTCTATGGGACCAGCCACTGAAAGGAACTCCTGTGCCCAATTCTCAGACCGGGCGAGGTCTGCAATCCCAGGAGCTGTGATTGGCAGAAAGAGAGCGACAAGGAGGGTTAAGACGGGAGAGATGGAGACGGTACCAGTAAATGAAAAGCCAAGTCCACCCTCATTACATTCTCTGCTCACAGATCTCTTCTTGTTTATCCCAGGTCACCTTGTTCTAGAGTAAGCACTTTGGTAAGATTAAAAGACCAAATCATCTTTGCTCAATCAGGCGACATGTCCACTCCACCCCTCCGGGTAAGATTCACTCCATTTATGCTCAACCTGGTCACAGAATAAGGTCAGTCCGATTAGGTTTTAATCTCACTCCATCCCATTCACCCTCTTGCTAGGTGGTCAGGGTTGCTCATCACTTTCCACCCTGATCAAAACACAAGCTCACTCCGTCTACGTCCTAAGCCTGGTAGCAGCAACTCTCTTGTCCACCCTTAAGGCTGAACTAGCCTATTATTGACTTTCTGATGGCAGCTCAGTTGCCCAGTCCCCACCAGCCAAGGCAACCGCATGCTCTGGTTCCCTTACCTCGTTGTGGAGCTTGCCGGAAGCTTGCCTGCTCAATTTCCTGCATCTCAGCCAGCAGATCATCCATCTTGAAAGTCTGGGGAGCTCGACCCAACAGTGGGGCATTCTGGTCCTGCAGAAACTCAGCCACCAGCTTATGATGAAGGAGAGAGGAAAGTGTTCCCAAAAGAACAATTAACCTCGGTCTAAACTAAAATAATTAACATAACTACGTAAAGGGCTGAAGATCCAAAGACTGCCTCGCACTGAACTATCATTCACCCTAAGCCACGGAAAGGACAGATGAACTTTCAACAGCTCTAAATTGAACCACTCAAGGGGATATGAGGCTTAGGAACATAGAGGAAGAGATTCCAGGTCAGACATAATTTGTGATGGAAAGAGTCCAGGATGGAGAGAAGTGGGGAGAGTAAAAGACAAGACAATGGGCTGGGAAGGAGCAACTCTCTAATATAGGGATGGAAAGGAGAACATCTCCAATTTAAGGATGGGTTGGAGTTAGACTCTGGGATATGGTTAGGCTGAGAATGGGGAAAGCATGGGTAAGAATGGGCTATGAAGGAGAAAGAGTGCCGCATAAGGAAGGGTTGGATTGGGAAGGAGAAATACTTTAGGATCATGACTGTTTCAGAAGGTGTAAGACTCCTGTACATGGATGGCTGGGAAGAAGTAAAATTCCAGAATAATAGTACGTTGGTAAGGTGAAAGACATTAGATTAAGTTTGAGTCGGCAAGGATAAGGATTTCCGGATAAAATCGAGCTGTGTGGAGAAAGACTGCATGATAAGGATTGGTTGGGAGGCAGAAAGACATTATAATGGAAAGCTGCAAAAAACAAAGCCGACCTAGAGCGTCCAGGTATTTGGGAGTTTCAGGTAGTAAAATGCAAGACTGGTTGCAGCCCCATAGATCGTAGCACAGCTGTAATGTGGGGATACAAGATGTGGGTTAAAAATAAAAGCAACTAAGAATCCTTTCGCTTTAGGATTTTTAAAATTATTTCTCATCTGTGCAGATCAAAACCAGCATTCTATTCTGACCTTTTATAAACGACTGACCACTGAATTTGAAATGCAACTACCCGTTTGGTTTTTATGTCAACAATTCCACAGGTAGTTTGTTATTTTTTCATTTCTAAACAGCCCTCATGCTGTTTCTTTTTCAAAGATTCTTTGTAAATTATAACTTTCAAAACCACACTGTCAAAACAGAAACAGATAGCATGCAATGGGTAAAAACCAGCTACAGGTTTCCGAGGTTGATCTGTGCTCACTGGACGGTTTGTAGATCTAATATGGTTTGCTTTATATCAAGTTTGAAGGAGTCCTTACCTCGTACATGGGGATTTAAAACACTGGTTCACAGGCATATTCCTGTTCCCCAGTTAAAGCAGAGGGCGGTTTATATCATTTTAAACATCCCTCGTAAGAACCAAATTGAGTCTTGTGTAGTTCAAAAGTAGGCCCGCCTACACACTACATTAGGAATACTGGTAGACTATGGAAGGTCATTTAAAGCGTTTTCTCCATGGGAAAATCCACAATCTCAGACATTATAGTCTATTAGAGTAGTGAAAGTGCCAAGATGATGAGAAGCCTGCACAATGCAAGATCCATGTTTACAATGACATTATAAGCAATCAAGACATGCTATTTATGTGGCAAAGACCTCTAGTTGTAGGCAAAACTTCTGACAGAAATTATATTGTTCACTGCTGAGTTAAGATGGGCAGTTGTAGACAACTGCGCACTTTATTATGCCAATCAAGTGGCTAATACCAAAAAGCAAGAATACGAAAGGACCGTAATCTGGTTGTCTTACTTAAGTTTGATCTACAGAAGCGACAACCTGTAGTTGACTTTTTAAGATTCCGCAACTGGCTATATCTGCAAAAGTGGCTATCATTGACTAGGTTTAGTCTGTTCAAGTCTTAATAGACTGAACTCTGAACACTCGTCAGCTGGGCACTATCTTCCTACAAGGAATTAAAATTTTATGGTGGCTTATGCTTTAGTAATCAACAGTTGCAAGGTGGTGGAAAGGGGCACCAGGAGATTTTCAATTATGGGGCCCATATTGTGGAATGCTTTTCTAGGACAATATCAAAAATATGTTAATACAGTTTTGCAAATAGTCTAAGTTTTCACTCGTTGGAAGTTGGATCTGCATGATTTTTAGATGGAATCATTCTAAGTCCTTTTAAAGAAGAAATGTAAATGCGGTTGGTCCTCATTAGAAAGATCAGAAATACATTATTATATTTTTGAACGGTATGACTATACACTTTTAGTAATCCTGATTAGCTTTTCTGTAGGATACAATTAGGTAGGATAGGAAGGCACTTAATAGAAAATTATGTTTTTAATCTTAACTGCAACTTTCTGGTCAGTGTCAGTGAAAATACTTCCTTTTCCGACATGTAGCTGCCCTTTTTGAGAGCTCATCTGTGTTACAGTAATGACAAATAGCCCTCAACAAAACACTGAAGGCTGCTGAAGTGAAATATGAAGATTGTGTTCAGTCTCAGGATAATTGTACTGCTAAAACCTTGAATAGTTAACTGCTCTCCCTGACCAGAATCAAAGGCAACTTAATGAATATGCTACAGAAATTTACAGGTGTGGACGAAGTCTGCAAACAAGCACTGTGAGGCAAACAGAGAAGACAAAAGCAGCTAATCCTGCCATTATTAGAGTGAAGGGGCAGACTATCTGCGGAGGTGGGGGGGGGGGCGTCTGGAAGCCTAAAATGTGCTTTTAGCAGCTGGAGACCAACCCTGCACCTCCAAAACAGACTCACATACACCTCATAATCATAATAAAATATTCACTTGTGCCTGAAGGGGCCCACGGCCATATGCGTCTTAATAAGATTCCAAATATTTACACATCTGAGCAAATACACCAACACGGACTTTCTCAAGTGACAAAGTTCAATACTAGGAGAAAGCATTCAGAATTGAGTTTTATTACAATTGTCATGGGTGAAAGGCAGAAACCCTGTTTATATACCAACAGTCACTAGCCTCCCATCACTGTGCTGGAATAAGTAAATAATCTGCTCAGAGGAAAATTATTATCAGAAATATAGCTCAAATCTATCATGTTAAAACTCGTGAGCCACCGAATCCTTTTCTGATGAGCTGGAGCCCTGAACAAAGAAGCAGAATTTCATCAAAGGGCGAATGCACAAGGTCCCAAGAGAGAGTAAGATCGAAGACCAAGGAGTTGTAGAGCAAATGAGCACAAAGCAAGTCAGCTGTATGTAGGAAAGTGCCTCTTTTGACAGGTTCAACCCCCACCTTTTGACTGATGCATGATGTGATTTCGAATGTCAGTGAACTGGGTCCCTTCTCATCAGGCTTCCAGCACCAGATATCTTTCCTAAAACTGTACCACGATTGGCACCACTTCAGCACCCCTTCTAAGTACCTAGTAAATGTCACCCCTGATACTTGGGGCCTGGGTACTGAAGAGGGTACACTACGGCTACAATACAAATTGTGCCACTCTAAGGACCCCTTCTCAAGCTCATGCACACTGCCTACTGCGTGTTATGGTGCAGAGAAAACTGAAGAGTCGACATGGCATGTACCATGGCAACATACACTGAATGAGGTATAGGCAAGTCAACACTACTGCAGGTCTTGCAGCCCTAAGGCATGGTGCCCTAGATCCCATGCATGGAAATGTCAGCATGAGCAGATATGACCCTACAATAGTTAAGTTCATTCTTGAATACTGTAAGTGCACTAGTCTTAGCCAGCCTGCCACCATCAGACAGGTTTCTGACCTCATGGGGGCAACAGCGAGCAATCCCAGAGCCAGACACAAAGCCTCCTCCAGGCTGGGAGTGCCTACCACGGAGGGAAGCTTCAAATGCATTGCCGTCATTAAAATGGAACTCAGGCATACCGAGATAGTGGAGGATTCCACCCCACTCCCTTTTCCTGCTACTCTTTAGGCGGAAAGACAGGCAAGAAAATGTAGTAAATTAGGAGGTGTGCCCACATTCAGCCAGCACCACACCTAAAGTGGGGCAGGCGATGAGGACACTACTTTTCCAATTCCTCCATCTTGTGATGGTAGGAATTCAACCTATCAGGACTAGGTTAGTGCCCCTTCCTAGAGAAAGTGGTAACTTAGAGGGTGTGGACACCCTAAAGGTAGGTAGCCCATTGGCTACTACCCGTCACCCCCTGTAATGCCCCTAAAGTTAGTGGCATCCCCGAACTTCGATTAGACGGACCTATGAATGGCAACAGACAAAGAAAGGGTGCTGAACTAGGAACAGAAGACCTGCTGCAAAAAACTGGCACCAAACCCTGTCAGCTGCTTCCAGGACTCAACAATTGTGGTGTGCCTTCACGTCCTGCAACTGTGAGGCCTCCAAGCACCCTAGAGCACATCCAGCTGAGAACTTCCCTTGAAGTAGAGGAGTTACTCCTCTACAGCTTACGAACCTCAAAGTCCGGTTCACCAATCTGCTTCTCCCCGGCGACTCAGACGTAGCACCGTAGCCAGAAGAGGTACATTAGCTACAGGTGGTCAGATCTATCCCCCCACTAAGTGAGAGGATACCAGGACCTACTGGAGCCATTCCATGCCAATACCTGGGGTACTGAACCCCCTACACCGAAGACTGAGAAGAAAGAGTCCAATTCAGACTCCAACCACCCAGGACGCCGAAACCAGTTGAGGGACTTTGAGATCCCTGAGACCCGCTCCATGAGTGGACCAGCTGTCCCAAAATCATCCCTGCAACCTGCCTGCCCCTACCGTAAGGACCATCTTGATGCACAATGATTGGCAGGCCTCTCTGCTCTGCAACCAGCCTGCCCAGCCCGGCTAACGAGCCAGCCTCCTACATTGGTGGATCAGCGGTGGGATAGAAGACTTTGCATTTGCTGATACCACTCTGTCAATAAGTGACCACATCAGTAAATCTAACAAATGTCTTCAGCTGAGTTGTATTTTTTCAATTGGTTTAATTTTTGATAATTTCTCAAATTAACTGCAAGGGCCTTAGCCAAGTCCCTGAAACTAAGTGGTTAAAAACGGACAGTATCTTATTGTAGTTAAGACAAAGTATTTCCATTTAGGTTTTTTCCTCTCTAAAAAGGTCCCAACATAGTAGAAATAATGAGTGGTACAGAAAACCAGGCTCATGAGCTCGACCTGACCGCTTACCTCGACATGCCCTATGGCAGGCTAAGGGCTCTCTGTAAAGGTTATGGTATCAAACATAGAGAAGCTGAAAACGCTTTTGGTAGAATTTGAGAGAGATAGCCCAGAACTAGTAGCTGCATCATAGGAGGATCAGAATACTGAAGAGAATCCTTCTGAGGAGATAGCAGAATCTCTCCCCTCAGGAGCAGAGGATGAGCCCCCAGGGGAGGAACTCTTGCTAGAGAGATTGGCCAGGAGGTTGAACTAAGCTCAACTCCTGGACACAGAAAGACAAAGAAAAGAGACCATTCTCTGGTGGCAGCAGTTTTATAACGAGGGAGAGAAAATAATATTTTGCTCCTAAACTCCCCAAAGGAGTTGTCCCTAAATATGCAGAGGGTGATAATATCACCAAGTGGTTTACTGCTTTTGAGAGAGTTTGCATCAGTAGAAAGGTAGACCAAAAGAATGGGGGCTCTCTCTTGTAGGAACTCTTCTCAGGGAAATGCAGGGATAGACTCCGGACATTGAATGAGAAAGATGCTGAGCCTCAGGACCTCAGGAAGGGTACCCCGATTTATTTATTTTATTTATCAAGTTTTATATAGCGCTGGCTAGACCCAGAGGTATCAGAGCGCTTCACATAAGGATCAATGCGTTGCAGGTTACATAGTTACAGGATCAGCGAGTTACAGGTTACAGAAATTAGATCAACGAATAACCGGGGCAGGAGGAGGGAGCGGGATGAAAAACAGCAGGGGACAAATACGTCAGCATCAACGCACCGTGGCATCAGTAGAGCACCAGCACATTAACATCAGCACAGTATCGGGCAACACCAGGACACAATAGCAGCCTAAGAATACCACAGCATCACCAAAGCATTGTTCGACATCTTCAGAGCACCTTCTAAGCATCAGTACACCCCTGCAACACCAGGGCACCTTAATAGCAATGGAGTACCCCCCCAGAGAACCACCGCATCACAAGGGCACAGCTGCACCGCCTTAAGCAGCCACCTCAGACCTCGATGCTGCCACAGCACCTTGGCTTTATAGTATATGTCCACAACAGCAAAGCACCACAATGTCCCACACGGAGCCTGCACATCAGCAGAGAATTTTAAAACAACCATAGCACCCATTCGCAGCATATCCAGCACCAAGGAAGTGTCACCAGCCCGCTGTACATCAGTACAGTACACCACCAACAGCTACACAGAACTGTACTTAATGTCCAGCCACAGTGGGGTAAGGAAACTCTAGAGGACCCCCTCCCCCTTTCAAAGTACAGGCAGGTGGACCACAACGCTCCGGACCCAGTCCGAAGCTATATGGCCACAGATTTGCCACTGCCGGAGGGGGCCCCTTAAATGACCCCTCCCCCGACCACTACCGTCTATGTGCAGAAAAGCAGTAAATAAGTTCTCCCACTGAAGAAACGCCCCTCCCACTGGAACTTGCAGATTATCTCCTTTTCACACTAATAAATGTGCGGGCTGAATTTCTGTGCAAGCCCGCTGAATAGGGGGTTGGATTTTATCAGCAAAGGCCCGCAGTTTGCAGACACTGTACCGAACAGGTGCTTCATAATCAGATTGGGTCTTTGAACTCACCACTGAGGAATAAAGGATTAAATTGAGGGAGACTCGAAATACCCAGAGTCAGTCCTGGGTTGAATTTGTAGACTTTTGAATGAAAGCACTAGGTGGTTGGTTAACGGGTAACAATGTGCATGATTATGAAGGGCTCAACAATTTCATTGTGAAAGAGCATCTGTTGAGTAATTGTTACAATGAGAAGTTACATCAGAGAGGTGTGGCTCACTGGTTAGAGGCGGCAGACCCGAGTGCAGAGAACGGCCCGGGACCAGGGTTCGATTCCCGACGCGGCAGGGTCTTGGACCAGGATCAGCGGACTGATAATTCTCGCATCGGTGCCTACTCCGACCAGGGATCACACTCGGCAACTCTGGGCATTAGCTTGCCTCATCTCCACAACGGCCCCACACAAACGCCGGGGATGCCTGGTTTCACCTTGGAGACCCCCAGGAGGGACTATCTCACAGGGAAAGCCAGGACGGGTTCCCCAGCGGTCTATAGCGCTACGAGGCCTCCGGGTAGCAGTGCGCTTTACAAGACACAACAATAACAATAACATCAGTATTGGTAGACCTAGGTCCACCTTCTCCTCATGAGTTGGGGAAGAAGGTAGACCACTGGATCAAAACAAGGGTAACCAAGACTACCTCTGATGGGGGTTACCAAACAATAGAGGCCAACCCCCCCACAAGGAAAAGATGATGACCAATAAGATAAAAACACAAATGAGTCGCCTAAAAGTCCCCAAAATCCTGTTCAGGAGGGAGGGCCCAGTAACTCTTCACAGCCCAGGTGTGGGTGCGAGGGTAAAAACTGGGATGCCAAAAAGGCTTTGTGTCATGACTGTCAGGCACTTGGACACCAAACTTGAGACCCTAGCTGTAAAAAGAAAAAATAATGCCTCTAGTACACCTGCAGTAAATGTATTGATACCTCTCCAGATAGGATCACAGGTGGACCAGACAATGTCAAAGAGCCTGCTGAGGAAAGTCTAGTCACAGAGGGTGGAGTTGATATACCAACCCTGGCATTCAGGCTCAGTAACCTGCAAAAATACAGACAACAGCCACATGTAAGTGGGGTTAAAGTTGAAGCTCTGCAAGATACTGGTGCCAGTGTCACAATGGAGACTGAGCAACTGGTATCCTCACACCAGTACTTGCTAGGAGAGATGTATACAGTCCTGAATGTTGAAAATCAGGCTAAGGTACATCGAATGGCGTTGGTGTCGTTAAGAGTGGGGAGGGGTTACTGGCCACTAAAGGGTGGTGGTATCTTCTGCAATTGCTGTAGAGTGTCTGCTTGGCAAAGATTTGGAGACCTCAGCATGGGCCGATGTCAAAAAGAAAACCCATGGAGCAATGGGAATACCCGAGTTGGTTTGTGTAAAAACAATTGCACAGAGAAGAACCCAGGGTGAAAAAGAAGTGTTACAGCCTGAATATTTGGCCAAACCTTCCAAGACAAAAGGCAAGAAGTCTGGGAAACCAACTTCTGATCAGACCCCAGATCAAGTAGACTTGTCAGTCCCAGAGGAACTGACCCCTAGGAGCTTGGGCCTTACACACCAGAGCTTTTTGGCTCAGGGTGGCCCTCTAGGGAAGATCTGTGCCAGGGACAGAGAACCTGTCCCACTTTTGAAAGCCTGAGGCAGAAAGCTGCTGATAAGGAAAAGGGAAGTGTCAGTGGTACCTACAGAACCTATTGGGATGAGGGACTCCTATACTCTGAGGTCAGAGACCCCAAACCCGGTGCCACTAGGAGAGTGGTAGTGTCTCAGAAGTTTAGAGAGTTTCTCTTTAACATTGGCCCATGACATTTCCCTAGCTGGGCATCTAGGACAAACCAAAACTTGGATTAGGTTGGTGAACCACTTCTACTGGCCAGGAATGTCCCAGAAGTTGAAGGAGTTTTGCAACTCATATGCCACCGGTCAAGCCAGTGGCAAGACAGGTAGCCAACCAAAGGGCCCCCTTCATTCCACTTCCAGTGGTTGGGGTACCCTTGGAGAGGGTTGGGATTGACATGGTTGGGACCGTTGACCTTAAACTGGATCAGGAAACTGATTTATTCTGGTGGTAGTGCATCATGCCACAGCTAAGACTCTCCTTGGTATTTTTACCAGGGCTGGCTTTCCAAAGGAGGTAGTATAAGATTGAGGAACCAAACATTATGTCTGCATACTTACAAAACATGTTGGATGAGTGTGGAGTGATCTATAGGTTCTCTACCACCTGCAGACAAATGGGATTGTTGAAAGGTTTAATAAGACCCTGAAAGGTTGACTCCATGAAAAACTCAGAAGGAGATTGGATGTCTTACTACCATGCCTGCTATTTGCTTACAGAGAGATGTCACAGAAGGGAGTATGATTTTCCCCCTTTGAGCATCTGTATGGCTACCCTGTAAGGGGAACACTGTGCTCGTACTAGGTTCTCATATGCAACAGCTTATATAGATATATTTTCTTGACTTATAGGGTCATCTATAAATTTAAGGTTGCCCGTTGTTCTATAGTCCTGATGAAGACTCGCATGGCCCAGGCATAACTCACCGTCAGGCCCTAAGTCGAGTCGAAACGTCAACGCCTTTCTGATAATTGACCTGGACCTATATGTTTCCGCTTTATTTTCATGTGCATCATAATTTACAAAACATATGTGTGTTTCAAATGTAACAACATTATGGAATAATTGATTCATGGCTAGGTCGTACAACACGGATGATTGTTGATCCGTATTGTAGTGTAAAAAGTGTCTTTTGAATTTTTATGTCACTAATTTCCGTAATTCTTTTCTTCTTTTCATCACTCAACACTATTTAATTCACCTCTTTCCATTTTTCACGCTCCCCTTGGGGCAACCTGTATGACTCTTATGTATTGTTAGTTATTTACATTCTTAAATAGTGGCAATAAATAAATTGCCTTAGAAATAATTTTTTGCTGTTGCTTTTTGCTATAGTGAGGCATCCATTGATTCAGAGTAGATTTGTATACTCGTGAATGTTTATTTAATAATTAAGCACTGACTAAGTTTGGCATTGAAAATTAATAGTCTATGGACCGTTGTTTTCCAATACTGGATGTGAGTCTTTGTCACCCCTGGAGGACGTGGCGGACTGTCGGTGGTTGAGTGCCACTAATGGCGCACTGAAGAGGGCTTGAAATTGTTGCCCGAGAAGTATGCGGTCCCAAATGGCCTAGACGGTGCTTGATTAAGCTATGGCTTGACCTTGAAAAGGCCGAGATGCCAGTTGTAAGAAAGGTGTCAAATAATACAGCCTCCAAGGCAACTGAAGTAAAGAATATAAGGTGGCTGTGGAGGGTGCAGTGCTCCATGGGAGGAGAGAAAGGTGGCGATGCATGAACCCCAACTATACAAACCCACAACCAACATACCGTGGCTGTTGGGTCTGCAGAAAATGGCGGAGAGCTTATGGAGAAGGTACAGGTTGGACAAAGACAGATGAGGAGAGGGAGGTAAGGGAACAGTGGCACAAAAAAAACACAACATGTGACTGCCAACAACATGATATCCAAAGCAATAACATAAAACAGGGGAGCAGCAAAGAAATATGTGGAGTGAAAAATAGACTGACAGGAAAGGGAGGGAGCATATAGGCATCCATAGACTGACCACAAAACGCAAGTCAGAGGGGGCACCTTAACTGCAGCGCCTCCAGGATACTATTTACCAATCCGCCGAGGACCGAGGAAGTGGGGACACCAGAGGACCGAGGAAGTGGGGAGAGTAATCACTGGAGCTAACAACATCTTGTGGCACGCATCATTTTGTGCCATTCACAATCCCCCCTCACCATCAGGAGATTAATTTATTGAATTTGGAAAGACTACACACCCACGTACAGAATTCACGAAAGTGGGAAAGAAGAATGGTGGAAGACATTCACCGGATGAGGGTGGGAAGAAGAGAGGCATACCCTCTAAATAGGTACAATACAGGGTAGCAGTGGAACAGCAAGAGGATTACAACATTTGAGATTGAATGGCGTTAAGTGAAAGACGCACACACAAGCACAAGAAGACTGAGGCTCTACAGACAGGTTTGATGGTTTTGGTAAGGCCCTAAGGTCAGGGGAGATTAACGCCACAGTCAGGCGGCGTGGCACAGCATGATAATGTGTACAGTGCACAGCATATACAAGAAGGGAGCCCAAAAGTGCTTAACTAGTTTGTAAAGAAGGGAACAGAGTGACAGAAAGCACCAACACAGAAACACACATGCCCCTCTAAACTAAAACAATCCCACAATGCACTTACCTCCTCTTCAGATGCAGTTCCTAGAGGCCTCAGCACCTAAAAACCAATGAAAAGGGATGCAAACGTTAAAGGCAGTTAAGATCACACTGGGGCAAAGGTTTAGTTTATCAGGTTCTCACTCTCTCCTCTTCATTCTACAGTTTCTGTATCTTTTGCATCCAAGTGTTGACTCTTTCCTGGCTATTCCTGTTTGCCAGCAAAAACACACAAGGCTTTTATTAATTGATCTCTCCTCTGGGATGAGCCGGAGTACAGTCACACGGCCTTGCACCATATTTTCATCACTGGCACTGCCATTACTGCAATTTAGGGCTCGAAATGAGAATATAAACTAATGCTATTCTTTAGTCCAACCCTTACTTCACTGGAACAAATGAGTTCCTTATGATATTGGAAGATTGAGGCAGCACTCAATGTTACAATATCACTGTCTTGGTACTTTGGGCAGGGATAGGTGGAATAAAGGCTAATCACACTTTCCCTGACCTCTCGTTTTGCTCCTCCAACCCAGAATAAAGCTAGAATAAAACCAATTTGTTATCCAGAGATGCATAAAGAGAATTCATTTCAGATTATGCGTTGGTCTGAAGATAATCAGAGAAGAAACATACTTCCTCTATCTCCTAAGAAAATCTAACAAAGCCTTACTTTGTTTTCTTCAAACTGCCCATGCAATCCCAGTGCAATCCCAGTGACTGTCACCAAAGCATCATGGGCTATCACTAACTGTCGCATCAGTAGCTCTACCATTAGTAACTCACCCAACCCTTCTCCTATCCACCAAAACCTGTATGGCTGAGATATTGTGGGTGAACCTGTGCCAAAAACAGCACTATTATTAGGCAAAGACTGAAACCATGCACCATTCACACACTAATCAAAATCCATCACTTGCATTTTCAAAAGATTTTAAATGCAAATTGTTCACTGCTAAGAAAACCACTTTATTACTGAAGCAAAACCAATTGTGCTTGACTTGTAGGTTTTCTATTCTTGTATGGTTTGGTTCTCACTTCCTGTACATCAAACACTTTGTTGCTTTATAGCTAGGTTTGCACTTGAGAACATAAAAACATACAACTTCGTCAGCTAATCAGACAGAAGTAGAGCTTGGAATAAAAAAAAATGTCATCTTCTTCCTTCTACCTTGTGAGGTTTAGTCTGAGAGGATATATTTGCCAGGGCATCGAAACAGTGAAGGGGTTTTCAACAGACAATGAGGAAGTTTAACAAAATCTTTGATTCATCATCCAGTTAAATATAAAATAGAATCTGGGGGTGATTATGTTTTATTAGTGATAAATGTTTATGTTTTACAGACAAGTTGTCTAAATATTTAAATAAGCCTACACATAGATATAATATACCAGCTAAAACAATTCTCAAGGAATGCATTTACTTATAAAAGATATCGCCCAAGCCCAAGTGCATAAACCTAATTGCACTTCAGCTGATAAGATCATTGCAACTTGGTGAAAAGAAATGTCATACTTTAAAAATAAAGGTTCTAAATGAAAAAGGTGAAGAGATAAAGACAGTAAACAACTGAGAAGCGCACATGCTATAGGACATTTAAAGCACATATACAGTCCCTTCATTTTATCTCAAGCAGACAACAAGGTTTGGGGAAAGAAAAGATAAGGGCTTAAACCCTTGATTAGCTTCAATATCTCAGCCCTCACGCTGTGACTCAATCCCCAAGTGTTGTTCTGGTGAGGACGACTGAGCATTTGTTTTCAAGTACTCCTGGCTTTCTCTAAAGAGATTTGCCGAAGAGCTTCTTTGGCTACAGTTACGCTTGGCTCGACTTCTATAGGAATTCAGGATTTCCTTCCAACATCTGGATGAGATTTTCTCTTGTACGCCTGTTGACAAAGCCTTCTTCAATCTCAAACGTTTGTTACCTAATGTTACAGGCCAAGACGCTAGACCCAGTGTACATTGCATTATTGTATTTGGTAGGAGGTTGAGGATACATTTCCAACAATGCCCCTCTTTGAGCTCCCAACGCACCTTTGATCACAGGACAGCAGTTCTGCGCCACAGAGGGACACTGTTCAATGTATGGTGTACAGTCATGCCCGCTGCCCAGCATGCCTGACCTGCAAGAATCTGTTATCCTGGTTTTTGGATAGTGGCCCCAGACTCACATAAATCCAGTGCGTGCGCAGAGACCTACGAACAACTCTGACTGTTTGCTGGAGCTGTAGTGGTACACCGAGCAACACTTCATAGCTGGACAACTGTTTAGGTTTTACAAGAGTAGGTAGAATCGTTGTGGCAGTATACACTGCTTTCTAATTATTATAATCTGACCAGGTATTTTCATCTGTATTGTGTGAGTGGGAGCCTACGGACCGACTCACTCAAAAATTGGTCTGGTGGCAGTGACCCCGGATTCTTAGCGCGAAGATCCTATAGGCTTGAGCTTATACCCGTCTGTGAGTATAGAGTTGTGCTGTACATGGGAGTATGAGTGAACCGGAGGGACACACATCTATGGATTCCTTTTTTAAAGCTTTTGGCCTCTTTGTGTGCACAAGATGGAGGTGAGGCTGCTTTCCCAGTCAGTGGAAGTGGATTACGGACATGCTTGAGACAGGAGGGTCGTAATCCAAACAATGAAGTTGTTGTGCCAGTGCCCCTCCTCTTAGCAATGCAGGCACTGATTCGGACCCGGAGGCTTAGAGCTCATTGGTCTACTAGTGCGCGGGAGCAGTCGGGCCATACCTCCGCGTCCTCTACCATTCCCTCTAGCAGCCTGCTGCAACAACACCTTCGTCTTCAAATCTTTGTGATTCTTCTCTGTCTTTTCCTTCTCCTCATTCTCCCTGTGCTCATAATACTGTGCCATATACAAAATAACAGAAGGGAAAGAGGTGGACCAGTTGCTTTTGAAGCATGCAATCTATTCGAAATTTCAGGGATCAAATAGGAAGCTAACCTATTAACGAACAACCGAATACCTCCTGCAACAGACAAATCCTGTCCACTGTAATCCAAAAACACTCCCTCAAATCGAGTGAAAAAAATCAGACACACTCATCTTTCTTCTGTCAACAAGCTGATAACTTGTCCCAATCAACCTTCCTCTGTGGAATAAGAATGCATGTACGTGATAATACGACCTGGCAAGGCAAGTATCTCTGTGATATACTTGTCGTCTGTCTTTCTATCCTGATCCCAAACCTTAATTTGTTCCCAGGTACCATCCAATTCCACGCCATGGTCCTGCATGTGTACCTACCGCCAAACATCAACCGGAATGAGTAAACCAAAAAACATTTCAACGTCCGCAAGTGTCATCGCTGTAGAAGAAACAGCTTCAGTCAATTTCTTATAGTAAGCAGTGGGGATTTTTTTCTAGGGTCGGGCACTGATTTTTAAGCACCAAAGCTTCAAGCTTCCAAGGAGTGTAGACCCATTGTTCTTGGAAACGGGTGGCCGCTGCTTCTCTAATGACAATGTTACTTTGATCCACGAGTTCCAGTATTTTAGGATGGTAGAGAGGATAAAACTCCTGCATCGGAAATTGTGTTACCGGGGTAGGGCTCTTCTCAAGCAGTCTACCGTGATAAGCAACCATTTTTGCAAAATTACTGAAAACCTGAACGGGGGCCATATCAGTGGCGTATACATGGTTCCTAATATCATACAGAATCTGGAGTGCCACATCCTTGAAATACTGTTCTCAAAGACCAATCAGAGTGGCTGACATATGCTTAAGAGCATGCTGTTACATGAAAGGATCATAGTCTTTCATCACACTCCACACATCTTTCATACCATAGGTGGGATTTCGGGCCCACGACGCAGCCTGATTAGCCACCAACCGTTTTTTCACATCTCCTACATCAGATCAGACTAATGTCCGCCCCAAACGTTCCCTAAATTTTATCCATTCTCCATCGTCAAACCCACGTACGGGTGTCTCAGCATTCTGCAAAGCCGTGGGTTGGAAAAACACACAGGAAGTAACCACTGAGGTAGCAGGCACCAGCGATGCTGCTGGCTGCGTCGCAGGCGTAAGGGCTGGCGAAGGAGACGCTGAAGCAATAGGCATTGTAAAAGTACTAACAGTTACAGTTGCCACAGACGGCGAGGACTTAGAGAAGGCAAGAGGTGCCGTAGCCAAAGTATTGTCATTGTATTGTATTTGCATTTATATAGCGCTTACTACCCCTGACGAGGCGTTGAAGCACTTTTTGGGCTACTCCGGGACCCATGGAGGATTAGTGTTGAATTAGTATAGTGAAACATGCAAGTACATTTTAAGTGGTGGATAGGTTAGTCAGTTATTTGGAGTTGGAATGATAGCAGAAGGATAGAGGAGGACAAAGGTTTGTATTTATATAGCGCTTGTTGACGCACGCTATTAAGGAAGCCTATAAAGGATTAGTGGTGAATTAATGTAGAGAAATATGAAGTCATTTCAGTAGTGGATATTAGTCAGTTACTTGGAGTGAAAAGGATAGCGGAGGGATAAATGGGGAAGGAAGATTTGCATTCATATAGCACTTTGTAGTGATAATGTCCACAATAGTTGAAATAAATGATAAGTTGAAGTTTAATTGTAGTACAGGTGCTTTGCAGCAGCTGACTTCTACAGCAAGTAACCAACACCTCACATTGAACACAGGTTCTCTTTGGAATCATAAGTAAGAACACAGCGAAACAGGCATTACGAGAATGACTAGAACATTACATTATCCTCTTCTCTCAATAAATAAGTAGTTGTATCAACAGAAGCAGAAACGGCAGGGACAGAAGAATCAGGTAGCGGGCCTCTGAGGGAAGAGCAGGATATATCCTCTGCAGAGCATAAGAAGGTTGGGGTCGGGTATCCAGCAATTCTTCCACAAATGTACCTTCCTCGTCTTGGGCTACATCAGACTTATCCACATTCAATCGAAACCTTCTATTTGAACATTCTATTCCTATCTCTTGCTTCTCTTTATCATATGCTACAGATTTTGGAGTTAACGGTTGCATTCTTCCCTTTTGGGCCTCTTTCTCTGCTTTCATTCGTCTCTGTTTAACCTCTTTTTGCCATATTCTGAGCAAATCAGACATAGACTGCCTATTTCGTTTAGCAAACAACTTCTCTTGTAAAAAAGTAATTTTCGGTGTGTCAAAAGTGCTTGTTAACGGCCACTGCAACTCGGCATTGTCCCTCGTATATGTTTGCCATAATGTACTAAACATAATAGGGCCAAGGCCATGCTTCAAATACATGTCAAAATTCGGGGTGCCTTCCGGAGGCGCTGGCTGACTCTCTTCCAATTGCGCATCAGCAGAACAACAACGGCAGCAAGGAACCCAAAACTTGCTGTAACCAGGCATTTTCAAAAGTAAGCCAAATTTATTAAGTTGCCCGGTAAAGTGTTCACAGACACTTTGCACCAAAAGCGGTCCTCAAAACAACACCAAATCCAAAAGCAGTCTCCGAACCGCACCCAATACAAAAGGCGGTCCTCAAACCGCACCAAATACAAACCAAAATGGTACCATGTCCAAGTACAACCCAAAACAAACTCACCTGGTGCACACGGGTCAAACAAATGTATTCTCCACTGCCGACTCTTCGGACCAAACGGTCAGATCCAAGTATTCAGGACCCCAGTGAGGATGATCACTGGGCAAGGCACCGACTGGTCAAACAGACGGGGCAGCTGCGAGTTCAAGACTCTTGTGCAGGGATCCCTGGTCCGCCCGTCCGACGGCCCTGACCTCCTCACCCATCCGCTGGCAAGGATGGGTCACCCAATGGGGTCCCTGTTTGGGCGCCAACTGAAGAAAGGGACCCGATTAGGGTCACCCGGGCCACTCACGACCACCTCTCAGCCTTCCACACAAATGAAGCGTTGGTCAGACAGTAGAGAATCCAAACAAGGCATAGATTTATTCAGGTACACTATAGTTGAGTCCAGTCTTCCCAGTCGCTTGGTGTGCTGCAGAGAAGACTGCCTTCAGAACATATGGTTATGCATTTTGTACAATTCAGGACCAGCAAAACAAGCCCAAACAGGAAATTTCCAGTTGGGACCAGCTAAACAATGAAGGTACAGTAGAAGATGTTTTGATCTTGAGACTGAGCACACACAATCTGTGTGCCAAGGTCACTCTGCCTGCGCCCATAGCAAGGCTGGTGGGAAGAGGCTCCTATCTAGTGGGAAAGGTACGCAGTAACGAAAACAGTGTTTTCATTAGTACAGCGAGGCCCATCCTCGAGTGACAGAGAAAATTCAGCACAGCTTCTTCTAGCAGAGTCAGAGTAGAGTTAATTGCGATTATGACCCAAAATGGCGGCTGAACATGAAATGGTGCTGCAAACGCTAACTTAAGCAAGGCAACATATAGTAACACAAAAATGCATTTTTATTAGATTCCAACATGTTTGCGAAGGGAACAATCCCAATATTTGAGCAACTCAAAGCAAGTTTTAGGCTGGGGGAGGAAGAACTATATCAATGTGTGCCAGTAATATAATGGGATATGAATCTCGTGATTAAAGATGGGGTTGTGAGACCTCTCAATTCACTTGAGAAGCAGCTGCAAAGGGTAGATGAATATTCCAATTTAATCTTCCAAATGAACAACCTACTACAAGCAGACAAGGCGTCTTTTAAAGGATCGTTTCAAGCTGGGTGAAAAAAAAATAAAGCAAACTTTTATAGAAGACCAACGGGGAATCATGAAGAATTTGCACATGGGTATTACACAGATTCAAGAAAAGAAGGAGGAAGGAAGATTGTACTTAAATTGTAACTTACACCTTACATACAGATCAGTTGCAGAGCTGCTAAAGAGGATGTGCAGAATTGGGAACACTTTCTAAGGAACTGTGCTTATAACTAAGAATACTTGTAGAGTATTGGAAGCAGTGGAGAAAATTGAGGGCTACAGCTACTATCTGCCCCCAGTAGAGTTCTACTAGGATGGATGCCTGATGTGAAGTGGGAATCTAATCCAGAGATCTTGTGAACTTGTTAATAGAATACTATTATACCAAGCAGGTTCTACTGTCACAAGGGGGGACAAATAAAGTGCAGCACATACATAACTGTTTCACTGACTCATGGCACACATTTTGGAATATTGTTCTGCATACTGTAAGAGGTGTGAGTCCGAGGATTTTAAGAACACTAGAAACCTTGTTGAAATCGTGAGGCCCTATCCTTACAATGGAACAAGAATATAGAGTCTTCAGCAATCCTTTCTTTCTTTATACAGACTGGCTGAAACAAGGTCAGCGGTGAAGATTACATTTTACTAAAAGGCTGGGAAAGGTTAATTACATAATTAAGAAGACCATCAGGATTTATGATAGATGTGTAAATAATGGTACCTATGCTCTTGATTGAGATGCCACTGTATCTCACAGCAAAACTCTAAGCCATCAGCTGCATTCGCACTAACAATCTTGGAATGCTAAAGGCTACTGCAGCACTATCAATAAGGACACAAACCAAAACCGTGTGTTCTGGGTTGAATCACAGAATCTAAAGAACTCTGGTCCATGGATGATGGCTTTCCTGTATCCAGAATTCAAATCCATTCAACGCAGAAAGATGGAGCTGATGTATCTGCTTTTCTCAAGGAGTGAGAAGGGTAACTTTTATGCTGGTTCCTAGTGTCTCAGTGCAAACTGGCTGGAACACTGCACAGATGGCACAGAAAGCAGCAAGAAAGTGGGCCACAGAGGGTCTTGAAATGCCACAGATTTACTACAAAGAGATGACAATGGCCTGGATTCTACTTAAAGGCTTACATTGAATTGTTATTATCTTCTAGGCTCAAGCCTTTAGAGGCAGAAGCTACATTTCACAATCGCATTACAGCAATCAAAGCAAAGCTAATTTGGAAATCTTAGTTAGCAATAACACAGACACCATTCACATGTGTGTAATATATCATACAGCTAAGACGGTTTATGTTGATATCACTGATCATTTGCCAACGAATAGCAAGCATTGTAACACCAGTAGGTCTTGCCTGTGACACCATAGTACAGTTTTATTGCCTTTACCTATCATTATATTACTTTTTCCATCGTTTCTGACAAAAACCACAGTAAGATAAACGCTTGTGGATCCACACGCATGGACAACCTTTTTGGACTGTTTTTCCATGAAGTATAACAAAACACATTTCAAGATTGCTCCTGTGCATATGCATGCATATAAACACACAGGTGGCAAGACATGAAATGGCTTTTAATAAGAGAAAGCAATTGAAGATGGGCAAATATGTGCAAAATTATGCACCCACAGGTGGGCATAATGGAAGAACTGTTTTGAAGATGGCAGCATACCTCTTTATTAGTTGTTTTTGGATTGCAGGGGCAAAGCAGGATTTTAGAGCAGGGCCGTGAAAAAGGAAGGAAAAGAGAAAGGAGAAGGGGAGACTGATAGAAAATAGTCCGGTGTGGACTACAATGCAAAGTCCTGACATCAGCAGTGAAAGGACACAACTCATCCAATCAAAATAGAGCGAAAAAGAACTGCTCCTATGGGCAGGACAAACACAAGAATATAAAGGAAAGCCATCAAATCTAGACCAGGAACTGAGACAAGAAGGCCACTGAATCATGAACAAGGAGTAAACTAACGCGATTTTAAGCCAATGGCTGAAGGTATCTGAGCAAATGAAGTCAATGGCTAAAGGAAGATGAAGGAAAAAGTCTAAGAGTATGAAAATGAATACAATATGCGTGCCATGTATACGTCCAATCTAATCATCACCATTATATATCATACATAAAAATAACCTCTTAAATCTAAAATAAGAAAGTAAAAAAGACAAAACCCAAATCACAGTAGGAGAGGAAGGGAGTGGAAAGGGATGCTACGGAGCAATAAATCAAAGGTGCCAGGAGCATAAACAGCACATATGCCAGTATTTGGTCCCACCTACATTTGGTACCGCCTAAAAGGGATATCTACTGAGAAAAGAAAAAATAAATAACAAATAAAATAGAAAATTTGAGGAGACTTAAATTTAGTGCATTACATGCATTATTGTGCTGAAAGGATTAAGCAGAAATAAACTAAAATAACACCTGTAGCTCAAACAAGTCATTGTCTCCCAATAAATTTGGAGTTTTGGCATGTACAATGAAAGACCGGGTGTAAAGGGATATAACTGCAAATGCAGAGAAATGGGGAGAAAGTCGGGGTCCATGGTTAGTCCCTACAAAGGATGTAAGGGTAATAAAAAAACAGGGAAGTGAAGAGGAAAAGACAGAAATGGGTAGATAGTTGAATGGTACAGAAGCAGCTGTTGTATATTTCGTTCTTTTGTGTATTCCGTTTCTTTTTCTCTTCATCCCATGGTTTCTTATTTCTTTCTGTACCTTTCTCTTCCTCTTGTTAAGGAATCCTGTTTTAAGTTTTAAGCCAGTGTTTGCAAAAAGAACTATGGGGGGAAAAAAAATCAAAATACTGGAGGAAAGCGAACATATCTTAAGGTATGTGAAATTAAACAATAAATCCCATATTATAGAGGAGGAGCCAAGCGGGCATCCGAAATGGCCGCATAGTCGCTCGGCTCCGTGAACCCCTTCGCCCCACACGTATATCCTGGCGTTTATCCTGAGCTACGGAGGCATACTTTAGCAGGAGAAGAATAACGACCACTTACCGTCTGCTCCTGAGGCTCCTGCGTGCGGTAGGCCCTGAGAACTGTCCCCGACTGCTCTGCGGCCCACGTGGTGAAGAGACCGGGGCGTTGACCTGGACGTGCATCCGGCCGCGAATGCAACAACAACGGCCGCCGTTGGCGGTGAAGAGCCGGCCGGAGGGGGCCGTTGACTTGAAGGGCCGCTGAAAGCGGTGAAGGCCCGGTCCCCTTGACGGTGACCCTTGAGGGGCAATGTGGCGAAGCAGGGTCAGAGGGGGCGCATGACTCCTGCCCCCTCCCCAAACTCTTTGCCCGGGCATAGCCAAGGATTGCCCCCGATATAGGTGGGCGACTCCCGGGGCGCGGCAGGGATGTTAGCCTTTTGGTGACTCTCCTTTCGGGGGCCTGCCTCACTGTTTTGAGCCCCGGTGGTCTGTCCCACGACGCCCCGCACTGGTGTCTGGTCCCTGAGTGCGGTGACGAGGGACGGGGCCAAATTGACTAACATGGCGGCTGGTGCCCCCCTCTGCGGTCCATGTCCGTGTCGGACAGTTGTCTCATGGACGGGGCCGGGATGCTTGCAACGAGCGCAAGAGCCCACATCCAAGGACGTATTGGCTGCCCTAACGGTTTTGCACGAGTCCCTGATTTGGCATGCTCAGGACCTGGGTAGCAGAATGGCCGCCATCGCTGCCTCGCCGTCCCTAACAGATACAGTCCGATCCCATGGGACTGCAAACGAACCCGCAGCTATGTCTATGGAGGGAGTCCCGGTTCTGCCCAGGGTACCGGGAGCCACTGGAAGACCCGGCTCCCGTGACCGCTCGGGCCGACATGGATCTACAAGTGGATGTCTCCTCGGGACACATATTCAACTGGCGGCTGGAGATAACATGCTATTCTCCTTATTGGACTGTCCCAGCTATGTCGTGGCGATTTCCGGACTGTGTGACTCTACTTTCCTGGATGTACTACTGTTTGTGAACTTTTGGAAGTTCTTGGGGACGACGACGATACTACCGGATCTTTGCTGCCGATACTTGGATGGGTTTGGGATGCTGTACTTTTCTATGGCTATGCTCCGATCTGACCCGCCCAGATCGTTGGGACCCTCCGGGCTGCTCTGTGAACCGATTGACGAGTGGACTTCTGGCGGTACCATTGCCAGACAGGGTCAGGGATGATGTGGTTCATAATCTATTGGCTTTATTGTTGACAGACGGTGTATTGGGTATGCTTGACCGGGATTTCACCACTGTCGTGGCCGGGACTTGATGTTCCTCATTATTGTATTACTTCGTTTCTGGGATTTTCCTGGGCGTAGGGGCGAGGGGCGGGGTCGGGCGGCAAGATCGAGGGCCCTCCTCCGTTTATCTATTCTTTTTTCTTTCCTTTCTCTCTCTTTCTATATTTCGGGCCTCTATTAGGGCGACAGGCACGCTGTGGGGGGGGGGGGGGGGGGGGGGGGTAGGCCATGGCCTTCTGCGGGTGTACAGGGTTGGGGGTTGGGGCATTTAGGTTTTAATCCTGATATCTGCACTTAAAAAATGTGAGGCAAGTCACTTGACCTCCTGGGCCTGAAACTGTGATGTATGTACGCTGTAATGTAAATGTTTGTAATGAAACAAAAAAACAAACAGCGGGTTGTGAAGCAATGTCAGAGTTAGGTTTACATCCCCCCTCTCATCACATCACATCCTGGTTTCCGCAAGTTGGGAACTTGCTACAAGAAATAATAAAAATACAAGTTTTGAAATAAAAATAATGGCAAGCTACTGCTGATGGGGTTATAATGGGGAGGGACATCAATTCACCAGATGTTAACTCTCACCCAATGGGCTTCTGTGACTTCGAGGTATCATTGGCATGCATGTTTCACAAGCAGTTAATCAACTAGGTCCAGACACATGGGGATAATGTTACAGGCCAGACAATAAGCTAGAGGGAATACCTAGGAACTATTCCCTACTGAACTGCATCTTCAAGTATAGCACAGAACACATTAAGGAAAAAAAAGTCGCCTACAGATGTGACCCACACAGCTCCTTTATTAAAGAGTTGAAACAGGTAAGCTGAACATCAGGGTAGGAACTTTAGTAGCACCCAGCATTTCCATGATGTCCATTTGGCCCACAATCCTCACTACAAGCCACAAGACCAAGAGAACATAATTGTATCTTCAAGCCCAATAGAAAACGATCACATCCTGGTTTCCGCAAGTTGGAAACATGCTACATGAAATAATAAAAATACATGTTTTGGAATACAAATAAGGGCAAGCTACTGCTGATGGGGTTATAATGGAGATAGTTTGTCATACTTACCGCTTCCGCCCCTGTGCCGGGGGGCCAGACCGGCTGCCGGATCCCCTCCTGCCGCAGAGCCTTGTCCTGCGTGAAGTGGTTGGTTAGCCTCATTAGCGGGTTGGCTCCACCACACTCGCCCTCCACTAGGTCCCGCATTGCCATGGCAGCGGCCACCGAAACTCACAGCAGGGTCTCCAGCACTGTACAGGGCATAGAGATAGTGGTAATAGTTCAGATATATCAGGGAGTCAAAGCTTGAAATAAAAAACTTAATGTCTATCAAGTTGGAAATACAGTGCTGAGCAAGCAAAGTTATTTTGGGAGACCTGGGAATTCTGACAGCGTTCCATATCCGACCATAAAGGTTACATTCATCTCCGACTGAAGGATCAACCTCCTTCAGTCAGTAAGACTTACCCACTTACGCATATACTCCTCACTCATACAGACATACACCCAAACCACACACTGGTAGTGCCAATAGGTCTGCATTAAAAATGAAAGTGCCTCTGCTGTCACTGAAGGGTTCATGCACTCAATACGTCATCACACATACAATGTCACTAATCTTTGCAGTCAGATCTAAACATCCACCAGTCCCAAAGCATCAGTCTCGCCTAATACTTGCACACCCAGAATAAAATATGCAGACGCATAGGGACGATAAACTAAAACACATAAAAGTAGAAAAAAGAAAAAAAATGCTGCCACCTTAATATAGTGGATAAATGCTTGCATTAACAAATGAAAGTAAACATAGCAGCAAGTGGTCATCTTGTAATGGTATTGTACATAACGTATACCTGTTTTTGAAATTCATCATGGCTGTCAGATTTAGAATCAACGTGTTCGCCATCTTGAAATGGTATCAAAATGATACAGAACACAAAAGAGTAGGCAATTTATAAGTTACAGGGTCATAGCAAAAACAATTGTTTGCTGAAATACGCAATAAGTCGATTTATTCTTTTTATTTCTTTTTTTACTTCTTCTCAACAAAAAGAAATATATATATCAGCCAACGCGTTTCGCCCAACACATGGACTTCTTCAAGGCAATGTGATTCTACTAACTATGGTCATATGTTCAATAACCAGACCAACCCAGTTGTATCCGCATAGCAGTGTCGACACTGCTACGCGGGCGTAGCTGGGCTGGTCCGGTCGCTGAACACTGCATATCAATTTTAAATTTATCCTAACATTGAGGGACAAAAAAGTTTGTGGAGACATCACGTTTATTGGACTCTTATTTGTTATTGATATCTTGTGAACCTAAGGGTGTGCCAATAGCATGGTACATATTTTTTAATTCTCTGTGAGATGCAACCGTTCTTTAAATGTAAAAAGAGAAACAGAAATTGCAAGAATAAAATCGACGTATTCCATATTCCAGCAAAAATTGCCTAACATCTTTTTTGTTCTAAAATGTCTAAAGCCCGGATTGGTGTCAGTACAACGCGTTGTGTTACAACGCATTCCGTTACAACGCAGATTTTACAACGCGGGATCCATTACAACGGATGTCATTACAATGCATGGCATTACATCGCAGATGCTATTACAACGCATGGCATTACATCGTAAGTATAGGTAAGTATACCTTTTTTTAAAAATGTTATTTAGTTTATTGTAATTAATTTTTTTTAAATAATTTAATTAAAAGACATTTTAAAATTGTCATTAATTTAATTTAATAAAATAAAATCTATTTAATAAATGTAATTTTATTAAAAATTGTAATTAATTAAATTTAATTAAAAAAAGTAATTAGTTTAAAGTACATATTTTTTATAATGAAATTAAATTAAATTAATAATAATATTTATTTAATTAATTTAATTAAAAAATGTACTTAATGTAAAATAATTAATTTAATTTATTAAATATATTTTAATTATTTTAAAATGGTAAATATAATGTAATTATCCCTAAACACAAACCCTGCCCTAAAACCTAAAAACACCCCTGTACCCCAAAACCCAAACCCTACCCTAAAACCTAAAAACACCCCTGTACCCCAAAACCCAAAACCCTGCCCTAAAACCTAAAAACACCCCTGTACCCCAAAACCCAAACCCTGCCCTAAAACCTAAAAACACCCCTGTACCCCAAAACCCAAACCCTGCCCTAAAACCTAAAAACACCCCTGTACCCCAAAACCCAAACCCTACCCTAAAACCTAAAAACACCCCTGTACCCCAAAACCCAAACCCTGCCCTAAAACCTAAAAACACCCCTGTACCCCAAAACCCAAACCCTGCCCTAAAACCTAAAAACACCCCTGTACTCCAAAACCCAAACCCTGCCCTAAAACCTAAAAACACCCCTGTACCCCAAAACCCAAAACCCTGCCCTAAAACCTAAAAACACCCCTGTACCCCAAATCCCAAACCCTGCCCTAAAACCTAAAAACACCCCTGTACCCCAAAACCCAAACCCTGCCCTAAAACCTAAAAACACCCCTGTACCCCAAAACCCTGCCCTAAAACCTAAAAACACCCCTGTACCCCAAAACCCAAACCCTGCCCTAAAACCTAAAAACACCCCTGTACCCCAAAACCCAAACCCTACCCTAAAAACACCCCTGTACCCCAAAACCCAAACCCTGCCCTAAAACCTAAAAACACCCCTGTACCCCAAAACCCAAACCCTGCCCTAAAACCTAAAAACACCCCTGTACCCCAAAACCCAAACCCTACCCTAAAACCTAAAAACACCCCTGTACCCCAAAACCCAAAACCCTGCCCTAAAACCTAAAAACACCCCTGTACCCCAAAACCCAAACCCTGCCCTAAAACCTATAAATACCCAAACACCCCAAAACATATACCTCAGTACCCCAAAACATATACTCCTATACTCATACTTATTTAAAAAATCACTTAAATTAATATATTTAATTTATAATATTTAAAAACATAAATAATTTTTTTTTATAATTAATAATAATTAAATCAATTAAATAATATTAAATAAAAAAAAAATTAAATACTTACCAATACTTACGATGTAATAGTATGCGTTGTAATAGCATCTGCGATGTAATGCCATGCATTGTAATGACATCCGATGTAATGGATCCCGCGTTGTAAAATCTGCGTTGTAACGTAATGCGACGTAAAAGATGCGTTGTAAGTGTTACATACCCTAATATACGGCCATCTGGTAGCTGGTCAGTTGAGGTGGGGAATTTTCATCAAATTCTGGACGGGTGATTACTTTAAGTGGGGCAGTGACTGAAATCCCTAACCACCAATACCTTTTCCTTATAAAAATTATACACTCTAGAAATTACCGTTCAGTGATTGTCACCTGGTTTAAAGGTATGGTTGTACATGATATACTGCGCTACAGAGGAAATGTGCAACTCACATGTGGCTAATTACCACCCTCTTGCAAGCAGTAATACGCTCTAAAAAATAAATAGAGGAGAAAGAAAATAAAGGGAACCTTTAAAGAAAAAAATTGAAAACTTAATGACTTGCCTACCAGGCCTGGCTTTGAAGAGCACTTATTTTCAGGCAGATGTGCACATGTGATCCGACAAATGCCATCGCTCACAAGGCAAGATAGCTAATGGTTGAAGTGAGCAATCCCACTGCCTATGTTGTGATATACAGTGGAAGGAAGCAGAGTGTAAATAATATTGTTTCTAAACGTGGCAGCAAAACTTTATATCAGAGTTAGACTATGTACAATTACACTGCAAGAAGGACACCTGATGCTATGTTTAGTTTCATTATTACAAGCTTCTTTAGATGTCTACATATTTACTTTTTTTCTATTTGCATTCTTTTTATTTATTTTGTGTATGTTATTCAGTTTGTGTGTGTTTTATTACGGTGTAAGTAGTGAATGCAAGAATGTGCCAGTGGGTGAATAAATGGATGCATGAGTGCAAAGATGAGCAGACGAGTGACAGAGTACATGTACACTCATTGAGTGTCTAACCCTTTCTGTGACATTAAAGGCACTTTCATTCATTAGCCGACCTAATGAAATAGCTAATGCTCGATTGGTCGTGGTTTGCAAGAGGTGTCATTAACTCATACAATTATGCGATCAACAGAAAAATGCTTTCAGAAGTACTACTGAGAGACTGGCTTAGGGTTCTCCCACTTGTTGGTTGCCTTTAGTACAGTATTTGATTGGACAGAGGTGTGAGTTCCCTGAAGAAAAGTGGTTGTATTTACCTTTTTGGCTTGTGGGAAAGCTTATGCCCAATGTAAACTGCATTGATTACGGTAGCAAGTCAGCATTTAACAATGTAGGCCTGCTTTAGTGGTTATGAAAAGTTATGATTAAGTCAGTAGACAAAGATATTGTGAAAAGCATATGTTTCAACCAGTAGACATTTAACTATGGATGAATATTAGTCTGTATTAAAGACTGAAGAGCGGTATTGCACTACATATTGTTACAAATGGGGGTCTCTAGTTGACAATGGTTTGCACCTTGTCCAAGTAGGGACCCTTCCTTCTAGTCAGGATAAGGAAGTTACACTCCTAAAATAACCCCTGCTCACCCCCTAAGTAGCTTGGCATGAGCAGTCAGGCTTATCTTAGAGGCAGTTTGTAAAGCATTTGCACACAACCAACGGTAATACAGTGTAAGCACTACAAAAGGACACAACACCCGTTTAGAAAAATATCCAATATTTTTATATACTTAGACAAGACCAAAAACTATGAAAATCCACAATACAGCACTTTGAAATCTTCAGTTATCACAATAACTTGAAAAATAGTTCCTCTAAGTCGATAGCTCCCTCTGGGGCTATCACTGAGGTCGCAGTCAGCTACAGTGTCGGTAAGACCTTCAAAACAGTACCTATAGAAATGCAGAGCTTCCGAAAGCACGGCGTCCGCAGGCGTTGGTTCCGGAGGTTGGTGCAGGAGTCGTCGGGCCCTTGAAGTCACACACGTTGCAGATCGAACTCCTCGCAGTTGAAGTCAGGAGCGCTAGCATGTGCAGGCGGTTGGTGCTGCGGTGTGAAGTGCAGCGGTGCAGCATGCAATGCCCTCAGGTCGCGGTGCGAGCAGAAGTTCGGTGGCCGCATCAGATGGTGTCGTTAATGAGACCAGGGTCGCAGTGCGAAGTGATGTGGTGTGAAGTGATGCAATGTTCGTTGTGCTGGCAGATCACGGTGCAAGCAGCGGCGGCATCGTTGCTTAAGCGCTGTCCTCTGCTGATGAACTGGATTCGATGGCGTTGGTAGACCAAGGCTGCAGTGCGGGATGAGGGCGGTGCATCGTGTAACTTTACGAGCGGTGCCCTTGAAACACGGTGACAACAGCTGTGTCGATTTCGGCATGGAGCGGCGGCGGTGGGGATACCAAGGCGGCGGCGTGAAGCGAGGCGATGTGGAGTGCGGTGCCCATAGGTCGCGGTGCGAGCAGCAGCTCAGTGGCGGCTTCAGCAGGCATAGTCAGTGAGGCCAGGGTCGCGGTGCAGCGTTGCGGCGGTGCACTCTGCGGTGCCTTTAGGACACGAAGTCGACAGCGGCGTCATAGACGGCGTTGGGTTGCTTTTTTTCTGTTGCAGCACAAAACACACAGTCCCCAGTGCTGAGGGCAGAAAACTTGAAGTCTTTGCTGTTCCTGAGACTTCTTGAACAGGGGGCAAGCTCTACCTCAAGCCCTTGTAGAAACTCACAAAAATAGATTGCAGAAAGTTCAGTCCAGTCCTTTCACTGCCCAAGACAGAAGCAGCCACTGCAAGCCAACACAGCAAAGTACTCAGCAAAGTGGTAGTTCCTCCTCACAGCTTCTTCAGCTCTTCTTCTTGGGCCAAAAGAGTTCTAAAGTTCAGGGGTTTGGGCCCCATTTTTTATAACCCAAAATCATTTGTCCTCTCAGGCAGAGAGTGTCTGTGCCCAGCCAGAAACAGTTCTGTCCTCTCTGGTGCAGCTTCCCAGCAGGAGGCGAAGACAGCATTGTTAAAGGCAGACAGGGCTTATTCAGGTGCAATGGAAATCTCCTCCCACCACTCAAAATGCAGACCGGGCCTATTCAGGTTCTAGTGACAACTCCTCCCACTACTCTGAATGCAGCCGAGGTCTATTCAGCCCTGCCCTGACTCATTCAGGAAAGGCAGGACACACATCAACCCCCCTGTGGCCGTCTGAGAGAAAGCCCCTTCCAAACTCCTGTCACTCCAAAGCCAGACAGACAATACAGATCTTAGCAGAGACACACAGGATGGCTAAGCAAGAAAATACCTACTTTCTAAATGTGGTATTTTCAAACACAGAATGTAAATATCACCTTTAATACAAGATGCATCTTTAGATTCTGAGTTCAGGCATACTAAACAGTATTTTCCTATCTGGTCCCAAAGGGAAGTTATATTTATAAGATGTTATGAATTAACTCCCATGCTTTCCTATGGACCAGATAGCCTTTAAATAGTGAAAAACGAAATTGGCAGTAGTTCACTATCAGGTCATGCCACACACACCAGGGTGTGTCCTATCTTTCACATACACTGCACCCTGCCCACAGGGGTACCTTGGGCCTACCTTAGGGGTGACTGACATGTAAGAAAAGGGAAGGTTAGGGCCTGGCGAGTGGGCACACTCTCCAAGTCAACATGGCAATTATAAATTGCACGCAGACCCTGCAGTGGCAGGTCTGAGTTACCTTTTCAGGGCTACTAATTTGGGTGGCACAATCAGTGCTTCAGGCCCACTAGTAGCATTTGATTTACAGGCCCTGGCACACTCAGTGCCCTTTACTAGGGACTGACAAGTAAATCAAATACGCCAATCATGGAAACACCAATCCATAACACAATTTACACAGAGAGCATATGCACTTTAGCACTGATCAGCAGTGGTAAAGCGCCCATATTCCTAAAACCAACAACAGCAGGTCAGGAAAAAAATAGGAGGAAGAAGCAAAAAGTTTAGGGATAACCCTGCAAACAGGGCCATCTCCAACACATATAATCTCACAGATTACTTTTGTAGGCAACTATTTTGGTGTTCATTACGACTGACAATTACTGAGGGTAGAAGCAATAATTCCCAGCAAAATATCTTCAATAGGCCTGCCTCTTGTAATTAAAAAACATTTGGAAATACACAACTACTTTTTACAAAGGGCTGTGGTCCAGCCTTCTTTTGTCATTGGTATATTTACATACTCCTGCTGGGACACAATCTCGGATTGAGGAGGTTCCTCTAACACTAACACCAGCCCATCCTCACTCAGAGAAAGGGTCTTTCAATTTCAAGCCTGACATCACTGTTTGTACTGCTCGATATCTGAGTGGGAGAAGCCACCTTTCCTATTCTCTGCTTTCTTGCATAACTGCCAGGTCCCCTTGAGCCACAGGTGACACATGGACTGCTGACACCTAATCTCAGATGGGAGAGATGCATCTTATCAAATGGTCTGCACCAGGCGTGGACACTGAAGGGCAAACAGCAAAGGCCTCTTCCTATTGGGCTGCACGGTATGATTGGGCCTGCAGGCCAAAACACTGCCATTTGCTCCATTAGCTTCAACTCGAACACTCAAAAGTGTTCCTTAATGACTTTAAAGGTTTGGTAGGCCGTACTAGCGGGTTCGTAAATGTATTTTTCTAGGCCTGAGGCTTTTCCACTTTTACTTTTTCAAGAATCACACAATGTACTTTAATCATTCCCAACGTCCCTGACTTACTTTCGTAAACACTAATATGTCACATGTTGAATACATTACCTATGATAATAATAGACTACACTAATATGAAATGAATACAGATATTCAAGGCTTTTTCCTAGGAGCATTTCATATATTTTTTTTTTTTTAATCCTCATATTGCGAAAATTCTATGTATATGGAAAATTTGGTTTCTACCTCTGAAACTTTTTTGTACCGTCACTGCCCATTTCTCTCTTGGAAAGGGAAAACTCCCATGACAAGAGAGAAATGGGCAGTGACGGTACAAAAAAGTTTCAGAGGTAGAAACCAAATTTTCCATATACATAGAATTTTCGCAATATGAGGATTAAAAAAAAAATATATATATATGAAATGCTCCTAGGAAAAAGCCTTGAATATCTGTTTTACAAGCAGCTGTTATGTAATAAGAGTTGTGATCCACAAAACTATGAAAGTAATGCTCTATGTTTCTATGTAATGCTCATAGTAAAACACCTAGAATATCTATTGCTCGTGCTGCTGTTATGTACTGTTTCGTGACGCGCACAATACAATGATATACTTGTATGTAATGTTCAAATAAAAAGATCCTTGATTGTTGAACCCTGTCCAAATGTATTCTGTGATCCACATGCCTGGATGAGCTTTCCGCACCAGTAATTTTCCTACCTTCACACGTTCTGTCTCTTTTGTAGCATACTGGATACTACCAACAAAACAGAAACTTTTATCATAAAATAATACTTCATGAAGCTGGCAAATACATCACTGAAAAAAAGATGCTCTAAAAACAACTGAACACATGATAGCTGACAAACACAATCCAGGTCTGGTGGTATCAAACTGAAATTCCGTTTCTCTCTTTGGACACACAAGTGTGGTTTGAGAGCTTCTATAACTTCTTCTGCAATGCAAAGAATTGCAATAATCATTTCTAAAAGAAATTTTTAGTTACAAGTTTCCAAACCCGGATTGTAAACTGTACATCCTTATCTTTGACATGGTCATACGCCGCTCTACCGAAATTAGTCTCAACATCTTTACTATAATTTTAACTCTTAAAGACATTAGGTCTGATTCACAAACGTAATGTTACACTGTAGATTTACTCACTTGTAAATCTACTACTGCACCTAGGTGTAAATCTATGTTTGTATGCTGTTCTCCATTTCTGAGTGTAGGTTTACATTCAAGTGTAAACTTGCATCTCTCCAACCCGTGGTGGAGCCTCCTACAATAGGGATGTATGCATTTATAGTTTTTACTAGTAACTTTTCAAACACGTGGGTGATGATGGAGGGGTTGGGCGTGCGTCAGGTGATGAAGTCCAGGAAGCCAGTATTTTAGTTTTTCAAATGAATCTTTATTTTCAATCAGTTCATTCTCACAGAATAGGTTATTATTTAGCCAGCCAACGCGTTTCGTTCTTATGGTGAGAACTTCGTCAGGGCTCAGTAGGTGAATATCTTTCCTTAGGAATTAAAAGAAGACTTGAAAATGATCACACTCCACAGGTGTAATGGGTGCAATGTAGACTAGGTCCAATGTGACCTCTCGTGTCGAAATACAAAAAGCGAGCCTTAAGTCAAGTCAGTGTTCCAGGCTATTCCTCTGGAAACAATTGGGGTATCGCAGGGACTCAGTCGGCCTCAGTTTTATATCTTTGACTCCAGAATCTCCTGCCAGATGAGCAGGGGATGATTATCACTGCCATGTCTTTGGGGTGCGCTGTACTCCTAGACATTTTGCATGACACTGCTGCGCTCAAAATTGGCTGGATTAAGGACTATGTTAACCACACATTCTATGAGTTTATGTGTCCCCAGGGACAAGATTCAAAACAGGATTTCAAAATACTTTCAATAAGAAAAAGACTGACTCAAAAAGGGAGTTTGAGATTATTATTTTAGGAAAAAAGTGTTGGTTTATTACAAGTTAAAGCGCAATACAGAAATTAAGAAAAAAAAATCAAACGCAGCAGCAATCTCAGTAAAATGCACAGAAATCATTAGCCATGAAGGATCGCAGTAATAGGAATGGTATAACATTATAGAAAAAAAACAGAAACAGACCAAGTCTCATATGTGCAGCAAATCAGTGAAAAATCGGACAGCATCCTTACAAGCTCAGGAAAGAGTAAAAAAATCGTCTTTGGCTCAACCCAAAAACAAGGGATTGGGGTGAGGTGTGGCGCCGCGGCCAGGCCGACTGACTCCGGAATCTGGGGATCACGGTTCGGTCGCCGGCGGCAGATTAGCCCAGCACCATGTGACTCTGGGCAATAGCTTGCGTAATCTTCCCAACGCCCCCAGCGCCTAGAGACCCTGGCGAAGTCTAACTGATGCTTAGTTAAAGCTAAGCTACGAAAACACTAACACAGCATAATAACTTCATTTCTACTGCAATAGCTCTGGGTCAGTGTACACGTGTGAATTTGAATGTACAGCAACCAACATTAATGTATTGTTCAGTTACATTTTAGAACCTCCGGCAAATCATAGAGAAAAATATCAAAGTCTTAAGTATTGTTTTAAAAAAATTACAAGAATTTTCATATAGATTATAACTACAAAATAATTAAAATGTATTATAAACCTAGAATATTAAAATAAAATGCTACAGCATATTAGCTCATTACTTTAAAGGTGCATTAGATAATTATATATTTCATGTACAAATATAAAAGATTAATTTCAAAGAAATCCGACCGACAGTAACTTTAAACTTTTTATGACATTTTGCTGTTATGTGTAAAGTTTAAGAGTTTGATTAAATTTTATTTTTGAATGAAGTTTAGCAGTACATTTTAAAATATCAATAGTAATTTATTATGATACTGTACATATATATGTACAGTATGTAGACACACAGACACACATATTTTGTGCATTATAAAACTTGAAATATTCTTACTGAACAGTATTTCCTTCAGAGTGTTATTTTAAGTTGCTAACTGTTTTTTTTCTATGGGAGCGTGTTGCAGTAACTATCAGTAACAATGTGTAGTGCTTGACATTCTCCAAGGCTAGGGTGAAGTACATTTAGTACTGTTTTGTCGCCTTTAGGGCTGTAGTAATTTTAAAAGTGTAGTTTGTGAGGGGCAATGGGCTTAATCTTTTGAGCGTGGGACTTTGCAGTAGCCTCTCCCTCCCTAAAAACCTTCCTTACGTTTCCCTAAACCTTTCACGTTTAGTAAGGGAGCTTCATTTTCCAGCTACTTTATCTTTCACTTCCACATTTACTACTAAAACATAGGCGTGTATAGATCTCCGCCAAAGTGTCTCCACATTGAAAAGACAGGAAAGGATGAGGTCTTCACCTGTAGGTTAGTGAACAGAATTCTGTGGTATGCGAGTAGTACTGATGTAGGTACTACTTCATATAATACAAAATGCAATTTGTGAGTAGGTCACATAAAGCCTTCCTCCATTAGACCTTTTGCAATTGGTCTTCCCCTCTGTCATCTTTCAAAAAACTGTGGGCTTTACTCACAGTGGTATTTAAATTCTTACGCTTATTCACCTAAGTTGTCTCTGATGAACGCAATCCCGATACACACGATCGTCCTACTCAACGCTTCAACAAAAGTGAACTCTGCTCCGGATTAAATACTACAATCATCTCAAAACCAGATAAACCGCAATTTGAAAATGTGTTTTCATGATTGCACAAAGTAACCCCAAATGTGCCAGATACCTCAATCTAAGAATATATTTGCTTCTTCTTTGGCCTCCTATCCTCAGGAAAGACTCTCGCCTTCCCCCATCATCTTCCAACAGCCTTAATAATCAATTTCTACATTTACTAGCCATTAAAAGCTGAAAAGCAATCACCCTCTTTCTGTATTGGTTCCTTTTCTAATACCAAATGTCTTTCAATAACTTCTGCTACTGCATCCAGCAAGTACCCCATCTTACGTCCATGAGCTCAAGAATTCTTGCAAAGCAAATTTGGAAATAATTTCTAGAAAATTTGGATAGGTCTATTATACTACTCCCTGCACAAGTCGATCTCATTCTGTAAGTACGGCTCATGTATCACAAAATGACTCCTAAACAAGCAAGGACCTGTCTTTGAACAATGAATTCTCTATTTTAATAGCTTGAACTAGTAGAACCTCATTCCTTGTGACTATGTACTGGAAATATCTTACTTGCTCATAGGCAGTACAAAGGCTACTTTCCCCTGAATGGGTAGCGCAGCTGTTACATTACCTAATACCTTATAGGACAATATACCTCCTCATTTGTCCACATACGATCTAACTCTCAGGGACAATGAACCACACTAGTACTCATTTGACACAATCCCCTATGTAAATTATGAAGTGATCGCAGCTTCCAAACATTTGCATCAATCCATCCATCCATCCATCCTGTTCCCACAAACCTGAATGAGGTACCCATAAGGACTCTTGGTATTGCCACACTATAGATAGCTTTTTCTATCCCCACAACGGTTGATGTTCCAGAATAGACGACAGGCTAGCTTGCCATTAACACAATAAACAATTCATAATGTATTTTAATAACAGCACAACCATTGTGATGCAAGGAAATTCAATTATACAGTAAATCAAACTCTTCACTCACAGTCCGACCCACAGCCTCTCAGGCATTCGTAAAAGCCATGAGAGAAAGATAGTTTCCGGGGGTGCCTTAAGCCTCAATAATCTGTGAAGAGTAACATCACTTCAGAAATCCAATGTCAAATGATGTCACTGCCCAAGAACCTCCTGTTTTTCCGAGGCAGAAATCGATCCTGAAAACTGTCATCAGACTGCAACATCAATCCCTAATCATTATAACAGACTGTAACATCACTGTTACCAGCGTACATGCGTCAAGACACCAAAGCACCTGATTCAGTAGATTTCTCATATGTAAAAAAGTACCCAATATTGTTGAGAACCCCATTTTTTTGCATGTCTGGATTTGCTGGCTTTAGAACTCTGTGCACTTTAAAACACCGCTAAACAGTAGTAAAGTGGTTGTGGTTCTCTTCTAAAAACAAGTGCTGTAAACTGGAACTTCTTATTTGCCCTATTCAACTTTCCTAGAAGTCCAAAAGTGCCTTAAACACTTCTGGATTGACAAATTATAGGTCATATGTGGGCTTCAGGTGCTATTTGTACCACGCCCATATATGACAAAATGATATCTGCCAGAAGCACCAATGTTCTCTGGCTGGGCTGCAGTGTACATGCATTGAAGTGTTACATGCCAGGGAAAAATGCATTTGCATGTATCAAAACCTTATTCTATATAGTCATAAATCGCCTCCTACAGCGTGCCGTGTAGGCCGACAGGGCAGAGTGCTACTATATAAAATTAGGGCACACTACATATTGAAATTAGTGTTCCATCACAGTTGAATATACCCCAATTTCACTGTGTAGGCCAGTCTAGAGTTTGCAAGGTGTATGTGAAATTAAAATCTTTAATTTGCACTTCCATTTAAGTAGGGGCAAGAAAAACCCTTTACATTTATATCCGGTTTAGTTTTTAGGTTTGGACCTGGCCGTAGCACTGCAAAGCAGGGCTACGCCCAGGCGAAAACTTTTGTTTACAGTATGGGGGACTTGAATCCGCCCCTTCTTCCATTGGCTAGCTCCATAAATGGAGGCTAGCCATTGGAAGAGAGTGGCTGACAATCACGCTTTCCCTGTGAAAACGCGATTCGGGGGCGTTTCTGTGTCTTTTTTTAAGTACCGCCCTCTCCTCTTCCCATTGGCTGGAATTTTACCTTCCAGCCAATGGGAAGGGGAGAGCGCGAAAAACACGCCCCCGAATCTGCCGGCCGGGACACCCCCGTAACTTCATTCCCCGGGCCGCGCTGTGATTGGCTGCCGGCCCGGGACCTGACTTGTTTGTTTGTTCTCTCCTTTATGAGGTAAGTTGTGCCGTGTCTTTGTTTTCGCCCCCTCCCGCTCGCTGTCCGTGTCTTTGTTTTCGCCCCCTCCCGCTCGCTGTCCGTGTCTTTGTTTTCGCCCCCTCCCGCCCGCTGTCCGTGTCTTTTTCACCCCCCTCCCGCTGTCCGTGTCTTTGTTTTCGCCCCCCTCTCGCCCGCTGTCCGTGTCTTTGTTATTGCCCCCCTCCCGCCCGCTGTCCGTGTCTTTGTTTTCGCAATGTCCCCACGCCTCGTGCATGGACACCTGTACACTCGCAAGCCCGCACCGTCAATTATTACCAAGTTACACTTTATTCTAATTAAACCCATTCCGGTCTGACAAACACATGGATCGGTACACAGGCTTTGCCCTCCCCAGTTTCCAATCCCAAATGGAGACAAGGTTTTGCTGAGAAAGGCAGACCGCTTAGGCCCCGCAAGAAAGAACCCAGTGGCCCATTATGAAATAAATCAGCGAGGCAAAGAGAGGAAAACACACTGCAGAGTGAACGAGTTCGCATCTCGACCTTTGACCCTGCCCAGGTGCCTCTGGACCTAATAGCTCACCGCGTGTGTGTCTGCACGGAGTCTCGAGTGCGCGCAAAGGCACAGCCCGATCACCTCACTCGCGGTAAGGCTGTGTGCAAAGGGTCACCTTGCTGTGTACACAGTCATTTTATGTCATGTGTGCGCCCTCCCTCACCGCTTGCATGCCTGTGTGCCGACACGTCCTTGGGTCTGACATTTCTGATCTATATATCTGTCATATACATAAATTCACAAAAATCCCTGCGCTGGACACGTTCGCCCACAGGGTTAAGTTGCAGTAGGTTTGCACCTAAGTACACAGTGCCGTCTCGTGTGTGCAAAAAGTGCTGCAGCAACAAATAATGTGGGAATGCAGGAACCACTTTATGTTACAATATATGTACGGTTACTTTGTGGCATGCATGTATGTGCTAGGCACCTTACTGCGTATGTATGTTCGTTCGTATGCAGGGCCAGCTGTGTGTGGGAAATCACCCAAATGTACGGATGTGAACACATACAGCGTCATATTATGTATACCCATATAGTCCACAATATATTTGAACTCGGTAATCTTACCACACTGTGTGTATGTATTAATGGTCACCTTACTATGGGTGCAAGCATACACCAGGCTATTTTGTGTGTGTGTGCGCGCGCACCAAGCCTAAGCTCTGGTTGTGTGCGCACACCCAAGGTATCCCCACTTTGTGTATGTGTGCAGTCATTGCTGTACTGTCACCCTGTGCGCGCACACGAAGGGTCCCCACAGTGAGTTCCCTCTCGGCTCACATGTCCACACAGGACTGCCTTGATGTGCTTAAAATCATTTCAATGTGTTCATACGTGCACATATTTGACTGTCTGCTACTACAGATCCAGGCTTTGCACATCCATGCATAGAGCGACCTCGAGCGTGTTCACAACTCCCGAGAACTCACACACACTGACGAGCAGCAAAGAGCGGAGACTGCCATCAGGAGGATGCGTGGTACCCAAGTGGTTGCGAGACCTTAATATTTCCAGCTGCGCGATGCTGCAGTAATGCTGGAAGGGAAGCAGAAATGTACCGAGAAAGCTAGGTGTACCAGAGGCGAAAATGCAGTAGTACTAAAACGAACGCGTTTGAGTTCGTAGTAGTACACTCCTGTTTATTTGACCGATTAATCTTTTATGTTGTTCGACTTTCTTCTCTATAGAAGCCCGGTGCCTATAGCATACGTCACTCGGCCTCTCGCTTGATTTTCCCTCCAAAAAGTTCACTTGTTGTTGGCAGGAAGAGGACGCAACCCGCACGCAGGTGGATCGAGTTGCACAATAAGCCTCCTGACCCATGACACAAACAAGCGTTTCCTCCTACAATACATGCCAAGGCAGTCCGCGAGCCATTCCCTCCATCTCTGCCTCCCATCCCCGGCTCTTAGCGCAGGTTTCTGGTAAACCCTGCTCTTGTTGTTCGTGCTGCCGCTTTATTTTTTAGAGGCACTGCAGTTTTGAAAGTTCCAAGCTCATTTCTTGAAACTGCCTCCCCGCGCTTTGGAAGGCGCGGTACATTTAGAACCGGGACAGACCAGCTGAGAAACACTTGCTCAAAGCCCCCCAGAGAGGTGGGGGGCCAACACCCCTTCCTTTGTGGAGAAAGGTTTAGCTCGGTGTTAAAAGGCAGAGATGTTTAACGTGCTACAAATGAGGGACGAGTTCTCACACAATCAATCACCCCTCTCTTCACAGCACAAGGACAGAGGTTTTTTTAGGTTTCTACCTGGCCGGAGCACTGCGAGGCACTCAGAACCAACACCTAAATACACATTTTGTCATTTACAATGCCAATAGCTCTAACTTTTCCAAAGTCGAAACCGTTGCATTGTAAATGCTTGTTAAAATTGAACTTGATTGTAAAGTCAGATTTTTGGTAACCTAAGGGGAAAAGCAACCTTCCAGTTCCACCACTCATCAAACCTCCAGAACTGGAATATACACCACACCTCCAGAACTGAACATCCATCCCTGGCTGGGGCTGAGGGCTGATTCAGAGAACAATGGATTGCCTTTGGACCCATGAAATGTCAATGGGTGTTAACTGCTGAACACTTAGCAGGAGTTAGCTATTGGCAAATGTATATGTATTGTTGGTAGAATAAAGGGCTGTGTAGCCCTCTCCGTTTCGATCTTGGAGGTGGCAGGGACAGCTTCTACTGTTCATTTTTCCAGAACCCTCATAGACAGCCACAGTAGGAGGGAAACCCAGTTATGCCATATATCACTCTTCCAGAGCTGGAATACACAACTGGAGGAGTTAAAGACTCTGGCTGAGAAGACAATGGCTTGCACCCAAGCCAAGTAAACGCCAAGATGTGTTAACTGGCAAACATTTAGCAGGGATAAGCTGTAAGTGGATAAAGGAATTGGCACACCAGTAAAAGACAGCTTTAGAACTACCCCTTATGACTTGTAGATATCAAGAAGGGCTTCTTTGATTCATCTTCAGGACCCTCCTAGACAGTTAGGCTCTAGCCACAGTAGGACGGGAAACTAGTTTAGATCCTGTCAAGTATGGAAGTGACCAAGAAACTAAAGACATGCTGCCTGGTGGAAGCTTGGTCCTAGGTAATTTTACAGTAAGGCAAAGAGAAAGTGCTGCAAAATGAGGTGGAGGGACTGCGAGGAAATGATTAGGACTGGATGGTAAAATTCTACCAATCCCTGGCTAATACATATGATACATCTGGCACCTCTACCTCCTAAAAACTTTTCTGGTCCTAGGAAGCCTACATCTAAAGAAGAAGGCCCTGTTGAAATAAGAACCCTGACTTATGATTCTTGGCTCCTGCAAGCAGACAATTCACACAAGAACTCCTGGTAATGGAAATGCTCTTTAAGGGTCAAGTGGTTAGACTCCTGTTTACTTGCTTCACGGTCACAAAAATCAGAAGGACTCTTGACTCCAAGAGGGTCCTGTTGACTAAATAGGACTATACCCTGCTAAAGGAAGGTCTGGAGAGAGATCTGGTTTCCAGAAGCCTGTTCTAATGAGCTAGGGGCTGCAAGGCTGACCTGAATAAATGTTCCCAGAAGTTGGAGCCCGAATCCAAAAGTAAAACCTTTGACTGTGATACCTCATTGTGGTATCTATCTAACCTCCATTCTATTGAGGTTAGCCTGAAATTGTGTCTAGATCCCGGTCTGCTGCAAACTGATTTTCCATAGAGCCTAACTATTGTCTAGGTCCTTTTTGTCTTCAATATTTAACTATACATAGCTCTGGTTACCCTTAACCTAATTTGATGAGCCTAGTGCCTTTATGTTTATTACATTGTTCTCAGTTTTTCTAAAGTGGTTTGGGAATTGTATTGTGTTGTGTTCTTTACTTTACAGTTGTTGGTACTGTTTAAAGTAAGCAAGCACATTTCCGGGGAGTACAGGGATGAACAGAGATTATCTCTGAAACACTAGCCAACATCATCCGATCTCACTGCACATTCACCATCTCATATGATGACAACACCCAACTCATCCTCTCCCTTACGGACAAAACTACCACCTCCACAACCAACTTAAACAATTGCATGACCATGGTTGCAGACTGGATGGGAACAAACTGTACGAAGCCCAATTCTAACAAGATGGAAGTTGTGATCTTCAGTAACAAGACCTCCCCCTGTTACTCCACCTGGTGGCCGTCACTGCTACGACCAACGCCAATATCCACAGACCACAATAAAAATCTGGGAATCATCCTAGATGGCAAACTCTGCATCACTGCACAAGTCAACGCACTGAGCACCTCATGCTTCCACATCCCATTCATGCTACACGTCTTCAAGTGGCTACCACAGAACACCAGAAAGCCCGCCACTAGTCCTTTATTTGTAAAAAAAAAAAAAAAATTGCCAGGGCCCTTCTTAGGCCACTGCAGCCTGCACCGCCCATTGCATCTGTCAGAGCTGCCTGTGACAACAAAACTACTAACTACTGCACACTTAAGAGTGTGACAAGACAATGCAAAGCCACCCAATGCTTCAATAATGGTGAGAGGGCAGGTATTATTTATTTTGTAATGTATATTGACTTATTAAACACTGTTGCTGTGTTCATACCAAAATTAGACAGACAGTGCCACCATGTTGTGGCCTGTCATTAGAGCCGTTGCCGACATTTAAGTCCCAGTGCCAAGCACCGGAAACCACTTGCTCAAATAAAGCATGCCATCACTCAAGCACTCATCACAAGCAGGCTTGACAACGGCAACGCACTCTATGCCGGAATATCCAAGCAACACCTACAATGCATCCGGAACGCTGCTGCAAGACTCATACTGGACCTTACACGCCACACCAACATTGCACCGCACCTCAAGGAGCACCACTGGCTCCCCGTTCACAAATGCAGACAATTCAAAATACTCATTCACACGTACAAAGTCCTACACAACATTGGACGAACATACCTTAACAACCTCATACACTTTTACCAACCAACCAGACACCTATGCTCTACCTCACTTTCACTTGCATACACCCCCAGCATTCACAAAAACAACCATTAGGTGCTCCTTCTCCTACATCGCACCCAAAACATGGAACAACCTCCGCCAGGACATCAGGGCCCCATCCTCACTTCTTGAGCTCCGCAACAAGCTGAAGACCTGGATCTTCCAATAACTCCACGGGGATCATTCACCTGCTCAAGCACCTGGATCCCCTCAAGGGTGATTAATGCGCTCTACAAGTCTAATATAACATAACACAACTGTTTTTTGACCTTACCAAAGTTTAATTATTGGGTTGATGGGGGTGTCCGCTGTCCCAAATGAATTACCTCATTTCTGAATTCACATGTGACAATCATCAGTGCCTCACTCTCACCACACACCAAACAAATGTGAACTTGCCTTTTGCAGCATGTCCAACGACACTTCTTATTTCTAACTTAAAAAACTTGGTAACTAAACTACAATTGTGTATAGTGTATTTTGTATTTTACAGCTCTTAATATGTGTTCTCTCTCTTCAAGTAAAATTCCTTCATTTCTTTTTTTCCAAAAAAAAAGGTTCCCCTCTTGATGGTTTGCCACTGCATCCAAATTGAGAGCTTCATTAAATTAAACACATGACAAAAAAACCTTCTGGTGCAGTTGTATGCCATTTCTATTCCATGTGGAATTTCAACTATTCTGCTCTCTCTTATAGTTTTCAAACTATGTACAATAAAGAAATACATTATCAGTCAATCAATTAATCACAATTACAAATTAATGTTTTGCAATCTACTCCTATCAGTTAATACCACTTGGCTCCTCCAGGCATCACATTAAAGGCCTTATTTAGAGTTTGGCAGAAGAGAATTTACTCCCCCAGGTTGCTGGATTAAAGTACTTCATCGTTCTGAGGAAGCACCTGCCCACCAAAGTTTTAGATATGCGCTGGCCCAGTGGATATCTCTTGAATTTACACGGACCGCCATCACAGTAATTCCTGTAAATGCTTTAATAGTCTGACCAACGTTCCTGTAAATATAATGGAGACATCTAGCAAATTTCCAAATTTTTTGTTATTGTCAAAATCAAAATCCCAAAGGGAGATTTTTTTTTTTATAAATAAAAAATTACCCTCAAACGATGAGAGTTTTCTTCCATGACGCAGAGGGTCATTTTTCAGTTTTCACTGTCTCTTACCACCAGGCTTTCCCTGTCAGTGACGGACAGTGAATAGTTGCCATTTGCCCGTCCATTCTATATAGGGCGGGAACACTAATGGCAAAACCTCAGACAGTTATTACTCTTGTGGGCGGTGTGTGTCAGGGACAGAGACGGAGCAGTGTCAGTCGTCGACAACTCTGAGGCGGGCGGACCTACAGTTTGGTGGAGACAGTACTCTGTGGCGATGGATTACCATTTCTACCAAAATCTAAATCAAACCTTTAGCCCTCCCTTTATTATTAAGAAATTATACTTTACTACGATATTAACTCCAAATTGTCTTAAAACTCATGTTTTCATATACTTGCTGTTTAATTCTTTGGATAACTGCTCAATGACTCCTAATTTGGGGTTAAAATCACTTAGAAGCCCACGTTTATTTTCCACATCATATTGGATAATATATCACACAATACCGCTGCTTAACATGCCTTAACCAATAAGCATGTTCAATGTATGCTTTCTTAACGTCAGACGGTGGGTATCACTCCAGCAACTTTATGTCAGACAGTGACATCACTCCAGACAGCTGACATCTCTGGAGTACTGTCACAACGTGACACCACCCAGAGACCAACTGTCAAACTGTAACCTCACCCAGAGACCTGACGTCGGACTGTGGCATCCCTATATAAACAAGAAATCATTCTGTGGTATAACTGGGGAGAAGTGAAGTCAGGAAGCCCTCCATGAAGGAACTTGAAGGCAGGCTGTGACCTCACTGCTTCAACGTTGTGTCAAAGGGCAACGTCGCAGCAGAAAACCTGAGGCCAGACAGTGATACCTCTGCAGGAATTGGTCTATGCTGCCCTTTACATTTCCACGTTCACATCTTAAGGCACCAGTCCCAGCACATTCTGTAATTTCAATTAGTACACGCCACGGGAGAGAGGCATCACTGACGCCAATAAATCTCAAAGGTTGCGCTCTGTGATTTAAAGGGCCGGTGGTCACATGCACCTACAGGCACTTTAGAGTGAGCTTGCCTGGTGACATGCTGACACTAACAAATGTGTTGGCAAGGCCATATCACCTTTACTGCTCCTTAATAAAGGTGATATGCATAATATTAGCCTCCATGCCTTTAATAAAATCATGATCTTCTAACCCATTAAAACTGTGGAAAATCTGCATTTACGAATACATACAAATGCAAAACAAAAAAAACGATACCGTTGTACTCTTTCGGCTTGCGCAGGGTGGTATGAGATCCAAGTCCAGAGTGACACGTCTCTCTGACAGGCACACACAGTGTGTTGTAATGTGCACTTTGGAACCCTCTTCGAAACGACCCTCTGGGCCTGTTTGGGGGTTTGCCCTCTCTGCCCTGGGTTTTAATGTACAGTAAAGGCAACGAGTGTGGATACGCGAAGCTTTGTCGCCTCCTGCCGAGAGTATCAGGGTGAAGGGGACTAATCCATACCTACTTCGGCTGTATATCCTCCCTGGGTCGGCACTGCAGCCCTGCTGCTGCACTGCCAGTTAGGGATGTGAAAACAAGCTCAACCCGATCCCGAAAAGAAGGCCGAAACAAAAATAACGATAACGAGTGCTACTAAAAGTGGCAGCGCGGACATGCCTATTTCTTTGGTCCACTGGGCGAATCGTGAGGGTTCTTCTTCTATGTTCATTAACCTACCCGGAAGTGCGAGGATGGCAAATGATACTGACCTAATTACGTTATGTAGAGGGCCGTATAATGTCATATTTAAATCTGGTTTACAGCTAAGTTAATCAGGGGGCAGGCTTGTCGTTGCTGGAATTATACTAACATTAATTTGATATCGAAAGTCCAACAATGCTTCGAGGTAAAAGGGTGACGCGTCTTTTCACATTTTTTTAATAAAACATTTTATTTGGAACGCCAATGATACAGATTATATTAGATAGTGAAATCTATATGTATATGAATTTTGCTGGTGTTCCTCTTAAGTGTTGAAGGGGACGAGGATCAGCGACTATTTCTGCCGAGCTCAAGTTAGGAGATTGCGGGGAAGGAGGGGGCACAACTTCAAGATGGCTGACATTTATATCCGAAGAAAATGCAGGAAATACTTGTCCCTTTTCTGTTTCACAGCTCTTTCTTTGCTTATGTATTACTAACTTCAGCAGTTGCCAGCTGCTATTGTATTTGATTTCTTGTAAACACGTTAATTTAAAGCAGCTTGATACGTTTTCAGTCTCCATCTCACACCTCCTGCAAATGTTTTGTGTCCTCTCCTGCAGCTGTCTGTCGTCCAACTTTCCTCTAGACCACTTCTTTAGTCTCATTTTATTCCTTGCCATGCGAGTGTGATTTTGCTGTATTTGTGAAGAAGTGAGATGCTTTCCTTTGTGTGTAGTCTCGCAGACTGCTTCTGGCTCATGTTGAAGGTTCCTGTTGTAGTACAGACAATCAAGGGAACAAAACGCTCCTATTGAAGAGGACAATTTACTTTCTTCCTCTCGCTAGTCACCATGACTGATTAGTATCAACTTAGTACACTCCCGAAGCTAACTTTCGAGGAGGAGCCAATCTGATCCCTGGGGCAGGGAAAACATGCGAACAATGGAAAATAGTATCACTACAAGTAATTGCATTACTATAAGTGATTGCATTACTATACAATTTGTATTTCATTACAACACATCTCCCTTTAGTGGAAGTAAAGATATTACGATCCCTGAAAAACTTTAAAAGAATGTGTTCTGATATGGGTGTAAAACTTGACTCTATCTGCTAAGGTGAGGTGTCAGCTTGAGGTTCCCTAACCACAAGGGATTCCTGTCTCCATTCCACTGCAGGTACAGCAATGGAAGGAATCGCTGGGCTTGATGTGTGAGGTAGGGAGGTACCTGCCATGGGTTGAGACACTCGGCAATGAGGTGACACATTTTCTCGATCCACTCCTGGGCAAGTATCATTCTCTCAGATGAACTGGGTAACCTCACACTTTGACACCATTTTCTTATTTCAACACTTTGCATCTTGAGTTGCAATACTTTACTTTGACAACTTATATAGGCCTATAATACATGCTCATTCCTTTCACTGTTCTCTTGGGGATACAGATCCTAACACAATCCCGATCCTGGCTATCCTGTACTGTGGACCTGTGTAGGAAGGTATATCTTGTCTCAATGTTTTTCTGATGGTTTGAAATGTTGCTGCGTATGGCTGCCCTTTCTTGCTTAGTGTAGGGAATCTTTTCATCACTCAATTTTGTTTTAAGCCACCATGGGCAAAGGCTAGAGGACATCTGTCTATCTTTAATTAACCAGAAAAGGAATACCCCTGTTACCGAATGTTTAGAAATCCTGTATGCCCACAATCTATTATGAATAGACAAAATGTGTGGATCATGGCCCATTAACGCAAAGCAGACACTCTCTTTGAGGTACCCATTGAATCGTTTCACTTGCTCATTGCACTGAGGGTCATACAAGGCAGTGTGAATGCGAGAAAAAGTGACGATGTAGCAAAACCCCAGTGAATTCCCTGGAACGCAGTTGGACCCCATTGTCTGTAATTAGAGTTTCCGGAAATCCTATCCTGCTGAACTCTTCCATCATGAATTCTGGCACTGCAGATCTGGTGATCTGTCTGAATTTTACTTCTGGCAACTTGTAGTGGTAGTTAACAAGCACTAGGACAGTCTGCATGTTGGATGGTAGGCCTTAGAATAGGCCAGAAATATCTAAGTCTAACTTCCTCCACGCCATGGTGGGCCAGGTTACACTTTTCATGTGAGGTACATGGGTTTTAAAACTTTTTTTGTAAAACCTGTGCACACATTTTACATAGCCTTACAGCATGCTTGATCTCGAGGTTCATGCCTGGACACCAATAGTAGTCTCTAAAAAAAGATTTTTTTAAGGCTGATATTCCCATGTGTCCCTGGTGGCCTATTTTTACTAGACCATCACATACGCCCTTGGGAGGTATAAATGTATCATTCCTGAACACCATATCATTTACCACACTTATTTCTGGAGCAATTTGAGAGAAAGAAAGCAGAGAATCCTTCAAAGGATTGGAGGGTGGCCACTGGCCACCCTCTAAATATCTATTCCTTCACTGTCTTTAGTTCATCATCTATAGCATTCTCCTTAAACCACACACTCCCTACTATTCCTTCCCCCAAACTTCTGCACACATCACCAACACATGCCACCAGGTCACTCTCATCCATGCAAAGGTTTGACTTAAGGGGTTCATTAACAGGAAACTAGAAAGCCAGTCTACTGATTGGTTGCATTTACCAGGTACATGGGAGACCCCAAAACTGTATTCCTGTAATTTCTAACATAACCTCATAACCTTGCAACCTGTGCTGTGAACTTTCCTTCATCCTATGGGGACAAATGTTTAATGAGGGGCTTGTGGCCTGTGTGTATTGCAATTTGGCTGCCTCTTATATAGTGCTCGAGTATCTCCAATCAGTCTTGCTCAAAGTTCTGGATGCATATGCTACTGTCCATGTTTTGTTGCCAGCCGTTTGTGAGAGGATGCTGCCCAGCCCATAAGCACTGGCATCCACTGAGATAATGCACCATTTTTCTTCAATAAAAGGTTGCAGAGTGGGAGCCTCTGTTAGCTGTCTCTTGATGTTGATAAAAGCTTTGTTTTGTTCATCTCTCCACACAAATTCTGCATCTTTACTTAAAAATGTGCTTAAGGGTTCCATTAAGGTGGCAAAGTCCTTAACTAATTTACTATAGTATTCGTATAGTCCGGCTAAAGACCTCAGCTTATCCTTGTCATACGGTGGAGTGTCAAGATGGATAGCATCAGCTACGGATTCTTTGGATTTACTCAGTTTCCTGAAATAAAGTGGCCTAGATATTCCACCTCTAGTTAGAAAACTTCACATTTGTGAGAGCTTAGAACTAACCCTGCCTCTCTCAGCCTTCTGTATACTTCACTACGTACTTCTTCATGTTCCTTTTCAGTCTTTCTGAAGATCAGCATATCACCCTGGAAGCAACATACCTTGGCTTTCATTTTTTTGGTAAGATGAAACATCATCCTTTGCTAAATGGAAGTGGCGGATGATAAGCTTCATGACATTCTTTTGCACTGATATATTTTGCAAGGAGTGAAGAAAGCTGTCAAGTGATGGGATTGCTTTGGCAAGTCATTCTGATGACATGCATGATGTAAGTCCTGACTGGAGAAGACTGTTGCTCAATTCAAAATCGAAAGGGGATCATTGATCCTAGGCATGGGATGGCTATCTGCTATGATACACACATTGATAGCTTTGAGATCCACACATAACATCATGTTTCCATCCAATTTCTTGGTTACTACTACTGAGATATCCAGCCAGAGAATTTTATTTCTTCGATTATATCATCCTTATGAAGTTTCTCCAACAGTTTTTGTAGGTCATTTTTTGCGCTAAGTGGCACATTTTTAATTTTATTTCACTGGCTTAGAATTCTCTTTTACTCTTATGTAATGGGTAAACCCTTTGAGTTTTGCAATCCTATCACAGAAAAGTTCTGGAAACAAGTGTTGAAATCGCACTCATGGATCATATTCATTGATGACCACGACCGGTTCAGCAGCACAGGGATTGATTATTATCTTCTAGAGTCTTCAGTCTGTCCGACCCAAAACACAGAATTCTGTATGAGCGATGTATATTTTTACTTCCTCCGATCTATTCTTGAAAGATACTTTGGTAAGGAAATATTCAATCAGACTTATCCTGTTTTTTTCAAATGTCACTGCTTGGATATCAGCTGGAAACAATGATATGTAATCTGTTGACCAAGTTGCCTCCAGAATGTTTCTGGGTATTTTACTGATCGGTGATCCTGAGCCAGCTAGAAATGTGAACTCTGCCCCCTTCAGTTGGAGTACACATTTGGGAGGTTCAAATTTTCGAAATCATTGTTTCCATTTGATCTAATCACCAATACCAGACTAGTGTTTTCCTCCTCACTTTTTGCATTGATTTTACTGATTCCTTCTTCAGATACGTGGGCAACGCTCTCACTACTGCTTTGTTTTGCTTCTCTAGCAAAAGGAACAAATGAGGGACTGAACGTTGAAACAATGCAACCATTCACCCCCAATCACAAAGATCTGGGTTTAATCCATCGTTCTTTTGCTCACCACGCCACTCCAGTTTGAACCCAGCCATATGCAAATCAGACTTTGCCCCGTTCCTCATTGGAACAGTCCAGCCCAAACTGCCAAGCCAGGTCCTCCCTGGACCAAAAACAAGCATCCTGGGACCAGTTTCGGGGCATCACCCCTCATCAGCCAGTAGCACAGTGAGCACAGGACCCACGTCTGGGCATACCCTTCCCACTTAGGATGACAAAAGCAAAAGGAAACAAGCATTTGCAATGCAATAGGTCTCGCCTTAGGAAAGTTGGAGCTAGTGGTATGGTAAATGACAATTTTTTTATTTATGTGTTTTTTTTTAAATAACGTAATTAATAGCTTTGTCATTTACAATGCCAATAGTTATAACTTTCACAAATGTGACACCTATAGCATTGGTAATGCAACATGTTTTGTATTTACGTGACTTACATGTGTTGATATTACAAATAAAAATGGCTTTTATTTCTTTTTAATAATTAATACTTAAAAGTGATTCTAATTTATAATGGCAATAGCTTAAACTTTTGTAAATAACTTTTGTGAATATTATGTTCAGTGTATTTTATTGTGACGAAAATCCAAGAACAGAAGTGAAATATTAACATCTTTTTGTGACATTTGTAATAAAGCTTGAAACATTGAGAGAACATATTTGAACCAGTGATGCTGTGGTGGTGCTGAGTGATGCAGTGGTTGCGCTGAGTGATGCAGTGGTTGCGCGGAAAGTAAAGTGTGCCATACTGCGATATCTACAATAGTTAATTGTGGATGCGTTAACAATTGATGTGTGCACTGATGGCTGGTGGTGTGTGTGCCTGTAGAAATGGTGCACTGATGTCTGGTGGTGTGTGTGCGTGGTGGAAGTGTGCACTGACGGTTGGTGGTGTGTGTGCCTGGTGGAAGTGTGCACTGACGGCTGGTATTGTGTGTGCTTGGTGAAAGCGTGCACTGACAGCTGGTGGTGTGTGCCTGGCTAAAGCGTGCACTGACGGCTGGTGGTGTGTGTGTTGGTGAAAGCGTGCACTGACGGATGGTGGTGTGTGCCTGATGGAAGCGTGCAGTGACGGCTGGTGGTGTGTGCCTGGTGAAAGCGTGCACTGACGGCTGGTGGTGTGTGCCTGGTGAAAGCGTGCACTGACGGCTGGTGGTGTGTGTGTGTGTGTGCTTGATGAAAGCGTGCACTGACAGCTGGTGGTGTGTGCCTGGTGGAAGCGTGCACTGAAGGCTGGTTCTGTTTGTGCCCGGTGAAAGTGTGCACTGACGGCTGGTGGTGTGTGTGATTGTGCCAGGTGAAATCATGCACTGACGTCTGGTGGTGTGTGTGTGGTGGAAGCGTGCACTGACGGCTGGTAGTGTGTGTGCCTGGTGGAAGTGTGCACTGACGGCTGGTATTGTGTGTGCTTGGTGAAAGCGTTCACTGACAGCTGATGGTGTGTGCCTGGCTAAAGCGTGCACTGACGGCTGGTGGTGTGTGTGTTTGGTGAAAGCGTGCACTGACGGATGGTGGTGTGTGCCTGATGAAAGCGTGCAGTGACGGCTGGTGGTGTGTGCCTGGTGAAAGCGTGCACTGAAGGCTGGTGGTGTGTGTGCCTGGTGGAAAAGTGTGCACTGACATGTTTAGAAGTAAAGTGCACCATACTGCGATTGCTACAATAGTAAATTGGGGATGCGTTAACAATTGATGCGTGCACTGATGCCTGGTGGTGTGTGTGCCTGGTGGAAGTGTGCAATGCCAGCTGGTGGTGTGTGTGCTTGGTGGAAGAGTGCACTGACGGCTGGTGGTGTGTGTGCCTGGTGGAAGCGTGCACTGACGGCTGGTGGTGTGTGTGCCTGGTGCTAGCTTCAAGTGTGTGCTTTTAACGAGCCCCAAAGAAGACTCCGGGGGGAGGGTGGATTACAGGGCCTCAGCAAAATGCAATTCAAATGTACTTTATTAGTCATAGCAAGTCAACTGGGACAATTCCAAGAACACGCACTAGTCAATATTACAGATTTATGTATGCGATTTTATATAGCGCCTGCACTACCAGAGGCGTCAGAGCGCTCTACATTGGAGCGAGGAGTGCTACATGAGAAGGTTTAAAGTAACAAGGTAGTAAGGAACCACATTTATGGCTACTACGGTTATTCGAGGTGAGAGTTACATATTTACAGATTACAAATTCAGGTGGCATGTAGCCTGCCCCAAGGGGAGAACCACCATGACTGACAGACGCCCCTGCTAGGATGCTATTCAGCAACGGAACCCGAGATGAGTAGAGTTTGGGGTCAATTTGCGGCTAGGCGTAGAGTTTAGTGTGAACTTGACTTAATTTTAGCAAGGCTCGTCAGACTTCAGCCTAAGTGCTCCCAGCCCTCACGTTGATAAGAAAGCGGTGGAACTGGGAAATACAGAGATTTGCCCAGTGTCAGACACTTTAGGTGAAGGGAGGGGAGCGCCAGGATTAAGCGGCTGGTGCCCTGGCTCCAAACTTTGAAACTGCAGGGCACCGCACCATCTCTGGAAAGAGATGCGTTTGGAGCGAACCGCGCCCCCCCCCCCGTTCTTCTTAAATGTTTACTGATGATCCCCGGCTGAGGAGACTGGCATAAGGCCTGTCCCACCCAGTCGACCCGCCATGGGAAGTATGTTTATCAGGCAGTGTCTGCTCAGCGACCGGCACAGGAAGTTCACAGGAGGTGCGGAGGGCGCGGGCGAGCTTTGCCAAGATTCCCTGGAGACTGCCCGAGAAGGAGTGACTGTCAGTGGGCTTGGAGCACATTTGACATTAGGTTTGGGTGTGCTCCTGTTCCAGTATTTGAAATGGAAATACAGAAGTTTAGGTACTCACTGTCCCAGAATACCCGCGGGATACTGCGAAGTGACGGTAATATTCCCCTGCATCTCTGCTGAGAAGGGCAGGTGCTCCCCCTTCATAAGTAAAGTGCAGAAACTCTGTATCCAACTGTACCTGCCCATTTAAAGTGCACATCGGCTCCGAGCGGGAGCCGCTGCATGGGGTGCACCCCGTGCAAACCATGCAGACTTTGGTGCCCCCACCCCCTGACCGCAAAAATACACAGATCCTAAGCTATGAAGAGGAGCAGAGAATAGGACAACTGAAAGGGCAGATCTCGGGTAAAGACACCGCAGATATGCCCACAGGAGACAGACCTGAGGTCAGATGCACAGGACAGGGCAACTGCGGCGAGCCGACAGAAGGAAGGAGGGGAGCCACATTGGGCATGAGGGCACATACAACGGGAGTGATACAGCATGGTGGCGAGGGCACCCTCATGGTATAGGAAGAGGGCAGCATCAGGAGTTGCAACAAAAGCTGAAAGGGCACAGGAATGGAAGCATAGAAATCCTGAGACAGACCAGGGGGCAGTTTCGGGTGAGGAAAGGGGCAGCCTTGGCCGCCACCCTGAAGTTTCTGCTGATACCATGTGCCGTGCCAGGGCGCCTGCTGCCAGAGAGCTCTCGAGTCACAGGTGAGGAGTTTGCCAAGTCCGCACACTGTTGCATGCACTGATAGGGAGGGGCTCACCCACGCCACGGGCCTCTACATGAACACTTTCACCCTTAAACTACCGATGCATCCTGTGCCCGTGCACCCCTTAGCTTGGCAGAGACACAGTTAGCACTGCAGGGGCACTGTTGGCAGTACAGGGGTAGACGACGTCCCATGTCACCGGTTCTCTGCTGCAACAGAGCATCAACCAAAATCACAACAAGGGGGCTGCCCGCTCCCCAGCACCCAGATCTGTCCCATCCGCAGCTCTCCTTACCTGTGTAAGTCTAGCCTTCCCGCACCGCAGTCACAAGTCACAAGCAAAGTCCCGAGGATGGCAGCGAGCGCCCGTGCCATGGCTGCTGCCGGACTGGCGGCGGCGGGAGGCGCCCCTGCACCCCGTTGTTCCAGCCGCGCGTCCGCCCGATGCTCCTGCTCCCTTCCGGCTGCCCGCGTGCCCCCCACCCCCCACCCCCCAAACTCCTTGCTCCGCCAGCAACTCTTTGCCCGCGCGCCCGTCTCGCGCTCCATCAGCCTCCAAGCTCAGGCGGCCGCGCCGCAGACGTCAGCCGCGCGCGAGCTCTTCTACCACACCGGGCCACTAGAGGGCGCATGACTGCAAGAACTGCTGAAGGCTGGGCGAGCTCCCGCTGGGTGCAGAGCGCGCGCAGCTCTAACTGTACAGGAGGCGCAGCGTTAGGGAGCCCGGGGGCTTCGTCAGTGTTACAGGGGTGTCGGAACGCCCGGCACTCCACATCAACAACTACCAGACCCGGCACTCCACATCAACAACTACCAGACGCGTTGACGCCTGCCCCTTGAAAGCGAAACTCACTATGAAGCAAGCGCCCGGCCCACGGTAAACCAGAAGGAGGCGTGCTTGCGACAGGCTGGGGAGCACGCGCACACGTTCCAGGCAGCGAGGGAGGCGTGGCGCGCACCATGGATCTCCAGACACATTGACGCCTGCACTTTGAAAGAAATGAAACAAAGTGAAACTGACTAAAGGAAGCGCACGGCCCATTAGATGCAGTCAAGGCGCGCTCACGAGGTCAAATCTCCAAAGGAGAAGCTCGTGACAGCCTGACTACAGCAGAAAAAGCTCGTAACAGTCTGATGTCCACACCATTCCCAGAAAAGTGGCAACATAAGTTGTCTCGCATAGACAGCAAAAGCTTCGCTTTTGCTTTCGTCTAGGCGAGACCTAAAAAGGATGGACGGAATGTTGAAACAATGCGATCATTCACCCCCAGTCCCAAAGATTTAGGTTTAATCCATTGTTCTTTTGCTCACCACGCCACACCAGTTTGGACCCAGCCATATGAATGTGTGATTTATCCAACATTCCGTCCATCATTTGTTGCAGCAACACTTTTCAACCTAAGTGAGATGGGTATGCCCAGATGTGGGCCCCTTGCTCACTGTACCACTGGATTTAAGCTAGCATGGCTGATGAGGAGTGATATACCCCGAAACTGTTCCTAGGATGCTTGTTTCCGGTCCAGGGAAGACCTGGCTTGGCAGTTCGGGCTGGACTGTTCCCATGAGGAACAGGGTCAAGACTGATTTGGATTTGACTGGGTCCAAACTGGGGTGGCGTAGTGAGCAAAAGAACAATGGATTTAACCCAGATCTCTTGACTGGGGGAGAATGTGTGTTTATACAGCATTTCGTCCATCATTTGATGCCGCAGCACCTTTCGCCTTAAGTGGGATTGGTATACCTAGGCGTGGGTCCCTTGCTCACTGTGCCACTGGATTCAAGCTAGCCTGGCTGATGAGGGATGATATACCCCAACACTGGTCCCAGGATGCTTGTTTCCGGTTTCAGGGCGGAACTGGCCTAGCAGTTCAGGCTGGATTGTTCCCATGAGGAACAGGGTCAAGACTGATTTGCATATGGCTGGGTTCAAACTGGGGTGGCGTACTAAGGAAAAGAACTAAGGATTTAACCCAGATCTCTTGATTGGGGGAGAATGTGTGATTCATTCAGCATTCCGTCCATCATTTGTTGCCGCAGCACTTTCTGCCTTAAGTGGGATGGGTATGCCCAGACGTGGGTCTCTTGCTCTCTGTGCCACTGGATTCAAGCTAGCCTGGCTGATGAGGGGTGATATAGCCTGAAACCGGTCCCAGGATGCTTGTTTCCGGTCCAGGGGGGACCTGGCTTGGCAGTTAGGGCTGTACTTTTTCCATGACTATCAGGGTCAAGACAGAATTTCATATTGCTGGTCGCAACCCGGTTGGTGCAGTGAGCAAAAGAACACTATATTTAACCCAGATCTCTTGACTGGGGGAGAATGTGTGATTTAATCAGCATTACGTCCATCATTTGTTGCCTCAGCACTGTTTTGCTTCTCTGCATACCTTTACGAAGTGGCTCCGTCAATGACAGACACTGGACTCCTTGTTCCAGGCACAGCATCCTTTTAAGTTAGTGAGATGAGATAGGCTTCTACATCTATAACATTCCATTTAGACTCCTGCTCTCTTCTCTCTGTGTGGATGGCTTTTGTCAAATTTCCACTTTTTCATGAAGCTTACTTCTACATACTTCCTCTGATCTTTGACTTCATTAACCTCCTTCACCCAGGACATGGATTGTTCTATGACTTTCACTGATTTCACCACCTATTCTGGAGATGGATCACCCATGACCCACAGATGTTCTTGAATTTTCCTTATATTGGTATTCACTGTCAGTTGAACCCTGATCATTTCATCAGTCTTCGAACCAAAATTGCAGATGGTGGAAAGACTTCTCAAGGCTGGTAAAAACTCATCAAAACATTAATTTTTCCTTTGCCTCCTGGTATAAAAGTGGTATCTTTCTAAGGTGGTTTGAATCTTATTTCTAGTCTCAACATTGCCTCCTCAAATTAATCTGGATCCTCCTCCTCATTGGGCGATTGTACTTTGAGTAATGGTCTAATAATGTCTTGACTTTATGAACTTAGTAGGTGGAGTAAGATGCACTTTTTTCCTTTCAACAGGCATCTTGTTGAAAGGATCTATTGCTGTTTGATAGGTAGTAAACTCTTCTATCCAATTTTTCAACTCAACTGGTGGATCTCCTTTGGTCTGTCGAAATTTGTGAGGTGGATCAAACTGCATTACGACATTGTTACATTGATGAAATAAGTAATGAGTTTGACAATAGTAACTGTACTTGAGTTTACTAGCTTTGTTAACCAATAACAAAGAAGGATTCGTCCTTTGCTCTTTACATGTGATATTGAATGTAACTAGAGATGTAGCAGAAAACTGCAGCAGAAAACTGCAGTGCTAATAAGTTGACAGGTAAAAGTACCTAGATTTTCACATGTGATATTGAATGTAACTAGAGATGCATCAGAAAACTGAAGTGCTCAACAGTTGACAGGCAAAAAAGTACTTTGCATAATTGAAGTTCAGTTTTTGCATCAGGAGTATCAAAGCATAACTCCTCTGCTAAAAGTCTGAAACAGGTATGGTAACGGACGGTATAAAACTACAACAATTTAGTTTGATCCAGCATATATTAGTAATTTCATTGTTTTCTCTCAATGTCGGCATCTCTCCTGCCTTACCTGAATGAAGCAGGTCCATAAGCAACAGTCTTGAGCAAATCTGGCCTTTTGAGGTAAATTAAATAATTTAAACTGGCCGCGATGTGGCTGGAACGCATAGATCAACGGCCAAGCAATGGAAATTAAAATGTCAGTCTCTGAAAACGAGGCTTGAATTGCTGTAAGGTTCATGGAGCATCTATAAAATAAGAGCGCCACCCAGTCAAAATCATTCCCCGACAAGCCTGCCTCTCACCTCGTGATCCCTTGCTCCTCGTTCAAGCGCGTGTGGGCCAAAGTCAGCCGCGGTGCGCAGACAAGTGATTCACCTTTCTGCGATCAGACTCGCCTTGCTGCAACCCACTTCAGAAACAGGTCTCGGCTGCTGCATACCCGACCAACAATGATGACAGCAGCCCGCCAGAGTTGAAAGTGGGAGGTACTGGGTCCCTTCACTTGTCGCCAAAAGTTGTTGTAATGCAAGCAATTAAGGAAACAACTAGCTTCTGTTGAAGAGGACAATTTATTTACTTCTTCTTGCTGGTCTGCATCACTCATAATGAACAGGCGCTCAGCTTAGAATCCTCCCAAACCTAACGCTCTAGGAGGAACCAATGGGATTGCTGGGGTGGTGGATACATAGGAACGATGGAAAACATCATCACTACACATGATTGAATTAATATAAGTGATTGTATTAATATACAGTTCTTTATGTAGGATCTTTCCTTAGAACTGGTTGAAAACATTTAGCATAGTGTGAGGGAGTCCCCAGGGGCGGACCCACCACCAATAATGGAACCCCGATATATCCAGCGTGGATTCCCTACCGTAATGAAGACGAGGAAGTACCCGCAACGTTGGAAATAACAGACAATTTTTTCCTCCTCACACAGAACGCAGGAAGAGACCTGGACATAATCTGTCCCGAGGGAGGTGGGGCGGAAGTCCAACTCACCCAATCAGGAGCACTGACGAGAGGTCAAGACCAGCAGAAAAGGCGAAGAGACGTGACGAAAAGGGTGCCAACGGAGGAGAATCCGAAACCAGACTTCCGAGAGACCGAGACGCTGTTGAGGAGTAACACTGACACCAGAGGACAAGAAGCAGAAGAAGAGGATCCGGACCCCCCTGAGACGTGGATTGAATATTTGTGGATCCCGGAGGACGTACGAGCCGCCACAACTCAGGAGAGTTGGGACTCTTAGCGGTATGTGACGGGCGGGGAAATCCAGGGAAGGGGGGATAAAGGACAGGGTGAGAGAGTTGGTGTTGGCTCTGCGTTTGTACACACCTCTTTTCTCCCGTTTCCCTCACAACCCGTTGTTCTATTGACTTCCCCATATTCTACCCATTTACTATCAAACAGATGTTGGGAGCAATATACCAATATCAGAGGTTCCATCACTATCAATTCTTGCGACCTCCCTCTTAAACTCTCCCTAAACCCTCACAATTTTCCGCACATTTTTAGGTCGAAGGCCTAAAAGGCTGCGCTTGCGCAGTCTTAGGCCGGAGATTTAATGAGTCTGAGTAGCGGTGAATGTCCCTCCTCCGTGCCCCCTCTCTCCTTCATTGGCTGGCTTCCTAAACGGAGGCCAGCCATTGGAGGAGAGATCAGTCACTCCAATGTAGCCCCGTCCTTTTCGGATTTGGGGGCGTGATTTTTTGCGTTCTTTAGACAGTGACGTTGTCCGTCACTCAGAACAGCAAAACACGCCCCCAAATGCGAAAATGACCATGCTTTCTCCGAGGCATTTCTGCTTTGCCTCGGAGAAAGACGGTGGTTGTTTCCAGAGCTGCTCTGAGCTGCTCTGCTCGTCCCCCCTTCCCTCCGCTTTCCTTCGTCCAGCTCTGTCCTTCCATCCGCACGCAGCTCCGTCCCCCTCCCCCATCCCTCCGCCCGCAGCCCTTCTTCGTCCCGGTCCCGCTCCCCCCCTCCCTCCGCCCGCAGCTCCTTCGTCCTGCTCTGCCCCCCCCCTTCCCTCCGCCCGCAGCTCCGTCGTCCTGCTCTGCCCCCCCCTTCCCTCCGCCCGCAGCTCCGTTGTCCTGCTCTGCCCCCCTTCCCTCCGCCCGCAGCTCCGTTGTCCTGCTCTGCCCCCCTTCCCTCCGCAGCTCCGTCGTCCTGCTCTGCCCCCCCCCCTTCCCTCCGCCCGCAGCTCCGTCGTCCTGCTCTGCCCTCCCCCTTCCCTCCCCCCGCAGCTCCGTCGTCCTGCTCTGCCCCACGGTTGATCCGTGCACCCTGTGACAGTCCAGATCTGAGGTTCTGTGCCCTGGAGTACTCAGATGCTGAGGCCTTTGCACCGTGACAGGCGAGATCTGAGGGTCTGTGCACTAGAGTACTCAGATGCTGAGGCCCTTGCACCCTGTGACATTCGAGATCTGAGGTTCTGTGTCCCTAAAACTCAAGCACCCACGTTCCATTGGTTCTGCTCCTTACAAGGAAGAATATCTTCCTTTGCAGCACGTGTGCAATCCACCCTTGCAGACCTCTAGATTTTTATAACTGTTCGGACATTCAGGGGTCCATAGTTTAACCTTAATTTGTAGGCCTCGGCTTTCCTTCCAGATGTGTTGTGTGTGCGCATCATATGCCACCTCTTACTCGGCGCCCTCCTCACCGCCCCCCTTGGTTTTGTTCAAACCACATCCCCCCCACCCACAGGGTCGGAATTTCCCTTGCATGCTCACTGAAACAGAGCTACTTCCTGGGGTTTCTTCAGTGCACGTCCACTAAAGACGCCCACTTGCTGAAAGCCGCCTGTGGTAGCCAGCGTGACTCAATGCTCGATCGACCAACCGCGCACTCCTAATAAAGGGCTCTTTTCCCAAACAGACACGCCGTTGTAGCGCCTCCGTGAAGCTCTGACACTGTACCAGCGCTGAATGAATGACTAACCCGATGTGATGCAACTTCACGCTATGAAAGTGCATCTGCAAAACTCTGTGAATTAAGTGGCTTTCGTTTACTTGTATACAAAGTGAACTATGGATCACACTAAACTGGAAGTCGTGTCAGAAGCTAGCATGGCGAAAGCACACATGTTTTACGTAAAAACGCAGTCACAGCCTCGTCTGTGAATGGAACCCATCAAGCCGCACATGGCACTCTGGTGGCAAGCCCCCCTCCCCCCCCCCCAAACCCCACCCCGCATGCAGATGGTCTGACACCTAGAAAGCCTCAAGGTACTCCACGCAGCCAGCCAATGGACACCACAGAAAGCCATGTGTAGCACAGTCAGGGTACCCCCATCAACGACATTCCCATCCTCCCAGCAGCGCTATGACCTGTACTTTACCCACAAGAGCAATGCCAAGTATAATGCCTACCTGCAGATACAAGGTGGAGCTTTCAGCCATTTTTCCATACTACATCCCTCAAAGCAACCGACCTTCTTGGAAAGTTGGGAGCATCTTCTGCTCACCGACAATCTTATAGCATTATTGGTTTCTTACAGGGCCAGTATTTCAGTTATTATCTAACCGGTTTCTGGCCAACTCTGCATTTATAACCACATAATAACGTTTCCATCTGCACATCCGTGTACTTTCCTCAGAGTCAGTTGAGTAAATGTATCCTCTTTTCCTTGGTTTGGAGTATGCAGCAAGACAACTGTCAGTACTATCCACGACATACAAGTGCACACCTTCTCATTTGCTTCAGTAATGTCTCCAATTTTACCACCCAAACTTTCCCTTTTATTTCGTTGCCCGTCTTCCCAGCACTTCCTCTTCTGTTCCCAGTTTCTGTTCCAGAGAAGAAGGAAAGGCCGGGTCAGCCCTGCTAAGCATACTCATTAACCCCCTCCCTCCGCCCGCAGCTCTCCTTCGTCCCCCGCTCTCATGCGACATTGTAAATGTATTTGAGCTGCTTCATAACCTCTGGTGCAAGTGTAATTGCTGCTGTGTGCGGTGGCCAGCTCGCACGTGACTGCACAGGCCCTGCTCCGGTTTATGGGACCAAAACTGAAATTCTTTACGAGTAGTCATACAAGAGACAAAAGTACGATATTTATTGCGAGGGTTGAGGAGCCTCCACACCTCCACTAAAGCATAGTCATGGAGCAGGTCTTTGATCATGCCGGAAAATATGCCACAGCTTCATCCTGCTAGATCGGTCTATCCGAGGCCCACATGACACTGTTCCCTTGCTGCTGCTCCCGACTTTTGATCCAGACGTCCCTGTTTCCATGCTGCTTCTCGCTGTTTCTTATCATGTGCATCCAGCCTGATCCCGAGTTTCTGTCTATCTCCCCCAACCCCCCCTTCCCTCCTTCGTCTCTCGTCGCACACTGCCCCCCCCTTCGTCTCTTCTCGCACCCCCGTTTCCGCTGCTCACCTCCCCCCACTCTCCCCCCCACTCTCCCCCCCACGGAGCTCCCATCTCTCTCTCCTACTTAGTTCACTCCAGCAGTCACGACGCCGTGGAGTACACACCTCAGCCCCAGGACGCAGAGAAGCCCCCCGAGCCCCCATTTTGAATTTGCGCAGAGTAGAGGACAGCACCTCATGCCCTCACGCGGCGTTGTCACGGGCCGCAACTTTACCTCGCCAGCCTGGACTCTGACACTTAGACACAGTAAGTACTGAGGCAGCCTGCTTGCCATTTAGTGCGCTGTTGCTAATTGTCACACTCTGCTCCGGTGCCCGATAGCTGCATTCAGATATCCGCAGCTCTCCGTCTCTCGTCGCACCCCCCTCCCCCCTTCGTCTCTCCTCTGCCCCCCTTCCTTCTGCCCGCAGCTCTCCTGCTCTCAAAAGTTACATGCAGCGTTTTAAACTCTTTTGCTGGCTGCTGTATTCTGTGAACTGTACACCATGACGCCCAGTGCTTAATTTTAGCCGGTGGCTAGAGACGCTCATTTTTGTAGACCAGGGCATTTTTTATAGTCAGACTTTGTTTGGTCTAAGCTGGAAAGGCAGAAAAGGTGGAAGACAAGGATGAAGAGAAAGATAAGAAAAAGGTGACAAAGGGAGACACATTGGCGAAAATACTGCAAGATTAAGATAAAGAGACAGGGAGTGTAGGGTGGTGTAAAAAAAGGCTTGCTTGAAGTGGAATCAACTTAATCGGCAACCCCGGCATTTGGCAACAACACGCCTCTAAGAAAACTTTGAGCCTCTGCACTTTTCTTTAGACAAATTCCATGCTAATTTGTTCCTGCATTATTATTTACGTTTGAACTTTGAGCTTTTGTATAGCATTGCAAATAATGTGTGTTTTTGGCAGATTAAACAGACTCATGGCAGTTATCCAGCCAATAAATATTCATTAACTATCAGAGCTTTGTAGCTGGCTAGATGTGTGCCAGGTTGAGGTAATATGTGCTTACATAATAACAAAATAAGGTAAGACGTGGTAAAAGTGAATGCAATTACTTAGATTGGCAGGTCTCCCACCCCAGCACTCTAACACTAATCCTAGGACTGTATGTGTAAAGTTAACGCTGCACCTGAGATCACCTATTATGCTGTGCAGGTGCAGAGCTGCGAGTGCAGGTGCAGAGTGGTGTGTGCTGTTGAGTGCAGTGTGCGAGTGTGTGCAGAGTGGTGTGTGCTGTTGAGTGCAGAGTGCGAGTGTGTGAAGAGTGGTGTGTGCTGTTGAGTGCAAAGTGTGAGTGCAGGTGCAGAGTAGTGAGTGCAGAGTAGTGAGTGCAGGTGCAGAGTAGTGAGTGCAGGTGCAGAGTAGTGAGTGCAGGTGCAGAGTAGTGAGTGCAGAGTAGTGAGTGTGTGCAGAGTAGTGAGTGCAGGTGCAGAGTGCTGTGTATTGGCAATGTAAATGACAATGACATTTATTTATGATTTAAAGAAAAAAAAAGAAATGTCATGAGCAATGCCAATAGCTCTACCTTTAATGATGCCGAGACCATTGCATTGTAAATGCTTGTTTCTTTTCACTTGGTATGGTGAGGGTAACCAAACCTAGAGTAGGACATCGGTATTGACCGCTGCCTTTTTCTAGTTTCTTTTGGAGCATATTCTGGGATCCCGACTGAACACCAGAAGCCCGTAGCAGGTTCCTTGAACACTCCAGAAGACGGACCTCCAATCAAGATCCCTGAAAGGACCTCCTATTACCAAACCCTGTGCCGCAAACAGGCCTAATTCCAAACAATAGTGTTTATCGGACTCTAATTACTTTTTGTTAACAAACTGTGTTACTTACCACCAATATACCTCTCAAACCCCATACGGCATCCTTGCTTCTGCTTCCGACCATCCCTCCGACACATAGATGCCAAGTTTTCAGATCGTTTATGTGTGACAATTCTATGGTTTCAGTCAGACTATGAGTGGCATTCTACTGTCAAATGTGTGACACTTTGAGTCACACTTCCTTGAGAGCAAATCAAAGCAATTAACTGTATCTGAGTGTCGCTCTGTGAGTGTTCAGTTACTGTAAACAGACATATCACAACAATTTACATATGCCTAAAAGAAGACAGACCTATTGGTGTTGCATTGCCAATGCTTTTTAGCTGAATCAGATCAATGAGTTACAAACATGATTTTGATAATAAGTAGAAGCAAAAAGGGTATTTTCCGCTGCTGATTCTTACTCTGTTAGCCTTTTACGTCTTTTTCTCCTAACCATTTTCTGAAATCCTCCATCTGCATTATGTCACACATATTCACCACACTTTTCACTGTCTTTCTGTCTGTACTTCCTTGTGACGCACCTGGATCATGCCCCCTCTCTCTCACACACAGTCTCCTCATTTGTAAATATTCTCTTTTCTTATTATTCCTTTCGTATTGTAAGTGTTTTGACATCCGTCTACCACCGCCACAATCCCTAACATAAAATAGTAATTGCAATTGGCACATGCTTAACAATTGTTCTGTGCACTCTGCAAAGAGGCCAAGGATTAGATGAGAATATACTGGAAACTAATTTGTGATTAGGGCTCCTGATTTTATAGTATTTCTTTTTTCTGTCTGTATTCATCCATATATGTATTTTTGGGCCATTTTATTAGTATTTATCCATATTTATTTTCAGGTTTGTGCATAAATAGGCTGAAAATTGGTACATTTCCACATTTATTTTACTGATAAACATGCACTCATACTGTGAAGCCTGTTGCATTTTAGCAATTTCAGAAGCCAAGTATAGCAAAACACTACACCCACAGGTAATATTAGCAATTTCCTACAAATATATTTTAATATATGCTTGTATTTAATGATATCTGAATCTGTTTTTAATTCCCCATTCTATCTATCTGCTCATCTTTTGTCTTGGAATTCACTGCAGACAGGATGGAAAGTCACTCATTAGAAGCACATGTTTCGTATTTTTCTGCTTTGAAAAATAAATACAGACAGGAAACACATTTTTTTCTGTCTGTATTTATATGTGTAGATCAGTAAAATCTAAAAACTGGGAGCCCTACTTGTGATTCATTGAGAGCTACTGTCAGAAACACGCAGTGCCTTCAGTTGTAGCACTGGAGCTTAGATTGCAATATTTTATGCTTTAAAAGAAGCCAATCATGCCACTGCACTTATCTTCAGTGAGTGCTCTGCTGCTGAACTCACCTGTGTTACAACTAGAAGTATGTCCTCCTTCCTGCAGTGCCCGGGTGAGCAAGAGCGAGCATCTTCGGCCCGTGTTCTGCAAGGGGGCCAGTGAACTCACAGAGGTACTGTATTTGTAGGTAGGTGTCCGCTGTCTCACACATAGTGCTTCGGTCCACTGCTGACTGAGGCATGAATCTGCTTGCCTGTATGCTGCACACTCATTGCAGCTGAGCTTCGCTTAAGGGCTTACTAGTTATAAGTTGGTCAATGCCAAGTCTCACATTGGCCCCTTACAGCTGCTCGTCATTGTCGTCCATCAGGCCCTGCAGTAGCGCTTAGGGACCGCCCGGTGATTAGCGATATGTAAAAAATAATTACAATTACAACTGACAGGCAGACTGGCTCCTTTAGGTTTGCACCCGCCCTAGGAGTATCACCGTGGCCCCCTTGTACATGTGCCCGCAGTCTAGGGCAGGCTGAGCTTAAGGTTGCTCATGTTGACAAACTCGAGTGTCAAAAATATTGTTTATAAATTGGGCCAGCAAATGGTTAAAGACCAGCGGGGTCCTATAGAGTAAAGCATGTGCAATTTGTAATTCGCCAAGCTGGTGATGTCACAGAGAAAACATCCTGCTCCGCGCCTGCCCTGCAGTGCCTCCTCTACATGGACACAGAGGGTTCATTGCTGCTGCCTGCCAAATCACTGCACTATGCAGTCAGAAAACAACGGGAGGCACCAGATCCGCATGAGGCTGGCTATAGCGTACTTGCTGCAGGGCGTTTATTCTGATAGCAATCATCTCACGTGACCTGCAGGGGCCGGACGTGAAGAACACAATGTTGTGTATTTTTCTTTTTTTTTTAAAGAAGCTGCAATCACTGCAGCAGGATAAATAAAAGTAACAAAGTGTCTATGGCTAAGTGCCTCCTCTGACACCCAACCGGCAGACTGTGTAGGATTGCCTGTTGAGGCAGCAGCGCACAGCTAAAAACAGTGAATGATTCCAGTGCCTCATTTCACAATTTGAGTCGAAGTAGCTGTAATTATGAGTAACTAACATATTTTAGTGCACTGATGGGTCAGCAGCACTAAAATGCTTTAGTCTAACCCCTAATGCGTGGTACTTGGCATGGCTGTCTTAGAATGTGAGAATCTTGGAATTGTTGTTCCTGGTGGGGTATATCATGGTTATGTTTCTGGATTTTAAATGTCAGGCAAGTGCTTTTAGGATCTGCACATCTCAAGGGCAGAGTTACAATCTTTATAACAAGTATTGGTGCTGCCACCAAACATGCAGAACCCCTATACTATTGTGAGACCACTGAAATAGCAATCACAACTAGAATGTATGAGCACGTGTAATCTGCTGCACATTAAACACTGCAAAAGCTTACAACCAGTTTTTACTAACAACGTTGGTACATATGAATCTTACTGTTTATAGCCCCTTACGATCAGATAGTACAGAAAAGAGCAGCTGATTTCTAGCAAGAGGAGAACAGGAGAAAGAACAACAGGCAGTGAGTAGGATTATTCCATGCCCACCAAATAGGCTCAGGGTAACTGGCCAGGCTCAGTTAGACGGACATGAGCTGTGTTGCTTGTGGTTAATCGAGCTTATTATTCCTTGCTTTCCTGCTCTTCCAGCGGCCTCAGTTGAATGGAAAGTGCAGGTTTAGGAGAGGAGATAACATTTGCAGCAAGTGCAAGCCCAAGCCTCCACGGCTTTGGCATTCTAAAAGCCTTGCTAACAATAAACGATCCAACTGAAGACAGGGACGAAAATGGAAGAAGAACAGAACCCCAAATGACGTGTTGATACTGAAGTCTCTCTGCTCAACACATCAGCCAAAGCAATGCGCTATACTAACCCCATCAATGAAGCGACCAGCAGAAGCAGAACACCTTTCAAGACAATCAAGGTCTGCATGAACCAGTTGCTGGACAAACCTATTCTTCACTCCACAGAAAAGTGTAATTACGCCTACACCTTTCCTTTGAATCCCGCATTGGTCAGCCTTCAAAACTCTATCTCTTGCAGTTCTCACCAACATACTCATCTGCCTCAAAGCCCCTTGTAATGAAGATGATGGCTTGTCCTCTTCCTTTGTCAAAGCTCTTCTTGACGTTCCTCTCTCACCCCTACTCACCAATATCAATGCCCACCCTCACTCACAAAAGCTGCCCAGAACCTCTCAAAAGAGACTAGAGCCTACCACTCCTAAAGAAACCTACACTCGACCCTGATGGCCTCGCCAACACTAGCCCATCGCCCACCTATCATTTATTGGCAATATCATTGAAAAAGGAGTCTCTGTTCAACTCCGAGATCACATCAGGGATAACCACCTTCTGCACAACTTCAAGACTGGCTTCAGACGACACTGCAATATGGAGGCAGCTACTTTACACATCGCAGATGATGCCATCCTGACTGTTGATGGAAACAGCCCACCCACAACAGAATTCCTGTTATTTGCGAAGACCAACAAACAAGAACACCAACTTTCATCAAATGCCATGTCACTTGGATTGACCCTGGACACCAACCACACCCTTAAAGAACACTTTTCCAAAAACACAAATACGGCCTGATACCAGCTTTGTCTTCTAAAGAAAGTGAAACTCTTTCTTCCATAAAGCAGGTTCAGAACTGCTGTTGAAGCCCTTATACTCTCACATCTGGATGGTAGTCACCCCTGCTCCACGGCCTCAAGAGACTCCACACTGGCATCCTTTAAGGGCATCCTCCACAACACAGCACGTCTCATCCATGGCCGAAAGCAATATGGCGACATCACCCTCACCCTGATGGAGCTCCGTTAGCTCCCCATGCCAGCTCGCACCATGTTCAAAACAAGCTGCATCTTTCACAAGGGCATTACAACCACTACCCCCGCTTACCTTGCAGACAAGCTCATCAACTCTTGTGGTTCTTGGCACACCACAGCCAGGACACCATCAGCTGACAGACTAGGAAGTGTACAAAAAGAACAAACAAGGCAGTAGGCCTTTCTGTTTAATCACACAGGATCTGGAACAACATCCCTAGGTCAATCAGGACCGTCCTAACACTGATACAATTTAGGAAAGATTTGAAGTTGTTTTGCTACAAGAACGTACACGTCAATACTTTGGTGCCAATACTGTAGCAGGATGATATTTTAAAGTACATATTTTGGTGCCACACTATTCATTGGGAGGGCACAATTTGACAGTACCTTTAGTATGCTGTGTTGATGTACAAAGTGTGGTAACATTTATCTTGTGCAGCTTGTGGCTTGCTTTTTTCTGTTTTATCTATACTTAAGGTTTGGAAAGGTATGCATGAGTGAGGAATATTTGTATTCCTCTGAAAAGTATGCATTGTTGCTTTTCTGGTAGTTGTATAAGAGTATGGTGGATTTTATATGGGTAGAACAAGCACACAATATTGTATCAGAGACATTGTGCTGTTACTTTGGGGGTATCAGTACACGCTATTTACAGAGGAGAGTGTGTTCAGCACTTTTATTAGGAAAAGGTTGCGTTTTGCCATGCATCGCTAACAATCACCAACAACAAGCATTCAAGCATTTTTGTTTGAAGTTTTCAGCTGGAGGTTTAAGCTCTATTATGAATTCATTCACTGTATTAACCCTTTAATTAAGTTTGTATCATGTTGGAGATTTGCAGGCCTTATTTTACTTAGAGTTAGCATGTGTACTTTACTGGTTATTCTGCTGTTTGACGTTGTATCTTGTTACAGATGACTGTATGTTGCTTTTCACTTGGGTGACTGTGTTCGTGTTGTGTCCTTACCTGCATGGGCATCCGCAGAAATGTTTCCAGGGGGGGGGGGCAAATGTTTAACTTCATCACCATCCCCCTTGTACCTTTCTCCACCTCCACCTTGCATCCTTTTCTACCTTGCACCATTCTCCCCTCTGCCTTACACCATTCTCCCCTCTGCCTTGCACCCTTCTCCCCTCCTCCGTGCACCCTTCTCCCCTCTGCCTTGCACCCTTCTCCTCTCTGCCTTGCACCCTTCTCCCCTCCCCTTGCACCCTTCTCCCCTCCGCCTTGCACCCTTCTCTACCTTGCACCCTTCTCCTCTCTGCCTTGCACCCTTCTCGCCCTCCCCTACCTGAATATCATTTTGGTGGTTGCACACAAGCTACATGTGCAGTTTTGTTGCTTTTGCTCTAAGATGTCACCACTGTGGAAGGTTCCACATCATGTGCCACTGCAAGTGGTCTTGTGGTGCATTGGTTAATTTGTGTGCCAAAATGCATGGTCATACATTTCATTTCTTCTGGCTTTAAGTTTTTCTGTTTAGTGTGTTTCTGGTATACATAGCAGTATGTGTGTGCTTGTGTATACTGTATTTGGCTTTTACTGCATGCAGTGTATGCATGTGTACTTGGGTCATCGTGCTCCTGTATGTGCTTATAGATCATTTGTGGTGGGTGTCAGAACCCCTTTCAAAGATCCCCCGAGCATTCAGGAGTTACTGGGCCCTACCGTAGCAGTTGAGGCCTTTTACTCCTGAAGTTCCTGGACCTGGCTTACTATGGGCTCTGAGTAACTGGGCAAGTAGTAGCTGGGCCTCGTCAGCGCCTGCCTCTCCATGGTAGCACGGGTCGAGCAGTCCAAGGTTTTAAGGGGGGCAGAGAGGTGCGAGGTTTACACAGGCAGAAGACTCACAGACTGCACAGAGCGAAGCCCCTTCTCGGTCACAGTGCTGCACTGAACGACTGCTTCCCCAGTGACACTCATGTGTCCGGGGGACGACCCTTAGTCTCCTACCCTGATAGCCCCACAACACAGGCCATGGAAGTGACTAGAGGATCGCTCAGATGTCTGCCTCACTGACATATGCCCCAAAGACTACAACTGCCCAACCCTGCTCTTCATGATTTCTTGTCTCTGCAGTGTTTCCCTTATCATCCCCAACATGTCACTGACAATGTACCACACCGCACTGACCAGTGGACTTTCCAGAATCAAAGAGTGCTTTAGAAGTACAAAGAAGATCCTGGCTCTCTCTTCCTCCAATGTGTGTTCCACCAGCAATCAGGAATGGAGGCAATCCACAAAACTGTCTGGGGTGGCTCATCTTCCTCTATACGCATATGCCTATCCAATCCAACATGGAACCCACAGGCCTCCATGGTCTGTACCACACACAGGCACACATACATTACAGCATGCATGTGCACACTTGCATGCTGCACTGTGCTTCCTACTAACGTGATGTAGGCCAAGGGCAATTTAAGTGCACAGCAGCGGAACTAAACATGAGTGGGCCAGTAGGCCCCACCCCACTGACAGGTTAAATGGTCTGTTCACACTACAGATCACTATTACAAAAACTGCATTGTGCCTCCACCACGAAGCTTGCTATTTAACTCTTGGTAAGGGCAGTAACCCTTTACAACCACAAGGGCTGCGCTTTGTGCACCCTTCACAGTCTAACAAGACCGAAACCCTTGAGACAGAATGAGGCCATGGTGCTCCTGCATGATCCAGGTTCGCTCGTGACCAAAAGATGGTAGCAAGGATCCTGATATGGTTGCAGCTGGGTCAAAGCGGAGTAGAGTGGAATGGCTTAGAGTGGAGTAGAGTGTTGTAGAGTGGAGCGGTGTAGAGCAGAGGGGAGTGGAATGGAATATAGTTCAGTGGAGAAGAGTGCAGTGTTGCAGAGTAGAGTGTTATTTATTACAGTGGTATGGAGTAGAGTGGCATAGAGTGCATTGGTGTGGAGGTCAGTGGTGAAGAGTGCTGCAGAGTAAAGCCTCGTAGAGTACAGTGGAGAGTTTCATAGAGTTCAGTGACGTAGAGTGCAGCGGCGTAGAGCAGAATGCAGTCACGTACAGTGCAGGGGTGCAGAGTAAATTGGCATAGAGTGCAGTTGCATAGAGTGTATAGGTTTTGAGTACACTGATGTAGAGTGCATTGGCATAGAGTGCAGTGGTGTAGAAAAGTGTGGCGTAGAGTGTCATAGAGTAGAGTTGCATAGAGTGGAAGAGTGGAGTAGAGTGGAGTAAATTGGCATGGAGTGGCATAGAGGGAGTTGCGTAGAGCATTGTAGAGTGGAGTTTCAAGCAGGGTAGTGTCATAGAGTGGAGTTTCATAGAGTAGAGTAGAGTGGCCTAGAATGGAGTGCCGTAAATTACAGTAGTGCAGGGTAGATTGGCGTAGAGATGAGTGGGTTTAAATAACGTTGTGTACAATGCATTGCCATAGAGTGCAGTGATAGAGTGGAGTGGCGTAGAGTGGGGTGGGGCAGGGTGGAGTGGAGTGGCGTAGTGTGGAGTGCGGCAGAATAGAGTTGAGTGGTGCAGCATAAACTGCAGTGGTGCACAGTGCAATGGCATAGAGTGGAGTGACACAGAGTAGAGTGTAGTGGCATGGTGTAGTGGTGTAGAGTAGATTGTCTCATAGTAGACTGAAGTGGCGTGGAGTGGAATGGTGTCAGTTGGAGTGCAGAGGTGTAGAGTAGCATAGAGTAAAGTCCAGTGGTGTAGAGTGGAGTGATGCAGTGTAGAGTGGAGTAAAGTGCATTGGCATAGAATGCATGTTGAGTGGCGGATAGTTAAGTGGTGCAGAGTAGAGTGCAGTGGCATAGAGTGCAGAGATGCAGAGTAGAGTGCATTGGCATGGAGTAGACTCTTGAAGAATAGTGGTGTATCGTAGAATGGCGTAGAGTGCATTGGTCTAGGGTGCAGTGGAGTACAGTGGTGCAGAGTAGAGGGGTGTAGAGTGCATTGGCATTGAGTACAGTGGTGCAGAGTGGACTAGAGTGGCATAGAGTGCAGTGACGTAGAGCGCAATGGTGTAGAGTGGCCTAGCGTATAGTGGCGTAGAGTAGATATAGTGGCGTCGAGTGCAGTAGCGTTGAGTGCATTGGTTTTGAAGACAAATTGTGTTGTCTGCACTGGCATAAAGTGCAGTGGTGTAGAGCACAGTAGTGTAGAACGGTACAGAGTAGAGTGGCGTAGAGTGGTGCTGTATAGATTGCAGTGGCATAGAGTGCATTGGTGTAGAGTAGAGTTGTGCAAGCGTGCAGTGACATAGAGTGCAGTAGAGTAGATTGCTTCAGAGTAGAGTGAAGTGGCGTAGAGTGGAGTGGTGCAGGGTAGAGTGCTGCAGCAGGATGCACTGGCGTAGAGTGGAGTGGTGCAGGGTAGAGTGCTGTGGCAGAGTGCACTGGCGTAGAGCGGTGTGGTACACAGCAGATGACATTGGCGTGAAGTACTGTGATATAGAGTGCAGTGTTTCAGACTAGAGTGGCAGAGAGTGGAATGGTGCAGAGGAGAGTGGAGTTGTGCAGTGTTGAGTGGAGTGGCCTAAACTGGAGAGGGGTGTACGGTGCAGTGGCAAAAAGTGCAGGTGTGCACAGTAGAGTGGGGTAGAGTGCATTGCCATACAGTAGAGTGGTGCAGAGTAGAGTAAAGAGGCATAGAGTGAAGTGGCGTAGAGTGCAGTGATACACAGTAGATTAGAGTGGTGTAGAGTGGACTTGCATACAGTGTAGTGATGTAGAGTGTAGTGGTGTAGTGTACATTGGCATAGTGGTCAGTAGAGCGGCATAGTGTAGAATGGGGCAGGGTAGAGTGCAGTGGCATATAGTGCAGTGGTGAAGTAGAGTGGAGTATAGTTCAGTGGAGAAGAGTGCAGTGTTGAAAAGTAGAGTGTTGTAGAGTGCAGTGGTGTGGAGTAGAGAGGCATAGAGGGTAGTGGTCAGTGTTGCCGAGTAAATTTGCATAGAGTACAGTAGTGCAGAGTAGAATATAGTGGTGTAGAGTTCAGTGGCGTAGAGTGCAGTAGCGTAGAGTATAGTCGCGTACAGTACAATGGTGCAGTGTAGATTGGCATAGAGTGCAATTGTATAGAGTGTATACATTTTGAGTAAAGTGGTGTAGAGTGCATTGGCATAGAGTGCAGTGGCATAGAGTAGAGTGGTGCAGAGTGGAGTGGCGTGGCGCATGGTAGATTGCAGTGGTGTAGAGTGGAGTGTCATAGGGTGGAATGGTGCAGAGTTTAATAGAGTGACGTAGAGTGCAGTGGCATAGAGTAGACTGCTTCAGAGTAGAGTGAAGTGGCGTAGAGTGCAGTAGTGAAGAGTAAAGTATCATAGAGTGCAGTGGTGCAGAGTAGATTAGAGTGGATTGGCATATAGTACAGTGGTATAGAGTGGAGTGATGCAGAGTAGAGTGGTGTAGAGTATAGTGAAGTATAGTGCATTGGCGTAGACTGCAGTAGAGTGGTGTAGAGTGAAGCGCGTTGGCATAGATTACAATGGTGCAGAGTAGAGAGGCATAGAGTTCAGTGGTAGAGAGTGCATTCTTGCAGAGTAGAAGTGGCGAAGTGGAGTGGTGCAGAGTTCAGTGGTGCAGGGTAGAGTGCAGTGGCGTAGAGTGGGGTGATGAAGAGTAGAGTGACGTAGAGTGTAGTGGTGTGGAGTGCATTGGCGTGGAGTGGTGTAGAGTAGTGCAGTGGTGTAGAGTTCAGTGGCAGAGAGTATAGTGTGGCAGATTAGACTGTCGGAGTAGTGGTGTATAGTAGAGTGGGGTAGAGTACAGTGGTGTAGAGCAGAGTGGTGCAGAGTAAAGTGGCATAGAGAGCACTGACGCAGAGTACAGTGGTGCAGACTAGAATAGAGTGGTGTAGAGTGCAGCGATGTAGAGTGCAATGGTGTAGAGTGCAGTGGTGTTGAGTGTTACAGGGTAGTGTATAGTGGTATAGAGTGCAGTGGTGCAGAATAGATTGAGGTAGAGTGCATTGGCATAGAGTGCAGTGGTTAGAGTAGAGTGCAGTGTCCATTGAGCAGACGGGTGCAGAGTAAAGCTAAGTGGCAGAGTGGAGTGGTGAAGCATAGGTTGCAGTGGCGTAGATTGGGGTGGCACAGAGTGATGTGGCACTGAGTGCAGTGGTGCTGAGGGCAGTGGCATAAAGTACACTGTGTACGAATACAGTGAAGTGGTGCAGTAGGGTTGGGCAGAGTGTAAGGGAGTGGCATAGAGTGGATTGGCATTTAGTGAACAGGCGCAGAGTGCAGTTGTATAGAGTAGAGTGCATTGGCGTAGACTTGTGTGGTGCAGAGTAGAGAGGCGTAGAGTGAAGTGACATAGAGTGGAGTGGGGTAAAGTGGAGTATGCATGGTGTGGTAGTGTACTGCCATTACAGACAATGCATTTTCAATTGAAATTACTATTTTTAATGATAAAAGTAGACAGTGCACAAACGATATGTGGAAATTTCATCAATCAGTGTACTGATTTGTTTGGATTGTTTTAAAATATTTGTTTCCACCACACTTCACAGTCTTCAGCATACCCCCAGTAGCTAGCAAGACTGTCACATAAATCCTCTCAATTTGAAGTCAGAGAAAGAAAAGAAAACGTAATGCTCCCTGAAAGACAGAGCCTGACTTTTGACCTCTGTCTTTAAATGCACAGCAAATGTGACAAGATAAGAACCAGATTTAAAGACCGGCTTATAGAAATCGACAGAAGCATAGCTAGGGAGGATGCGGGCAGTTTGCCCCGGGCAGCACGAGTTTTAGGGGTGGCGGCCTCCTCTCGCTCTTACCTGCCCTCTCGCGGCAATAGTAAGCACCCTCCTGCGCTTCAATGCGTTTGCCGACCCGAAACTCACCAGCACCCCCCGCTCTTTACAGCGGCAAACGCAGGGACCGCCATGGGCGCCAGAGGGCTAGCTACGCCACTGGAGATCGAACACTGGTGGAAGGATACAGTAAATAAAATATGGGTACGGAAGGGATGAACTTAAGCTGGACAGGCTCAAGCAAATAAAACCAGCAAACAGAAAGGACGCAAATGTGTCACGAACCAGAAAGCCAATAAATGGAAAGCAACACACTCTACAATGGCGTCACCCAGAAACTCCTCCAAAGACTCCAGAATGTCCGAAACGCCGCAGCAAGACTAATCCTCAACATCCCCTGTCGCAGCCACATTACTCAACATCTAGCGACTGATCCGACCCCCCCCCCCCGCTGCACCTTGAGACCCTCATGGCTGAGTAGCCGTGCTTTACAAACCCTGATTGATACTTCATTTTATTTTTAATAAGCTGGCAACCAATTCCCAACACGTTTCAGTCCCTACATACCTTGTTCACGGGTTATATGCAGGGACATCTTAAGGATTTGGGAAATATATTTTGGGGGACCCTGTTCAGAAGACCTTAGAATTTATGATCCAATTTCAGCTCTTTCGTGCCCTCTTTGGCCAGGTCACAGGCACATTGGGTTTAAATTCTAAGTGTGTTTACATCTAGTATTGAAGATAGCGACGTGTGTTTTTATTATTGTAACACAGCAGAATCCCACTAATATTTTTGGAAATAATTATAGTGACCCCCTCTCCTCTTTTCCTATATGAGGTCCTGTTTTATTCTAAAATAAACTTTTTATACAAATGTTGCACGAAACACATACACAACATTTCTCTGCAAAATTTCTGCATTAGGCTCCCACAGATCACCCTCATTGAAAATAAATAAAAGGAAACTGTATTTTGAACACTTTATTGAACAAGTATTCATGGTCATCAGGCCAAAATTCTCTGCAGAACAGAGTTGCCTCTATATTTATTTACCTATTTTATTTTATGCATTTTTATATAGCGCGGACTTTACCCGAAGGTGTCAGAGCGCTTCACAATAGGAACCGTAATGATACATGAGGAGAGAATCACATGAGAACAAACTACACAAAAGCAAACGTTAAGTTACATGAGGCAAAAGTGACAATTGTGATCAAACAAAATACAAGAGGTAGAAAACGGTACATTACAGGAGGAAAAGTGGCATGCGTGCAGGTTACAAAAGCGAACAAAGTACAAGTAGAGGTATAATACTGCAATAAATGGCAGACACTCAGCACAAGAACAAACGTTACGTCGGCAATGGTGGCACTTGTGCAAGTATCTAAAGCAAACAAAATGTAAGAGGTAGCAAACAGTGTGTTACAAGAGAAAAGGGCTCCCCTGAAAGGCTGGAGCCCTGGCCCAGAGCAACCATGCCCATGCCTTAAATCTTATCTGGGTATATGCACAAGATGCAAGGTGCGAAAACTATGGCGGAAGTGCTACCACGTCGAAAGTGCACTGGACAGTTGGGATTTGTAAATAATCCGGCCGCAGCCGCCCCTGACAGGAGAAACCGGAGGGGTGTGAGGGCTGAAGCTGGACAGGGGGGGGGTGGGGCCGTGCATGGGCCTCATCCTCACTCCTCCCCCTCATCCTCACTCCTCCTCCTCACTCCTCCCCCCAGCCCCTCCTTCGCTCCCAGGCGAGTTGTTTTCGAAGATCCGTCCCCGGGCGGACCACGAGACGTGCAGGGGTTGCACCGGAAGAGATTTCTGGAGTCCAGGGGTGAGAGTGCGACTGAAGGAGTGCACGAAAGAGAGAGACTGCAAGGCTGGGAGATCACGGGGACAGGGAGGCGTCAGAGGATCCGAGGAGGGAGGGGGAGAACTCGACACCCGGCGCGAGAGAGAGAGAGAGAGAGAGAGGCAAGCGGAAAAACACAGGGCGAGAGGAGGAAGCAACAGAGAGAGAGAGGCAAGAGACAGAGCAAGAGGCAAGAGACAGAGCGAGAGAGGAGAGGCGAGGCGCAGACAGAGGGAAGGGGCTGAGCCTGAGGCCAGGCAGACAGGGAGCAGATCCATAGAAGCCCTTGGGCAGGAGAAGGGGGAAAACTGAGGCAAGAGACAGATCCAAGCGACCAGGAAAACAAAGAGGCAGAGAGGAGAGAATGAAAACCAGACAGATCTGAGAGAGGGTGAAAACAAGCTTAGAAAGGAAAGAGCAAAAAAGACAACAACAATATAGGGAGAACAGGCTGAGGAGAGGCATGCAGAGAAGAAACTAGATGGTAGAGTCAGAGTGAAGAGACCGATAAAAAGAGACATCAGGAAGGTAGAGGAACAGAATTACAAGAGACTGAAGACATGCAAGGGACAGAGAAAATATAGAAGGTAAAAGAGATCTATAGAGAAGAGACGAGAGGGGAGAGAGGGTGGGGCATAGGCCAGCAGGGGGCGGGGCATAGACCTGCAGTCCCCGCCCACATCTGCCTTTGATGAGCCACACCGGCGCCGAGGAAGCAGTCTTCGGAAGTCTGCACCGGGATCACAACTTGCATCAGCAACAGATCTGAAGCAGTCGCCGGTCCCAGGACCTGCACCCAGGACGCACCGCGTGCTCCTGGACACCGGGGTAATTGCAGGTTCGAAGTTCAAGGCTAAATGTGCCTCCATTCTGAAATAAAACACCGACTGTTGCCACAGGTGACTCCTTTCTGTGGGTCCTGAGCAAAGGTCACCTGAGATCGGGGTCAGAGGTCACGGCTCAGTTTAGGAGCTATCATCACTGGAGTTAAACTCAAGAACGCACCACTGCTGGAGGTCGAAGGTGTCACCTTGGGTCTGTGCGGCGAGTGCAGTCTGAACCGGGATCCAAGCGGTGCGTGGGTCAGAATCATCATCTCTGCAGTGACCCTGGGGGTCAAGGATGAGTGACCCCCGCTGCTAGAGCTCAGGACTCCCTCTGCCTTGACACCGGAACGCAGGGCGAAGTTTGGATGTGCCTCAGAAAACAAGGACTTCTGGAGTGGCGCTGCTGCTGCTGAAACTCAAGACTGGGTCAGTGCTGAAGTTCAAGGCTTGTTTAGCTGTTGTGTCAAAGGTCAAAGCCAAGTGTGCATCCGATCGAGGCTGATGTGGTGTCTGCCAAGGCGACCCAACCCAAGACTGGATTCCTGCCCCTGCCCGCCACCAGCACGACCCTGGCTGCCTCGTCTGAAGAAAGCATGTCCCACCACTCCCAGCTGCTGCACCTCTTCGCAGGAGGGTGAGTTTTGCATTGCAATGTCATTTTTGGGTTGTTTTTTTGTTCTTTCATTCATACTCATACCAGGTGCTGCATGGCGGTCCACCATCCACCCAGTGGCCAGTTGTACCCAGGGCACCCTTGCCCCGACTGGCCCATGCATGTACCATGTCACCCATTGGGAGATTGTGCATCACCCCTAATCCAATTTCCTGAGAGCAACCGGCGCAGGGTTTAGTCCTTTGCATTGTAGGGCCAGGCATACATTGTATGTGTACGTAGCAGGCCTAGGCGGCAGTTTCTGCACAAACAGGCCCTAGGGTGAAACTTCAGCTTTTTCAGTCAGCCCACTGTGCTTTGCATTAGAAGTGCGCGCCTTCTATGTGTGTGCACCTACTAGGTTGGGAAATTATTGTATTGGAATTAAAAGGGTGAGATTAAATTTGCGGCACCGAGTCAGCCAAAGGGGACACTTTTCTTTCATCGCTGCATACAGCCGAGCAGGGCTCGAAGGGCTCGTCTCTGTTGTGTGCTGCAGTGTAGCAGTGACATTGAGTCCGTGCACTCCTGCGTGGGGCCATAGACGCCGGCGATGCACCCGTGACGCGTCATGTGCTGCGTTCAGTGGGAGGGGACAGGTGGAGCAGCCGCCACTGCAGCCAGACACAATAATAAGGCCCTGTTGGGGGGGTGGGCAGGGACCAGGCGGCCGGGGCAACCCTCGGTCAGGGAGCCTGAGGCGCGTGCATTAAACGGTGCAGGCATCAACGCGTGCTGCAGCGTTACCCGTGCTCACGCGCAGTGTGGCACCTGTCAGTACAGTGCATTGACTGAAGGCCTGGGAGCAGGCAGACCTGCTGCGTCACCCATGGTGAGTGGCAGCACGGCACTGGGGTCAGTCAGAACAGTGCATTGGCAGAGGGCCAGAAGACATGTATATATGCTGCAGCTAGGTGCCAGCCAGTACATCGCATTGACTGGGGGCCTGGAGACAAACAGACCTGCTGCTGCGTCACCCATGGTGAGTGGCAGCACGGCAGTGGTGTCAGTCAGTACAGTGCATCGGCAGAGGGCCAGAAGACATGCATATATGCTGCAGCTAGGTGCCAGCCAGTATATTGCATCGACTAAGGGCCTGCAGACAGGCAGGCGTGCTGCTGCATCACTCGTGGTGAGTGGCAGCACGGCACTGGGCTCAGTCAGTGCATCGGCAGGGGGCCTTAGGAGAGACAGGTGTGCAGCAGCCAGGTGCCAGCCAGTACAGTGCATTGACTGGGGGCCGGGAGACAGGCAGACCTGCTGCTGCATCACTCGTGGCCAGTGGCAGCACGGCACGGGTGTCAGACTGTACACTGCACTGGCTGAGGGACTGTGGACAGGCAGCTGTGCTGCTACGTCACCCTGTCACTCATGACAGTCCGGCACGGGTGCCAGTCAATACAGTTCACTGGCAGAGGGCCGTGAGACAGGCATGCATGCTGCAGCTTCACCCAGTTGCAGTACGACACTGGTGCCAGCCAGTGCAGTGCATTGACTGGGGACCTGGAGACAGGCAGACCTGCTGCTGCGTCACTCGTGGTCAGTGGCAGCACGGCACGGGTGTCAGACTGTACACTGCACTGGCTGAGGGACTGGGGACAGGCAGCCGTGCTGCAGCGTCACCCTGTCATGAGTGACAGTCCGTCTCGGGTGCCAGTCAGTACACTGCACTGGCAGAGGGCCTGGAGACAGGCAGGTGTGCTGCTGCGTCACACATGGTGAGTGGCAGCACGGCACTGCACTTGCTGAGGGACTGGGGGCAGGCAGCCGTGCTGCAGAGAGCCACCCAGTCATGAGTGTCAGTCTGCACTGGAGACACAGGCGTGCTGCAGAGAGTCCCCCTGCTGCGTCACGGCCTGTCAGCGCTCCAGGCCGCCAGGGGTTGCGCCACCCCTGGAAGGGCGCTCTTCCCGCCAGCTGCGAGCTGGGCTCTGACGTGTTTGCAGTGGGTCCCCTGGGGGTGTGGCGCGGGCGCGTGCGCAATGGCCGCCCCTCTAGCGCCCGCCAGCGGGGCCTGGAGTTCATGCTGTAAATATGTGTGGTGCCAGGGTCTGCGCCTCGGTGCCAGCGGCCAGGGCGCCTTGCGTCATCGCCTGAGGGTGGGAGAGGTCTGTGTGCCAGGGGGGCCCGGCCCCTCGCACACCTCCAGCCCTTGGCACGCGCCATCTTGCGTCACGCGCGCGGTGTCCCCGGGTCAGGTGCATCTGTCCAGCAGCTGCTCAGGCCAGGGCTGCGGGGAGTGTTTATTTTATTATTTTCCTCGGGGCTGCAGTGGGTTGCCAAATGCAAGGTTTGGAGCTTAGACCTAAAGTGAGAGAGACTCCATGACCAAAGGTACTTGAACAAAGCACCTGCGTACCTAGAAGAGCAATTTTTAAGACTCACCACTGACAGAGGTCAAGGTGTGCCTTCTTGCAGGATATAAACTGAGGGAGAATGGGCTTCCCGCTGATGAAGCATGCCACTATAAATGACCAGGGGTGTGGGGGGGGGGGGGGTACGAGACCTTTTCGAAAAGTCCATCCAACTACGATTTATGAGACAAAAAAGAAAGCAGTGTTCAAACAAAAGACTTGCTTAAATTTTATGGCTAACATACATGAGTTGCAGACCCATTCACAATGCATCGGCCACACATAAGAAGAAAAGGTCATGCAAAACAAACTTCGATCTTCATGCTTACTAACTGAATGTTGATCTGCTTTTTTTGTTGAAGGGCTGCTATTTTCTGTTAAAAACAAAAATAAAATCGTTGACACTTCATTTTAAAGCTGTTGCATGAGAGACTGCTCTTTGGGAAGGCTGTTCTATTTTTTTTAATTTTTTTTTTATGGGTGATGCCCCAGTGAAGGAGTGGCTGGTTTGTGCTTTTTGTATTTCTGGAGTTTGAACCATCAATTTTTCCCTCCGGGAGTTTCTCTTACTTCCTGAATGGTGCAGTTTCTGCACCAGGAAGGGTGGGACAGTGCACAGCTTCTATAAGTCAAACATGCCGCCCTGAGTATACAGTGCTTCGCTAGTGGCTGGGTCTTGTTAGAGTCTTACAGGCAGACAGGGAGTATTTATACTTCTACTATCTGTGACCTGTTGTCGATGCCATCAGAAGAACTCCAGATGGGCTTTCTGCATAAGCAAGATGGCACATGGGCCAAGCCTCCAGTGAGCCTTCTCCTAGTTCTGACCAGAGGAAAACGAGCTGGGATGAGTTACTGGCCAGTCTCGTTTTCTTTTCACACACGCACATGAAGGCCCTGGTTCTGGCTGGAGGGGCCTCTAGACACTCCCCAGGGAGGTTGGTATTAGACTGTGCGGGGGCGGCCTTAGGCATGTGCAAGCTGTGCACCTGCACAGGGCCACCAAACCCCAGGGGCAGCCACACCAATATATATCCTTAATATAATAATCCTCAGAGGATGGATACATATTTGCGTGGCGGCCTCCGGCTCTGTTCCACTTCCAAACACCCTAACCCCCCCACTCTTCACTGGCCTCCGCGATCCGCCCGGACCCCCTCTTCCGGGGCCCCCTACCTACGCTCCCTGCCCAGGGCCGTCATGAGCCTAGAGCCCCCCCTGGACTGTGAGCTCTCTGAATGGCAGGCTCTTGCCTGGGATTGCTTGGATTCTTATGAGTCCTTCTTGAGGCCAAGATATGTACAAACTAACTTTCCCATACACACCGAATGGGTGAAACCCTCTGATACATCTGACCCCATGTTTGAATGTCTGTTGAGGCAACCCTGTGCAGCACTTGTCATTTTTTTGCAGAAAGGGGGGTATTGAGGTGAAAGAACCCTGTGCCATTTACTAGGCTATCAATTCTTTACCCTGGACTTTGCTGTAGATAACCTATTAGGAATGTTTGGGGTGAGTGACTGAGAACCATGTGTCTGTGCCGGACCCTAAGTCGAGGAATAGCTTGGCCGAAGAGGGTAAAATAGGAACATGCATCATCAGATGGGTGCCACAGCACCAGTCACAATGAAGTATAGAAAAAGTGATGGAGGCACGGTTAAAATAATTTCACCCACTGGCAATCCGGCCACTTCCCAGTCCTTCGTTATTTCGCACACCATGCCACCTCAGTCGACCCTGCTCCAAACTGAACAGATCGGCCCATCTGCCCTGGCCAAATTCTCCCTAAACTGGAACACTAGTATCCCAAGACCGGTTTTTAATTTATTAGGGCTCATCAGTTATGCTATGTTAAATGTTATGTCAAATTTACCTATAAACTGCAGCCAGAAGGTATGTTGGTGCTGCTTCAGCATTAGGGGTGAATTGACTTAATTTAAAAAGAAATCTTGGGACATTAGTTGTTGAAAAGCAAGGTTTTTAAAGCTTTTCTGAAGGGCGAGAGGTCGGGAATATATTTGATATGTGTTGGAAGTGAATTCTAGAGTTACGACTCATTTAATACAAAGACTTGTACTCCCCAGGAAACAAGTTCGCAGTTTGGAATCACCTGATTTTCAGAACCAGCGGAGCGCAGTTGTCTGAATAGGTGGAACCACTTAAAGCTTTTTTGTAGGAACCTTGAGCCTTTTCCGACAAGTGCTTTGTGTGTAATACAGAGGACCATACGAAGTGCATGTCTAGTGGAATGATATTTAGGGAGGCCCAAACGCATGCGTACTGCAGTGTTCTGAAGGACTAGAAGTTTAAGGAATTGTTTTTTGAATCTTCAGGTAAAGACTGTTACAATAATCAAGTTTGAACAGGAAAAGACTATTAACAAATAATTTGCGTAGATCCTCTGGGAGAGAGGGTAGAGTTTTCTTCACAATTTTGATGGTGTAGAAAGCAGATGAAATGACACATTTTACCGGGTCACCGTGAGTGAGTTTATTGTCGAGTAGGACTCCAAGATTTCTAACTTTATTTACTGGCACAGGAAGATTGCCCAGTTCACGCAGTCACCGACTTGGTGACCAGAAAGAGGTGTCTTTGCCAAAAAGGACCACCTCAGTCTTTAAAGAGTTCAACTTCAGGCAGTTTGAACTCATCCAATCATTGATCATCATGCAGTTACTGACTCTCATATTGGTGTTCTCTTTTGTTATAGGACAAAGATACAACAATGTGGGTGTCATCAGCATATGACGTAACGGAGAATCCAAATGATTTGATATGGGTGGCCAAAGATTTAACATAAATATTGAATAAGGTGGATTGCAGGACCCCGTAAGGCAGAGCAAACGGGCTGGAGGCAAATGAACCCAAGGTTACCCATCATGTTCTCTCTAATGCTAATGCTTTCCCTTTAATGCCAATTTCTGCACGATGGTCAATCGACACCGTGTGATTGACAGTATCGAAAGCTGCTGAGAGGTCAAGCAGAATAAGTGCTGCTTTCCCATCACTCTGTAATGCGGCTCTGATTTGTTCCGTAGCGATGAGCAGATCGGTTTCTAAACTATGTTCGCTTCTGAACCCATATTGTGTTGGGTTATAGAGTTGGTTATCCTGTATATAGATTGATAATTGTTGATTCATTGGTTTTTCGTCTATTTTAGATGGGAGCGGTATCCTTGAAATGGGTTGGTAATTGTTAGGATCTTGAGGGGTCAGATTGGATTTTTTCAACAGCGGAAGGATGCCGGCCATTTTCCATTGTTTTGGGTACAATTTCGGTATTGAACCTGCTGATAAAGATGGTGGTTAGTTGATCAGCAATATTGTCTGTGGCAGCTTGACCAATGAGGAATGACCGGGGTTGAGTGAGGAACCCGATTTAGTACAATTGATGAGTTGTTTTACTTGCTCCTCGTTTAAGGTAGAGAATTGATTTAAACTTGTAGATTCAGCGAGAAAAGGGTCATAACATTCATTTACTGTTGCTGGTTTTGGTGGCCGGCAAATTTTATAAAAAAATCACTTCCCCTTAATTAAGTAAGCTATCGGCTAGTGTGTTACAAAAAGTCTGAATGGTTTAGATAACAGTGGCATTAGGAAGTGTGGCAAGTGTATTGACTGTCCGAAACAGTTCTTTGGTTTGAGTTGTTTGCTAATGTGATTTGTTGCGAGAAGTAGTTTTTTTTTTCTTCTATAGCTTTTTTTGTGTTCTGTGAGATATTGTCTGTATTTTTCCTTTTCTTGGGTGCTGTAGTTTGCTCCTCATTTGCAATCTTGTCTCCTACATTTTAATTTGAGTGTTTTCGGACTGCTCGAGAACTAAGGTGCAGATAGATTCCATATGGAATGTTTTGGTTACTACTATTTCCACTCTGGCACCAATAAAGTAAGTCAGTTCGAGTAACTAATGGACAAGTCATCTGGGGCACCAATTGCTGTTGGTTGGACTTCAATAAGGCGTCAATTTAATTAGTGAGGCTGAATAGGTGCAATGCCCTGCTGTTTTGATGTCTAGAGGGAGGCTGATTTTGTGAATTATTTTCAGTGATTTTTATTTCAAATAGTCTGACACTGTGATCAGACCATGATAATGGAAGAGAACTAAGAACAAGCATTGGCATAGCCAATCGGTCTCGCCTTTGGAACCTTATAAGTATTTAGTTATGCAGTACAATATCCTTGGTGCAACAACATCAATTGTTGCATGTCTAAACACTTATAAGGTCCCAAAGGCAAGACCCATTGGCTATGCCTATGCTTGTTTTTCTTTGCACTTAGTTGCCGGCAAATACCAACAAATGCTGCTACCTACAGCCCTATCACTGTGGCGGGGGGAATGGGGTGCTCTTCTAGCCTCTGCAACAGCTGAGTGAGAGTCTGATTCCAATCTATCGCTTACACGTTTTCATATTTGGGAGTTAACAAAAGTTTTACTGTAAGCCTATAGTAAATGCATTGTGACTTAGTCTGCCCAATACCGCAAGGGCTGGAGGGAGGGCTCCATGTGTGGGGGTAAGCTCCTCAGTTTCCCCACCTGGCTCGTGAATGGACTCACCCGGTCGGCGCTCTAGCCATCTCTCTGCCGCAGGGACTTCTTCACTTTTTGGCTGACCGACTCCGAGCAGGGGAGCAGCAGACAGGCGAGGAACAGAGCGCAGGCCAGGGGGGAGAGCCGCAGCATCCTGGGGGAGCGGAGATGTGAGGGAACGGCGACATGAGGTGGAGTGGTCCTACAGAGATGGAGAGGTGACCCAGCAGAAGGCCCCGGATGAGGTGGATAGGTGCTGTGAGGTGATGCTATGGGTGGAGACTAGAGGTGGTGTGAGGTGACTCTGCGGGAAGAGAAAGTCACTGTCAGGTGACCCAGCAGGCGGCTCCAGAGGAGGTGAAGGTGCGCTCCACAGTTGGCAGATAGTAGAGGCGCAGTGAGTTGGCCAGGCAGCCCCGGTGTCCTATGATGATGGCAACCAATGACTGCGGGGCGCAGAGTGGCTCAGGAGAGGCAAGGCATGTCCAGCCCCTGAACATGAGCTGTTCATCGCGGCCTGAGCAGAGCCAGGAACCTTTGCCCTCACTGCCAGGACACAAAGCCATCGCCGAAAAATTGCAGCAAGGCATCTAACCAATCTCAAGCAGCCACCGAAGAGATGGCAGAGGTGTTGCTGAGGAACACAAGGCAAACTAGACAAAAGGTGGCACAACTCTTTGCTGAAATGGAACTAAACACATAATCTGTTATTGACGAGGACCAGTGTATCGGATGCAGAACAAATAGGAACGAAACAGCAAAACAAGCATTTACAATGCAACGGTTTCGCCTTTGCAAAAGTTAGAGCTATTGGCATTGTAAATGACAAAATTGTCATTTATGTGTTGGTTTTGAAAACGGATAAATAAATGGCATTGTCATTTACAATACCAATAGCTGAATCTCTCGCAAATGCCACACACAGACCCACACCTACACACACACAGACCCACACCTACACACACAGAGCCCCCCCCACACACACACAGAGCCCGCCCCCCCCACACACACAGAGCTCGTCCCCCACACACACAGAGCCACACTTATGTCTACTATAGTCAACAAAAACGTGTCCCATCAAAACAAAGATAGAAGGGCTCATGTCAAAATAGAGGATGTTCTTCCAAAACGACTACTCAGTTTTCAAAATTTCAGCCATTATAGCTTGAAACATGTTTGACATCTTAGTACACGGTACATCTACTGACAGAACAAGTTCAGGTTGCCCAAAAAAGGGAGGCGCCTCTTCGCTTCAGAAATGCGACCAAAATGACAGCCTCTAGCACTCGTGACACACTGAGGTTGCGGCCTCAGCAATTAGCATATAAACTGATAGAAAACTGCATGAATTAAAAAGCTTTCCAGAAATGCCGTATGATAGCGTGGAAAGCCGGATCAAATGCGGTGTCAGCGGAAGCAGACCTAAAAATCAGGGCGGAATACTTAATAAAAAATACCATTGACAGTGTGACCTGCTTGGCGGGTGGGGTCATTTACCTTGTTAGTCAAGTATAGCTTGGTTCTAGTGGCACAGTGTGCACATAACCCATGTCTGGGCATACCCGCCCCACTTATGGCAACATTACAAGCATGATAATTGTTTACATCAGGACAATGTGGGAGTGCGGGTCACATCAAATGATTCTAACTAGTTACTTTGCAATGTCGCACCCAATCACTGCATGTTTCTGTACACCTGATGCAGATGTTTTTACACCTTTTGTGCATGTCCGTGTTGTTTTTGTAACGTGTAGTAGGTGCAGCTGGTTTGCTGCTGTTACACTTTTTATGTACACCAGTTGTAAGTCGCTTATGCTATTTCTTTACAAGTTGTGCAGTTAACACTGAAGTTTTTAGACCCTTTTTAAAACCTCAAGCACGCACAGAAAGTATGTTTTGCTGTTACATGCCTATGTACACCTGGCAAGTAATGCTGCTGTCACACTTTGTACATGCGGTGACAGTTGGTCTGGAGTGGTCCTGTTTCTGTACCGCTTTTACCAGCATTACCTCTTTTTTTTGTTGCACTACTTCCGGCCAATTGGTATATTGCCACATTTTTCTGTACATTTTTCTGTACACTCAAATTGGGTAGTACTGCTGCTTCCACATTGTTTTTGTTCGTTTGGTACTGTTAGCACTTCTTCTGCCTCACTTTGTTTCTTCTGTCCACTTGGCAAGGGTTGCACTGTTGCTGTTTTATGGCATCTGTGCACGTTGTTGGGGGATGCAAGACCTCTGGTAAAAAAAAGTTGTGCCACATTGTTTTTAGGTTTTGCCTAGCGGAAGCTGCGCTCTGCGCAGCTTTTCCGCGCAGGCGAAATCCTGTTGAGAACTGTAGTGTGGCTTTTGTTCGGCCCTCGTCCTTGATTGGCTGGCTCCGTAAACGGAGCCTTGCCATTGGACGAGGGGCCTGTCCGTCCATGCCGGACCAGACACGGGGGCGTTCCCGACATTCTTTGGCTTTTGCCGACGTCACGGGACGCCGGGAACGCCCCCGTGTCTGGTCCGGCATTGCCGGCACTTCTGCGTCTCTCCTAACCCCGTGACTGGCCGGCCGGCCAATCCTAGCGCGGCCGGCCGGAAGTGCCCGCCCCCCGCAGCCCGGGGAAGAAGGAGAGGAAGACGGCAAGCACTATGGCGGCGCCCGCGGATCGGAGTGAAGTGCAAATCAATATGGTAATTACATTCCCATGCTGAACCGCAGCCAGGCTGGTGTGTAATAGGCTTCAACACATTGACAAAGCCAACAGCTCTTACATAGGCGGGACCTGGCTTTGCCGCTGGGCACCTCGCATCTGTCCCCGGAGAAAAGCCGCCACCGAGACTATCATCGGGCTCGGGGCCCGCAACGTTTGTTTCCCCCCTTGGTTTTGGGGTTGCCAGCCTGCCTGCAAGTGCCAAGGTATTGTTGATATCCCCCGCGGTGCGAGCCGCCCCTTCCCGCTGACTCGCACCGCTCTGTGTCTCTCTGCCTGCCTGCAGCTCCGCGCTGCGAGAGCGCTCCAGCCCCTCCCGCTGGAATCCTTTAGCGGTCGGGTCCAGCAAGCTGCAAACGAAGCCCCCGCCCGCGTGACTGAGGCGGCGCTGGGTCCTTGGGCCTTCCCTCCCCCTGGATAGCCCTGAGGTCGGTGGTTCCCCCCCGAGTGGGTCCTGTAGACCAGGGGGGCCATCCGCTCTACAAGACCCGACCGGGCCGATCGCGTCTCACGCGGGAAGCGTGAGACTTGGCAGGGAGTCGGGATTTCACCCGTCCAAGGCACCGCGAAGCGCGGCAAAGTGCATAGCAGGACCCCGTAGGTCCTAATCAGGCTCTCGACGCTGCCTGCCGCAGGTCACACCGCCCTCCCGACAGCCCAGCCCGCCTCAGATCGGAGTGAAGTGCAAATCAATATGGTAATTACATTCCCATGCTGAACCGCAGCCAGGCTGGTGTGTAATAGGCTTCAACACATTGACAAAGCCAACAGCTCTTACATAGGCGGGACCTGGCTTTGCCAATGCTTGCTATATATTTTCAGTTTTATATAGGCTATCTCGACCGAAGGTATTGGAGCGCTTTATATGAGCAGCGGTGACATCACACGCGGTCACATCCTATTTCAGGCACAGGAGATATAGTGGTGTGCCGAGGATCACAGGATGTTGAGACGATGCGAGACTCGAACTTGTTTCTTCAGTGCCACAGTCAGCCGCTCTGGTCCTTAGGCCACGTCCTCGCGGTGTTGCCTTCCCATCCGATATTACTCTTGTGGATTGTGGGGTACGCTTCAAAGCGCTGCACGTACCCCTCCCCCCCCCCTCCATGTCGTCCTGTGGATGTGGGCGACTCTGAAGCCCATGGTCCGCTTCAAGGCGCTGCACCAGGGTCTACAGACATGTCCAAGGTCAGAGTCAAGGTGACCCCGTTGAACCCGGCTCCCTGGCCGTCCTCCGCCGAAGCCTTAACCCCAGCCCTCTCCCCCCGCCCCCACCGCGTTGACAGGCCCGAGTCTGTCTTCAAGGCGCTGCATTAAGTGTATACCAACTTTGGCACTTTCTATGCAGAGGGTGGGTGTGGCGGGAGCTCCGAGCCTCAAGTCTTCGCTTCCAGGCGCTGCATTGCGGTTACACCTTTTCTGATCCATTCTCGGCAGGCAGCGCTTGGGGACATCTCAGAGTCCCCGGTCTCGCTTCAAGGCGCTGCATTGCATACATCCTCTCCTTACATAAGTATCTTTCGTTCCCTTTTTGTAGGGGAGGAGGTGCGAAGCCTCTCGAGGCGCTATGTTCCCGTCCTCCTGCGCTCTGAAAGTTGGTGATCTTCGCCCAGCCAAGCCCGTTTCGAGGCGCTGTATTGCCTTTTCTCCTCGCCCCCTCTTCTCATGGGCGGGTTGCGGCCGCTTCTCGAGGCGCTGTGTCCCTGTCATTCTGTGCTCCGAGGGATAGTGATGTAGACACAACTGAGCCGGTTTCAAGGCGCTATGTCCCTGTCCTCCGCCTGTACTCTGAGGGTTGGTGATCTGCGCCCAGCTGAGCCGGCTTCAAGGCGCTGTGGCACCTCCGCCTCTTCTCTCGCCTCTCCCCCGTCCGCTCCACCCTCTCGGGGGTGGGGGGCGGGTACCCCCGAGGCCCGGAGCCCTCCCAGAGCCCTCCCGGAGCCCGCGGGGCTGGCCCGGCTCCAGGCACACCAGCGCCTCACAATCGCGGCTTGTAGCGGCATGAATGTGACTTTTGACAGCCGCCCCCCCCCCTCCCCGCCCCACCTGAGAAACCAAAACAGGAAAAATATGAAGGAAAATAACCCTCTGGGTGTATAAGAGCGGGGGCGGCGGCGCGCGCGCACTCCTCTCAGGACGGTCGCGGGTTCGAGAGCTCCAGCGCCATGAAGACCCCGCGCTGCCCTGCCACTGCTGCTCCTCCAGGCGCTACTGGGGCCCGCGGCCGCCGCGCCGCTGGAGGCGCCCCCGGCGCAGCACGGGGTGAGTCTGATGCTGCTCCGGCCCTTAGGTACCGTCGGAGGACTGCTTGGATGAGACTGACTCTGCCCCGGCCCCTCGGTACCTTCAAAGACCGGCCTGATGAGACTGACTCTGCCCCGGCCCTTCCGTCCCTTCAGAGGACTGGTCTGAGACTGACTCTGCCCCGGCCCTTCCCTTGCTTCAGAGGCTGGTCTGATGAGACTGACTCTGCCCCGGCCCTTCAGAGAACGGATCTGAGACTGACTCTGCCCCGCCCCCTCGGTACCTTCAAAGACCGGCCTGATGAGACTGACTCTGCCCCAGCCCTTCAGATGGACCAGCCTGATGTGACTGACTCTTCCCCAGCCCTCATGATTGACCGACCCGACAAGTGCCTGACCCCCTCCCGGGCCTTCAGAGGGACCCCTGACATGACTGACTCTGCCCCCCCCCCTTTCCCAGCCTGTCCTTTCCCAGCCTTTAAACTTCCAGCCTACCGTCGGAGGACTGCTTGGATGAGACTGACTCTGCCCCGGCCCCTCGGTACCTTCAAAGACCGGCCTGATGAGACTGACTCTGCCCCGGCCCTTCCGTCCCTTCAGAGGACTGGTCTGAGACTGACTCTGCCCCGGCCCTTCCCTTGCTTCAGAGGCTGGTCTGATGAGACTGACTCTGCCCCGGCCCTTCAGAGAACGGATCTGAGACTGACTCTGCCCCGCCCCCTCGGTACCTTCAAAGACCGGCCTGATGAGACTGACTCTGCCCCAGCCCTTCAGATGGACCAGCCTGATGTGACTGACTCTTCCCCAGCCCTCATGATTGACCGACCCGACAAGTGCCTGACCCCCTCCCGGGCCTTCAGAGGGACCCCTGACATGACTGACTCTGCCCCCCCCCTTTCCCAGCCTGTCCTTTCCCAGCCTTTAAACTTCCAGCCTGCCCTCTCCCAACCTGCCCTCTCCCAACCTGCCCTCTCCCAACCTGCCCTCTCCCAGACTGTCCCCTCCCTGCCCTCTCCCAGCCTGCCCTCTCCCAGCCTGTCCCCTCCCTGCCCTCTCCCAGCCTGTCCCCTCCCTGCTCTCTCCTAGCCTGTCCTCTCCCTGCCTGTTGTCGTGTCCCGGCGGCAGCAGGCAGCAGCGTGCACTGCGTCCCCGAAGTAACAGCCCTAAAGCAAGCAAGATGTACGCCCCCCTCCCACCAATCCCTGTTAGGTAGTGGAAACTGTCCAAACTGGGGTGCAGACAGCCCCTCTCACCTTTCGGCCTGGTACCACTGCACCAGCCGCACTACTTCCAGAACTGACCGTTCTCCACTTCAGCCCCGTCTAAATTACAATTCATGCTTGTGACCCTTTTGCCTGCTTGTGCTTGTTTTCATGACCCTGTTGCCTGCTTGTGCCTCCGTGTGCCCCTGTTGCCTGCTTGTGCCTCCGTGTGCCCCTGTTGCCTGCTTGTGCCTCCGTGTGCCCCTGTTGCCTGCTTGTGCCTCAGTGTGCCCCTGTTGCCTGCTTGTGCCTCCGTGTGCCCCTGTCGCCTGCTTGTGCCTCAGTTTTCGTGCCCCTGTTGCCTGCTTGTGCCCCTGTTGCATGCTTGTGCCTCCGTGTGCCCCTGTTGCCTGCTTGTGCCTCCGTGTGCCCCTGTTGCCTGCTTGTGCCTCCGTGTGCCCCTGTTGCCTGCTTGTGCCTCTGTGTGCCCCTGTTGCCTGCTTGTGCCTCCGTGTGCCCCTGTTGCCTGCTTGTGCCTCCGTGTGCCCCTGTTGCCTGCTTGTGCCTCCGTTTTCGTGCCCCTGTTGCCTGCTTGTGCCTCCGTGTGCCCCTGTTGCCTGCTTGTGCCTCCGTGTGCGCCTGTTGCCTGCTTGTGCCTCCGTGTGCCCCTATTGCCTGCTTGTGCCTCCGTGTGCCCCCGTTGCCTGCTTGTGCCTCCGTGTGCCCCTGTTGCCTGCTTGTGCCTCCGTGTGCCCCTGTTGCCTGCTTGTGCCTCCGTGTGCCCTTGTTGCCTGCTTGTGCCTCCGTGTGCCCCTGTTGCCTGCTTGTGCCTCCGTGTGCCCCTGTTGCCTGCTTGTGCCTCCATGTGCCCCTGTTGCCTGCTTGTGCTGTGTGGGTGTGTGTGGAGGGCTCTGTGTGGCTGTGTGTGTAGGAAGCTTTGTGTGGCTGTGTGTGTGGGGGGCTCTGTGTGGCTGTGTGTGTGGGGGGATCTGTGTGGGTGTGTGTGTGGGGGGGCTCTGTGTGTGTTTGTGTGTGTCATTTGCGAGAGATAAAGCTAGTGGCATTGTAAATGACAATGCCATTATTTATGTTAAAAAAACATAAATAAAAATAATGTCAAGAGCAATGCCAATAGCTCTAACTTTAACAAAGGCAAAACCATTGCATTGTAAATGCTTGTTGTGCACTTGGTGTGGGTAGTGCTGCTGCCACATTTCCTGTGCATTTGGTATAGTTCTCTTGTTGCACAAACTGTTTTCACCCACCCCATTTGTATTTACATTTAGCATGGGTTGCATTGCTGCAACATTGTTTCTGTCTGCTTGATACTGGTGATGTTGCTGCCACACTGTTTTATTATGCTTAGCTAGGGTTGAACTGCAGTAACATTGTTTCTGTCTGTTTGGTACTGGTAGTACGACTGCCAGATTTTTTAATGATATTTGGCACAGGTTGCATCTGTGTGCTTGTTACAGGTAACACTGCCTCAACCACTTTTTTCTTTTTACGCTTGGCATGGGTTGCACTGCTGCAGCTGCCTTGTTTTGTGCACTTAGCACAGGTTGCACTGCTGCCACATTGTTTCTGTACATATTGCAGGGGTTGCACTTAATGCTGCCACCATGTTTCTGTACTCTTTGTATGAGTAGCACTGTTGGAGCCACGTTGTTTTTGCATGCTTAGCTAGGGGACTTGTACTCTTGATTTATGTAGCATAACAGAGGTCGCATAGTTTCAGTACACTGGCACACGGAGTACCCCTGCTGCCCCACTGTTTCTGCACCATTGCACCTACTTGCTGAACAGTCTGTTCTTTGCTGCATGAGCTGGCCTGGTAAAAATATACTCAACCCTGCTATTTTAAGTTTCCCATTAAGTCTCTGGTATGAGAGACCCGAAGGTCTCTTCAGGACACATGATAACAATTGTAAACAGGAGTCTGTCTTCCTCTTCCATAGCCAGGGCACTTCCTGGTTCATGAAACTCTATTCACGAAGCCAACAGGTTCAGCTTTGTGTTCAGTGAAAACTTGTCGTGTGATGACCACGGAGAGGCTTGTTTTGTGTAAGATTCTGATTCTGATTCTGATTGTGTATAGTGGTTCTGTTCCAAAAAGGTCACCATTGTTGAGGTTGTTTGAAAAGGAACAGTAGTTTGCTGTGCACTGAGGACTGAAGGTCACATCTTTCCACAAATCAGTTGTCTGGGTTCAACTTTGTTGTGTTGAAGAGAAAGCAGCCTCACACAACACAAATGATTCCTCGCTTTTCAGAACAGTTTAATGAATTCAAAAAGTATGTTTATGTTTATGTTTACGGATTTCTAGAGCGCATGGCTGCCCGTGAGCGTCCCAGCGCTGATGTTGAGAACAGGCATGGACACGTGAGGAGAATTAAGGGAACAGCCAGGTTTTTAGGAGTTTACGGAAGGAGGCTAGATTGGGTTGAGCACGAATTTTCAAAGGGAGTGAGTTCCATAATTTGGAGGCACTGTAGGAGAAAAGGCGGCATCCAGCTCGGGCTCTCTTAGTCCTAGGTGTCGGGGCCAGGTGGAGGTTCATAGACCGCAGGGGTCTGTTTGTTGTGTAAAGAACAATGAGATCTTTAAGAATGGGTGGGGCCTTGCCATGTAAGATTTTGTGAGTTATACAAAGGGCCTTGAAGTGTACTCTCTCTTGTATTGGCAGCCAGTGAAGTGCTCTAAGGGCCGGTTTGGCCGAACAACGATTGTTGGTGCCTGTGAGAATCCGGGCCGCAGTGTTTTGCACGACCTTTATTACAGTATTTTTGGTGATTGGATTGTACTGCTTATAGTTACTTTCCTGGTGCAACACACATCTATCCTGAACATATAACACATTTGCCTGAATAAGACCAAGGAGTACAACAAGCACTGACAAAGGCAAACGTATTGACTTTTGTACAGTGCAACTGTTCTCTCAAGTAAGGCACACATAACCTGTAGAGCACAATGAATTTGAGCACAAGCCTCTCGCACAAAGAACAGGCACATCAAAGCAGCAGCAAGTGCAAGCTTCCCTCACTCATGGGCAACAGGGCAGCAAGCGCCCCTTAAACTGCTAAAAGAGGACCTTTAAAAGAAGGATTGATTAAAAAAAGAAGATGATTGGTGAACAAACTGTTCGAACTAAGCACTGGCTAATCCAATAGGCCTAACTTTCAAATGAAAATGCCTGGATGCTTCCATTTTGCGCAGTTACTCATCCATCTGCCCTTGTGTACAAAGAAACAAACTGTAGCTAGTGACTACAATACTGCACCCTTTAAGTTCCACAAAATACGTTCACTTTATTTCCACCTCGCAGGTCCGGTCGCTCCCCACGCTGCACGGCTCCCCCTGTGCGCCCAGTGACTCGTGCCCCTTGCTGCTGCTGCCGAGAGCTCGCTGCCGGCGTGCTCCCGTGATTGTGGCCTCTGGTAACTGCATGTGCCTGTTTCCTGCCCCTCTATTTTCTATTTCTTAATTTTTAATTTCTCGTTCACTGTGCTCTGCATTCTAGGTGCCCTCAGCGGCCTCTACCCCCTGTAACCCCCGCTCCCCGTTCCCGCCACTTCTCCCCTGCGGCCGCCCCCTTTGCCTTCTGTGAAAAGCACTAGGACAGGGGTATAAGGCAAGGATGACTGCACTTTATCCAATGTTTGGAGGTCAAATTATTTATATTGTGGGTGCCAAGAACCTGAAGTCACATACCCCTAGACTCCCAACATTTTAGCGGTTCAGCACCCCACAAAGTACACAGTGACAAGAGTAGTCAGAACAACAATTGAGAACATCAATTCAATAGGACTTAAAGTTTTCGTTCTTGCTTTTATTCAAAGTCTTCATACAAAAAAGTAGCCAACGCGTTTCGTTCGAAGGACTTCTTCAGGGCGAAAGATATTGAGGATGCTTGACGGGAGTTTTTCTTACAAGACTTTATGATCAGAACCTCAGGTGTACATGGCATAAATAGCCTTAATTTAAAGGAAATATGGTCAATTCCTCCTATTCAGTATACATCGTCGCAGATAGGCCGTCAGAATGGTGCCATTATTCACAACCAATTCGTCTGGTATTTTGTAATAGGTTTGGTTTCGATCTGTGCAGAGTCTTCGTTCTCCCTCAGTCCCGGTCTTGAGTTGGTAGCTACCCCATCAGCCTGGAACGACTCCTGGTGGCCCACATCGCTAGGCACTCCCCCGGAACCCACAGACCACACATGCAACCTGGGGGTCATCCTCAACTCCGCCCTCTGCATGACCAAGCAAGTCAACGCTATCTCAGCGTCCTGCTTCAACACTCGCCAAATGCTCCCTAGGATCTTCAAATGGATCCCCCCCCGACACGAGAAGAACCGTCACCCAGGCCCTCATCACCAGCAGACTCTTCTACTGGAACGCTCTCTACTCGGGAACAACAACAGCTCCTGCGACGACTACATCGAATCACACAGTTGATGGACAGAATGTAGAACAATGTCATACATTCACCCCAGTACAAGGATCTGGGCCTAAATCCATCATTTTTTTGCACTCCACACCACCCTGGGTTAGACACTGGCTATAGTTCGGACTGGACTGTTCCCATGAGGCACAGGGTCAGAGCTGATTTGCATATAGCCAGTGTCTAACCCAGGGTGGTGTGGAGTGCAAAAAAACGATGGATTTAGGCCCAGATCCTTGTACTGGGGTGAATGTATGACATTGTTCTACATTCTGTCCATCAACTGTGTTTTTTGCAATTTACAACCAGTTGTCCAGCATGTGAGGCATCAGTTAGAATGGCGAGCAGTCTCAAACCCCTTCACCGGACTCATTAGCGCATAGAATTGCCCTCTGCTCTGGTACCCTGCCTCCAGGCAAAGGTCTATAACAGTTTCTGCAGCTGCTCTCCCTGGCTGATCCTTGTCCCAGTGCATCAACCCAGAATTCAACCCAGCTACCAGTATTGTGAACACACATAGTGCATATGCGCAGCACAGTGACCTCCACGCCCCGGCACATGTACAGTACATTGAGTTAAATGGAAGACGTTCGTTCTCAACAAGGCAGGATCACTGTACAGGGCATATGCGGAAAAGCACATTCTTGCACCTGCACCAAAGAATTGCGATTCTCCTATTTCCATGACCAGAGAATCTGGATTTCATTAAAGACACGGAGGCTAACATTAATTGCACAGTAGATGAATTAGTATAGTGCAGCAGAGACACCACCGCTGCTGTCATCACCCAGTTGGATGGAGGAACAGCCGCTCTGAGGGAAGCCTGGCAGTGGTCAGAATAAAAGATAATGTGATCACGGCCAAGGATGAGGCAGCAGGCACACTATAACAGCCCAGCTGTTTGTTTACTGCAACAAGCACATCCCACTCCATTACCTGCTGCGTGAACATGGTGGGACCTGATGCCAAATTAGTGAATCTGCAAGGAACCGATGATGCATGTTATACTGGCCCTGCTACAGCTGGCTAATGCACCAGGGCACTCTACTGCAACTGAAACTGCAGCTGTTCGAGCTTAGGATGCTACAGAGTTGCACATTTGGGGAGATGGGCAGTAGCAGGGCTGGTTTCTTCTAGGCCAGTGGGCAGGAGTAACATCTCTCCATTGCAGTTCACATGAGATTGTGAGAACTCATGCAGCATGTTTCTCAGAGAGGCCAGGGACTACTGGGCTCCAGTTTGATCAATTGGATGTTGCAAGATCACCCTCCACCGGGCCCACACAGAGCACAAACTGCTCCTCCTTAGCTCATAGCCCTCAGGGTAGCGAGGCAGATCACTCCAATAATTCAGGGAGGTTGTGTGGGTACAAACTCAGAACTACGCAAAAGCACCCCCTAACACTTAATAAAGTTTGCTTCATAAAGAAAAGGTACTTTAAATTACACACGGTACTAAATATACAATTACAAATGTACACACTCCATTAGCCCATCCTAAACTACTAATCTATGTAAGAAAATCTGTGGGAAATAATGCAAACCTCTTTCCTGTGATGTTTGCCACTGAGTTCATAATGTGAAACCCCATCCTACTGTGTTTATCAAAGTTTACGATGTAAACCTCCTCCTTCCTGTATTTGTCACTGGGCTGCACAGGTAAAAACACTTCCTGCATAATTTGATACGGGTTGATGTTAAAAATGTCTATCGGTTATGGCCAATTGCACTACATCAAAGGTGGTTTAAAGCAACCGCTTATTGAACAAATGTCCCTAAAAAAGGATAATCAACAAAGGTTGAAGGCAAAGCCTTTCCATCTTTACTGTTTTTTTTCTTGTGAATGCATGGGGTTTGCAGACAAGAAAAGCTCCCTCGTGCCTGGCCTTAAAATAGGAAAAAAAACACATATCTGGAATGGTTTGGGGGTGGAAAACATATTGTGGGTTCATTGGTGGGTTTGTTGAAGGCCAGTGATGGAGAACCCCGAGGAGGCAGTGACTGGATCACAAGCCCATCTTAATAGGCTGTCTGAGCGGATATACTGCTAAAAGGAGCCCCCAGTGCACAAAGCGGGACAGATCACCTTGGTGTAGCTGAGATAGAAGAAGGACTTGAATCGATCAACGAATTGGCGTATCCATGCTAAACTTGGTAGCACTGGTCTGCTGGCCTACAAACAGCAAGCATGTTATCCTCTTCCTTTTATCAACACAGTGCAAAGGCGAATTTCAAACAAACTTTTATAGATACTGTTTTCTTTCAAAATAGTATTAAGATGTAGGTATTTAGTTAGTGGATCAATAAAGCTCTTACTTTCATCACTCATCATAAACAATTTGGTGAATATGGTGCTGTTGGTATGTGGGGGTCAGGGCACAAGTCCTAAAAAAAGAAGTGGGGGGGACGCTGTCACCGGAAGTGACAACACGGCCGGAAGTGACGTCACGAAAGGTGGCTTGCCCCCTCGGGCTCATTGCCTCCCTCGCTCACCCCTTAGATGCGATTGCATCTGAGAAGTCAGCGTGTGAGCAGCGTGCTGTGAGCTCCTCGTCCCAGACAGGCCAAAGAGCGAAGTCCAGCCGTGTGGCAGGGAGGACGGCGTCCACCCGGTAAAATAAGTGGGGGGATGCCGTCCACCCGCGTGGTACCCCGACTCGAGCCCTGGTGGGGGTGTAATACAGTCTATGCATAGTATATGTTTCATCATATAGTTCTTGATGTCATTGTGGTAGGTGGTGTGTAGATATTCGAGATGCTAGTTGGTATAAGTGCGCTTTAGGTGGTATGTAGGTCGTAGATTTTGTGTGCAGGTGCCAGTGTAGGGCGAAGAGTGCCCTTGGCTTACAGCTTAGGTAGTGGTGGAGTGTATATGTGTAGTAGTGCATCGTTGCTGTAGGTTGTGATGGAGATGGTCATTTGAATAAGTATTTATAGGGTGCAGCTGGTGACCACATGTAGCTGTTGGTGTACAATGTGGTTTAGTCTGAACTCCAGGTGCAAGGTGATGGAATAGGATGCAGACTGTGGTGGAGGGTAGAGGTGGTGGTGGTGGTGGTGGTGGTGTTGGCAGCGGACGGTGATGGGATGCTGCATGTTTGTAAATTTTGAAGTGATGGTGTGGAGTCTAGGGGCTGCATATGGAGTTGTAGGTTGTGCAAGGTGCTGCAGGTTGGTCTGCAGTTTTTGATTTTGTAGAGTAGAGATAGTGGCCCATGGTGTCTGCAGCGTTGTCACCTGTTTGTAAGGCGTCAGTAGTGCAACACCCTAAGCATTTCTTCATACCAAAGATGGTGGCTATGTAAATAGTCCTTGTTCTGCAGTGACTGAGGCAGCTACAGCCACCACCCCTGGATATCCTTTGTGTGTCCAAAGGAAGCATTGATATGCTTGTGGATTGTCAGCTGAAGGTATATTACAAAAGCAGGCAGGATTTATAGGAATTTGACTGGCATTATAGACAAGCACCCGACATACTAGATTAGCTGCCATCCCTGCCCGCAGCTGACCACCATCGAAGGTTTTGAGGCTGCCGAGGTAGACCATCCATCCCCTCCCTACCTCGCATCTCGAATACCTTCCACGTGATGCACAGTTCTCTTATTATCCCTCCTTCGCCACCATGTCGGGAAGTGATGCAAATGCAAATCTAAAAGTGCAGCTCTCACTGTCTCAGTGGATTGAGACAGAAAATATGCCGGGGCATAACAAATATAGGGATCTTCCAATTAGTGGATCAGATAGCTAAAAAATGTTCTATAATTGCAAATTTGCACAGTTTTGAAAGTAAAGAGACGCTGAAAAGATGTTTTGCAAGGTGAGGAAGACGCCATGCATTTGCTATTGCTGCAGGCAATGTTTGTGATAATATCAGATGGCAACAGTAAAAAATATCCAGAATACCATAAAACAGGCCCACAAACAGCCAAAGAAAAGCTCATATTCTGACCTGTCAGACCACCCCGCCTGGCATTGCCAAATTGCCCTCTAAGCCAGACCAACGCTGCCAGTGTACCCGTTTGGTGCAGAGCAGTAGGGGTAATCTCTTATTACAAGTGCCACCTCTTTGCTAAAAAGTGCAGGTTATCTCCTATTTCACGTTGCTCTCGTTAAAATGAAAGTTATGCAAGCAGGGCTTTAACCCCTTCACTGCGGCGGCTATTCCGCCGCAGTGCTAAGGGGGTGGGGCGGAAATGCGGCGAGCGCATGCTGGTGACGGAACCGCTCCGTCACCAGCGTCGGTTGCGCTGTGCTTATAACTGAGCGGTTCCGTCATGGCCCTGCCCGCTCAATAGAACGCTCAGCGCAGGCGCGGAATTCGCGCCGCGCAGGAGCGTCGGGCGGGCCATGACGGAACCGCTCCGTCATCAGCACACCGCCACCGCAGCTGATGACGGAGCGGTTCCGTCATCAGCAGGGGAGGGGTTAAATGGAATCAAAATACTAGGGGGTCTCAAAGGGGTGTGGCCGATGTATTTAAGGGGGTGGCCTAAAAACCTGTGCTTAGGATTTTGCTGCTTCTGTCATTGCATCCAGATATATAATACAGAAAGTAATATTACACCACCAACAAGCCAGGACTATTGGCTTTTTCAATGGTTGTTAGTTGCATAAGATAAATGAGCAACAACTATGGCTTCGTTGTATATAATATTGAAAATGCTTCACTTCTGAAATGATGAGTGTGAACGTACTATAACGAGTATCTCTAAAGTTACATCAACGGCAGTGAAGGGTGATATTGCTGTAAAGTTGAGATTTTTTTTTCACCCTGAGAGCAAAAATGGAGAGCCCGATAAGGACCCGTCTCAGAACCTGCTTTTTAGAACTGCTGGTGCTGATCACCTGCAGGATCCGGCCCAATTAAAGCCCTGCACGCAAGTACTCAGTACCAGATAGTACCTGCCTGTTAGAATCCCAGATGTCCGGATGCACAGTTTCGTTTCCCCACTCTCGGCCTTCTTCAGGTCTAACACTCCTGTGCTTCTCCCTTGTCTGGTCTGATCATTTTGGCTGATTCAAGCTTAAAAGTTGTGCCCTTGAAAATTGTTCTTCAGTTCTGACAGCTGCCTGTTTCAAGCTCTACCTGCTGGTGCATGTGGGTGTGAACCAACCAGCCTGCCCTGCCCTGTTTATTCTTGGCTTACCATCTCAGTCCGTGCACGTGCTTCTGCAGCTTTTAGCTTTTGTGTGATCTGCAGCCGACACAAGGTGATGGGTGGAATGCTTGAATTAATCTCAGCCTCTGGCGTTCTCTCTGGGCGCATTCCAGTGCATTGTTTTTCGCCCGCCATGCCACTCTAGACAAAGGCCTGCCTTATGAAAATACCTACTGACCCGGCTCCTCGTGAGAAGTATGTTTCGAACTGCCAGGTGACCGCCCCACCTCGAGGAGGGATGACAAGCAACCCCGACTGGTCACGCCCTCCTTGGGGCTCATCCGTAGGGTATAGCCTGCATCCTTTGGCAGAGTGAGCACAGGACCCACATGTGCCGGCCGTCAGACACAGTTACTTCCTCGTCTCCACGCTGTGTCTCCTACCCCCTCCCTAAACTCTTCCCTCCTTCATTCTTTGCCTACCTCCCCTATCCCTTTCCTCTTTCCCCTGAATTTCTCTCCCTGCTTTGTTTATCCTTATGCCTATGCTCTGCTTAATCTCCCTCCCCGTTACTCCTTTACATTACCCCCTTACCCTTCTACACGCCTTGAACCAACGGATGTAACCTGTAACTGATGTACCTTCTGTAACAATGTGTAACTTGTAACCTATGTAATTCTCCTCATGTAAAGCGCTCTGATACCTCCGGGTCTAGCCAGCGCTATATAAAACTCAAGTAATTAAATGTGAACTGCAGCCTCTAGCTGCTGTTGGACCTCCGGATTGGATTTGGTATGGGTTGGGTACTTTCGATAAAGGCATCAACCCTAGAATTAGTGGTGGGCCATAACTCCATACTGGTCCCAACTTTGGTGAAATTGTGCCTGGTGTAAAGCAATCTACTTTAAACCGGAGTTCCACACTCCTCTGTCTGTGCCCTGAAGGGAGTGAAAAAAAAATCCTGCCTTTTGGTATGATTCACCAGTTTATATTTTATAATGGGGAGTGTGGTGCCATGGACGTAGGAAGGCGCCAGCATTGAACTAAACCCTAACTAATGGAAGGCCATTGAAAGAAGCTGATTGTAATTAATTGCAATGACAAGAACTACTGTATGACGCCGACAACAAACACAAGCACTACTATTTGAAAGAGATTATTGTTCCAAGGCTCTGTGGTGAATAGTGGAAGACACCTGGCCCAGATATATACAAAAATAATTCCACTCATTCCTCCCCTCCCCCCCCCATTAAACAAGCACTGGCGTTGCCAATAGGTCTCGCAGTAGGAAAGTTGGAGCTATTGGTTTAGTAAATGACATTTTATATTTGTTTTGTGATTTACAATACCAATACTTTTAACTTAAGCATATGTGACACTTTTTGTATATGTAATGTCACATGTTTTGTATTGACTTGACTTAGATGTATTGATATTACAATTAACATAAAGAGGAGAGGACATCACGGATGCTCACTTCAAGCACACACAAAAATTAATAACGAAACCTACCCACTCCCAGCCAAACACAATGAAACAGTATTCAGGGTGACGCCTGTGCCCAGCAATGCCTGAAAAAAGGTGTTCCTATGCACAGGGCATCTGGATGCTCATCTTCATAACCACAATGGAGTGAGTCAGCCAGTCCCACCACACCGGAGTAGAGTACAATATAATCATGATAAACTCTGTGTCATAAATTAAGCACCCGGGCTCTCCTTGTAATGACCTGCATTCATAATATAGTCAGGTGTTTATTTTAATTTTCTGTAATGAAGGAAAACACAAAACTAATAGTATTTAATTAACTAATCAGGGGGCATGAAAGTGGCGCTGATTCTGAACAAAGAAATGCAAGCTCAAAGTGAAAGCTGCACCTTTAATAAATAAATAAAGGCACACTGCCATGAATTGTGTTAGTGGCGTTCACCTCTGCTACTCCTTTACATTAGTATTGAAAGCGGCTCAGTGGAGTTACATTTTAAGTCAAAGTGTTGCCGTGCAAACTCGGGAACTAGGAGGGAATGGTGCGTGGTGTTTCAAGCTGCTTGCATAGTACTTACTCAAAATTACGGTCTACAAAATAAACCAGCAGGCAAAGAACAACAAGGGAGGAAGGGTGACGAGACGCATGGGGAGCAGCAGCCTTTGATGTGCCGGCAGTAATCAGTCTCTGGTGCCTTGATTGATGGAGAATTTAAACGAATCACAGTCTTTTTAGTCAAGTCAAGTCAACATTTATATAGCGCACTACATACCCAGAGGGTCTCAAGGCGCTTGAGGAAGGGGGGAGAATTATTTATCCAATATCCAGGTTTTGAGTGGTTTTCTGAAGGCTAGGTGGTTTTGAATAAGGCGGAGGTGGATGGGAAGCAAATTCCAGGTTTTTGCCGCTAAGTATGAGAAGGATCTTCCCCCTCATGGTGGTTTTGTGGATGCGCGGAACAGCGGCGAGGGCTTGGTTGGATGAACGCAGCTGGCGGGTGGGGGTGTAGAAGGATAGGCGCGTGTTGAGGCATTCGGGTCCAAGATCGTAAAGGGCTTTGTGTGCGTGGGTGAGGAGACGGAACGTTATCCTCTTATTGACGGGGAGCCAGTGGAGGTCTTTCAGGTGACCGGAAATGTGGTCTTTGCGAGGGATGTCTAGTATGAGTCTGGCTGAAGCGTTTTGGATGCGTTGGAGTTTTTTCTGAAGTTTTGCGGTGGTACCGGCGTACAGGGTGTTTCCGTAGTCCATTCGGCTTGTGACCAGTGCGTGGGTGACCGTTTTTCTAGTTTCGGTGGGGATCCAGCGAAATGTTTTTTTGAGCATGCGTAGGATGTTGAAGCATGATGATGAGACGGCGTTGACTTGTCTGGTCATCGAGAGTGAAGAGTCCAGGATGACGCCCAAGTTCCGTGCGTGGTCCGTCGGTATGGGTGCTTTTGCTAGGGCCGCTGGCCACCAAGAGTCCTCCCAGGCGGAAGGGGAAGTACCTAAGATGAGGACTTCCGTTTTGTCCGAGTTCAGTTTAAGACGCCTGTGTTTCATCCACTCGGCTACTTCTTTCATCCCTTCATGTAGGTTGGTTTTGGCGGTGTTTGGGTCTTTGGTGAGTGAGAGGATCAGTTGAGTGTCATCAGCGTAGGAGATGAAGTTGAGGTTGTGTTGACGTGCGATGGTTGCGAGGGGGCTCATGTATACGTTGAAGAGGGTAGGGCTGAGAGAAGATCCTTGTGGAACGCCGCAGATGACTTCGGTGGCCTCTGACTTAAAAGGTGGGAGGCGGACTCTCTGAGTTCTTCCGGCGAGGAATGAGATGATCCAGTCCAGTGCTTTTCCTTGAATACCGATGTTGTTGAGGCGTTGTATAAGGGTGTTATGACAGACTGTGTCGAAAGCTGCAGAGAGGTCAAGGAGGATGAGGGCGACTGTGTCTCCGTTGTCCAGTAGTGTTCGAATGTCGTCTGTTGCTGCGATGAGGGCGGTTTCGGTGCTGTGTTTGGCTCTGAAGCCGGACTGTGAGGGGTCGAGGGATTTATTGCTTTCGAGGAAGGCGGCGAGCTGATTGTTGATGGCTTTCTCAATGACTTTGGCCGGAAATGGGAGGAGCGAGATGGGGCGGTAGTTTTTTAGTTCGGTGGGGTCTGCTGTGGGTTTTTTCAGAAGGGCGCTAAGTTCGGCGTGTTTCCAGCTTTCCGGGAAGGTGACGGAGTTGAGGGAGCAGTTGATGACGTCTCGGAGGTGGGGTGCGATGATGGAGTCTGCTTTGTTAAAGATATGGTGGGGACATGGGTCTGTTGGGGATCCTGAGTGGATGGAGTTCATCAGGCGAATGGTGTCATCAGTGGTGATTGGGTTCCAGTCGTAAAGGATGTTCGAGGGGAGTTTATGTTCGGCGGTGGGTGGGGTGGGTTGGTCTCCGGGTTGGTTGTCGAAACTGTTATGGATGTCGGCGATTTTGTCGTGGAAGAATGAAGCTAGGGAGTCGCAGAGGACTTGAGAGGGATGGATGTCGTTGGTGCTGGCGGTGGGGTTGGTAAATTCTTTGACGATGTTGAATAGTTCCTTGCTGTTGTGGGCGTTGTTGTCCAGTCGGTCTTTGAATGCTGATTTCTTGGTTGACCGGATAAGTTGGTGGTGTTTGCGGATGGCGTTTTTTTTTTCAGTTTAATAAGGTTTCTATTTTGGTTAAGAAAAATAGTACATCATAATATAACAGCATGACATATAACAGAACCAATATGAGATAATCATGAAAGATAATTGGAGATGAAAAAAAAAATAAAGGTTCAGAAAAAATATGAAATGGAAGAAAATAGTAGAGAGAAAGACAGATAGGAAAAGAAAAGAGAAAAAGAGGGAGAGAGAGAAAAAGGAAGGAGAGGTTAGGGAGGGGGATAAGAGGATAAGAAGGTAGAGAAAGGTAGCCAGGTAAGATCAGATTTAATTTTTAAGGCGACAGAAGAAGAAGAGGCAATTGCAATTCTATGCTCATCACATACAAAATTCCACCATGTATGCACAGACAATTTAGAGTTATCCTTCCAGCAAGACAAAATTACTTTGAAAGCAGTTGCAATGAGAAGATCAAACAATTTAGCGTTATACAAATGTAAGTCCAAAACATCAGATAGGGAACCTAGAAAAATATGCAACGATGAAAATGGTTCAGAGAAATGAAAAATACGCATACAATATTTCCAAAGCGGATGGCGTTTTTGAAGGCGTCTTTGGTGATAGTGTTTGGGTCTTTTTTCCAGGCTTTCTCAAGGGAACGACAGAGTTTCTTAGATTTCTTAAGGTCATCGTGGAACCAGGGGGCGTTTTTGCTGGGTTCTAGCCCTTGTGGTGCCCGGCTATAAGAGTGAGTTTATTGGCAAAGCAGAAGCTGTCCTTACGTTCCGTGCCTCCTGTTCAGCGCTCTGTGAACACTGCAGTTCCGCTGCGCTCGGCTACTTGTTTCCCAAATTGAAAGATCTGGTTGTTTATTACTCACGGAGCCAAAGTGCTGCTTTTAAAAGTAGCAGATGAAAATACCACGCTGTATTAGGTGTTCAAAAATTGCAGCAGCATGCTGCCTGCCAGGGTAAAGCAATTCCATTATACATTTATGGACACCTGAAATTAAGGCGCGTTGATGGAAGAGCATGTAGCACGTCTTTAGCCCGATTTGTCCGTGATAAATGCTAACAAAAGCTATCACAGTTCTGCATATATTTATTGACCATGCTTGAGGTTGGTTAAGTGAATTAAGTGCAGCCATGGTCAGGTAATGTTTACAGAGAGAGTGGGGTGGAGGAGTGAGGAAAGAGACCCAATTAAAGCATAACCAGTGCGGCACTCATGAAAGAGAGCAGTGCTGATAGAGCTCATACCTCCAGTTTTAACCGGACACCATAGCCAGTCTACGCCTGGGGCAGCTGTGAGGAGCAAACACAGACCAGTGCCCTCTGCTCTGAGTTAAGTAGCACAGCCCCCCCCCTGGTCCGCCTGCTGGCTCTGTTGCGAGGCGTCCTTTGTTTTGTATTTCATGGTCAACCGAAGAAAAAGTTAATGCACTTCGAAAGGAAAGGGGGTGAGCACAGTGCTAGGTGTGTAACAGACTTTGTTTATATATTTTTACAATGCACTGGCAAGTATACCACCCCAGCTCTCCCAATAATGACGTTTATTTGTGGAATGTCATGTGTTTGTAGGCTGTTCCGGCAGACAATGGCGGAGTGAGAATTCTATAGCACCATGGGATATTGAATTCTATTATGGCATATTAACCGTACCAGTTAAAGTATGTAAAATCATACCAGTGCATTGATTAAATGTTTTTTAACTGCTTAAGTTCCCACCGTACATCGTTTTGTACGTCTATGAAATTATCCTTATTTTGGTTACCATGGTAGATTTATTTGCAGTTCTTATATAGCGTGAAATCGACCAAATGGTATTGGCATGTTTTACATGAGAACCAGTTATATTATGTAATGACATGTTCATTGTTCGTAAAAACAGGGAGTTTAGGTGATTTGCCCAGAATCACAGTTGAGCCGACGCTCAGATTCCAACCAGGTTCCCCAGTTCCAATGTCGGAACCTGTGGCTGCTACACTATATCCTCTCAAAAGTAATGGGCACAATACTTTATAAAGGCGTGTTTCAAGCTGAAACACTTCGTTTTGCAGTAAGTAAAACAAGTGCCCTGCAACAAAGTGTAGTTTGATGAACATTATTCTTTTGGATGGGGGCACATCCTGCTTGTTAGAGGTGGGCAGGAGGCACAGCAGTGCTGGGAGACGACAGAGGCGAGCTATGGAAAAACTCTGGCGGTTTAGCAAGCTTTCATGACCTCTGGCAGGCAAGGAGCGATGAGTCAGTCACACGTTGGACTTCACCTGTCACGCAACTGTCCCTGCCCCAGCCCTACTTGCTTCTGGGAGCCAGTGGCCTGCTGTGAACTCTTCAGATTTCCATGCAGGCTAGTAGCACTATGGCACCAGTGCAATCATAGGAGAGCCATGGTGCCTGGAGAGCACAGCCCGCGTCCCGGAGCCAGGAGGGGAGGTTCCGCTCGGAGGTAGCAAGCAGAGGGAAGGGGGAGAAGAGAACTTGAAGCACAGTCATCAAAGGCTCTGTAAAACTGATGAGCTGATCTTTCCTTTTGTTCATATTTTATACGGATGACAAAAAATGTGTATTAACTCCTTGTCTCTCTGACGGCGACGGGTAAGAGGCTGTGCATGTGCAAGGGTTCTAAACCTAAAAAACTGCATGCCTGGGAGCAACGCCTTTATTCGATTCAATGGGGAATGCACTCATTTTGTTTATTTCATCATAATCCAGGACTACAAGTCCCAGAATTCAGCGAGTACATCTGGACTGGGGCAGTTCCTCACTCGTGGACTCTGGAAACATGGTAGCTATGTCTACCAAGAAAGTTCATCTCATGAAACGGGCTAACATATAGATTTGGTTACTTTGTGTTATCGCTCGCACGTCAGCATTAATTATCTCACTTATTTGGGCTAATGAACGTGCGTTGCCTTCGTAGGTAACACACTGGGCAGAGGGGTGAATAATTGAATTACTGGAATGCCCGCAACCTTGCACAAGCCGCTACCCCTCCTCCCCCTATCTACAGCGTCCCTTCAACTTTGAGGTTCGGCTTTCCAGATGTGCACACATTCCTCGCAGAGGGCCTGTGAAGATGTGAGCAGATGTTCACATTTTTTTTCCACTCACAAGTAATGCCCCCTAGGCCTCCAGCGGCCACTGGAAGCCACCCGTTCAGGCCGGGAACGCCGTATCGCTGCGAACTCTTGGGAAAACAGTCTGCTTACAAGAAATGTCTATGAGAACCTCCGCCGGGATCAATCCATGTGATCCGGTGGGAAATGAAGGATCAAACACGGCGCCCTGAAGTCTGCTTCTGAACGCTTGTGAATGCGCTTGTGCTTGCTCCAGCCGGAATAACAAATAAAACTAAACCGCTTCCGGATCCTGCCCTTGTGGTTGGCACACGCCTGAAGCGCTCCTGACAAACCTAACACGTGTACGTTTAAAAACATTGGCAAACTAAACTGCGCAGACATAATATACCTACCTTCAGCAAGGGAGGGAAAGAAGCCGATATAATACCACAGACTACCTTCAGCAAGGGAGCGAAAGAAGCCGATATAATACCACAGACTACCTTCAGCAAGGGAGGGAAAGAAGCCGATATAATACCACAGACTACCTTCTGCAAGGGAGGGAAAGAAGCCGATATAATACCACAGACTACCTTCAGCAAGGGAGGGAAAGAAGCCGATATAATACCACAGACTGAGTGAGCCAAGAGGAAGTTACTGCTCCAACAATCTGTTCCACACAACGCAGGGTGTGAAGAAGAACAAGACGGAGGGAAGGCAGAGAAGGGGAGGGGGGAGGAGAAATGCGACACAGCGGGAGGGGGCCGAGCGGGGAGAGCTGGATGAGGGTGTGAAGCAGCAGGGGCCTATGAAGTGAAGCTAAGCTTCACTTCAAAGGTGTGGGAGGAGTGCTGCTACGGCCTGGGGGAAGCTGGCGGGGGAGGGGGAGGAGAAATGCAAGTTTATGGCCCAAAAGCACGTGTCTGTGGCCACGTGAACTTAATGAAAACCGCAGCAAAAAGCCCGTGGTTTCACGAGGATTTTGAGCACTTGAATTCTCGATCCCTCAATGCGCTTGCGCGCATTGTAGGTCACGAGACCTAAAAAACCCTCAGAGTAGGTTTCCAATACACTCTATAGATATTTTTTATCAAGAGTAGAGACGTTAAGTCTTGAAAAAGATGGTCTAAATCAGGAAACCACTGAAACGCGTTGACGCCTTTACACCACTAATCCATTCAATCTGGATGTTACTCGTGAAATTGACGAATTGTAATACCTCAGGGTCCATCTTTAGATTTATGATATAGATTTGGCTTTCAATGACAAAAACTAGTGTCTCTTCTTGTTACTCTCGTATTGTTGTTCGTTCGTATTGATCACCGCGATTGTTGTTGTGGTCTTATGCGTATTGCTTTTGATATTGACACCAGCACACATTTTTGTATTTTATATAAACTGTGTTTTTAAATTCGCCACAAAATCTTTTTAATTGTTCTTAATTTACATTCACTCTTTTTGTGTCAACAGACTGTGTTTTTGGTCAGTACAGCATCATGGAGATTGTGTGTATGTGATTCTGAGCGAATGAGGATGGATAAAGGGCAATGAAGTAGTTTCCTAGAACAATTTCTTGCTGTTTTCTATATTCCACATATACAGTGCCTCAACCCCGTCCCATTTGTCCTTCCATCTGCCCCTCCTTTTCTTTTTCCTCTTTCCCTCCTCTCTCTACTGATCTTTTTCTAAAACTTCTGGTCAAAATCAAGTCTGGCTCCCCCATGGATTGCGCGCCAGCACGCATTCTTAAAACCCTCTTTACCAACTGCTCTGCGCCTCCTCTTGCTCTCCTTAACTCCTCTTTGGCTCTCGGATCTGTCCCCTCTTCTTTTAAATCTGCCATAGTCCTCCCCATTCTAAAGAAAACTGGTCTAGATCCCTCTCTTCCTTCCAATTTCCGTCCCATCTCTCTTCTTCCCTACCTCGGCAAGATCCTCGAAGCTCATGTCACCTCCTGCCTCTCCTCTTATATTGAGGAGAATGGCCTCCTTGCATCCCATCAGGCAGGATTCCGCCCGGGCCTCTCCACGGAGATGGTGGTCCTCGCAGTCCTGGACGAGCTTAAGGGGAAGGCCGATTCTAATCTCCCCCAAGCCCTGGTCCTTCTCGACTTGTCCGCTGCGTTTGACACGGTTGACCACTCCATCCTTCTCGACCGTGTCAGCGCAGCGGGCATCCGGGGTGTGGCCTTTTCCTGGCTGGCGTACTTCCTCAGGATAGGTCCCAGGCAGTTCATCTCCCCGGTTTTTCTGCACCTCCCCGCCCTGTCACTTGCGGTGTTCCCCAAGGCTCCTCTCTCTCTCCTCTCCTTTTCAATCTTTATATTCACCCCCTCATTACCTCTCTTCTTGAGCTGGGGGTCTCTGTGTATAACTACGCAGATGACCTTCAGCTCGTTTTCGATCTTTCTTCTACCCCTGATTCTCTTCCCAAGTTCTGTTCCACTTTAGTTTTCATTTCTGACTGGATGTGCGCTAACCAACTGAAGCTCAATCCAGACAAGACGGAACTTGTTCTCACTGGTGGCCCCTCTAACCCCTGGTCCCCTGCACATTGGCCCCTTTCCTTTGGTCCCCCCTGTCCCCTCTTCCTCTGTCCGCACTCTCGGTATCAAAGTCAGTCATGACTTATCTATGCACAGTCAGATCAGCTCTGTTGTGTCCTCCTGCTTTCTCTCCCTCCGTTTAATTCGGAAAATCTCACGCTTTTTTTCTACCGATTCACTCAAATCCATAGTCATGGCCCTCGTCACCTCCCGCCTTGACTATGGGAATGGCCTGTACGTGGGCATACCTGCTTACGAATCCCGCCGCCTACAGGCCATTCAAAATCAAGCTGCTCGCCTCATCCTCTCCCTCCCTAAATCTTTTCATATCACCCCGGTTCTCAAATCTCTTCACTGGCTCCCTGTTCGTTTCAGATCCTTCTTCAAACTGGCCTGTCTAGCATTTCTGGCTCACTCCCGATCTGCGCCCTTGTTCATTAACACTCATGTCTCTTCTCATGCCCCTGTCCGCACTCTTCGCTCTTCCTCTCTCTCACTTCTTCACATCCCTCGCTTCCGCAAATCCAGAACGGGGGGCACCCGATTCTCAGTCCTTGCCCCCCAGTTCTGGAACAGCCTTCCTCTTTCTATTCGCTCCATCCCCATCTACACTCCCTTCCGCAAAGCCCTTAAAACTTTCCTCTTTCTTCAGGCATTCCCTTCTTAATCTCCTTGGGTCCCCTCAGTTGAGTACTTGATCAGGTCCCCAGCGCCAGGAAGCCGCTTGGCCACCGTGCGCTCTATTAAATATTTTATTCATTCATTCATTCATTCATTCCACAGGTCGCCATTCCTTCACTCTGAAAACAGTGGGTCTGGGGGGCTATTCCATACCTTTGCAGCACCCATTTTGTCTCCTGGCTAATCTAGTGCTGCGTGTAGATGGTCCTGCATGCAGCACTATGTGCTGAGAGACATTTTGTAATTCAAAATTGGAAACAAGGCCGAGTCTGTAGTGCTGCTGAAGGTAGGGGAATGGGCCGGCTAAAAGCACGTCTTCTTTTAATGTCCATTGACTCACTCCGGGCCGGATAGGCCTCTTATTCCACTGGGCATTTCCCCGGTGGGCTGGGGCCCTTGGAGGTGGTTTTGAAAGCCCAGGGCCCACCTGCTGCCTCTGCTCTAGCACCCAAGATTAATTGCAGCAGGCACAGGGAGGCTTCAAGAGATGAAGAGAACACGAGCTGAGAGAGGGAACGAAAGAGGAGGAGAGAAGGAGTGAGAGAGAGTGGGTGGAATGGGTGTGTGCCAGGAGATGGGTTGCCAGGCTGGATTGAACTTTTTTGGCATGGCTGCTTCTGGTTCCTCAATCTAGTCTTGAATTCAGTGAGCCCAGAAGCCCTCTCTGACCCCACCATGGTGTCTTCAACCCCCTTTTATGATGGATAAAGCGCCCCGTACTATCAAAATTTAGACTAGGACACTTGTAACTACGTCACATTTAGTGGTATAGAAAACCCTCATAAACGCTATGATTTTTCTTGAGTACGGTATGTTCTGGTTCTCCGCCCCTCATAGACGTTTGGCATTCGTCATTGGGTAATCTATTCGTGCAGCATGCCAGCCTCAAACCATGAGGACCACTCTGGAGCAGCGTAGCAGTGTCCAGAAATGAGTTAGGCCAGTACCACTTTTGGTGAATATAGAGGGTAGAGTTATATTAAAAAGCAAACCTTCACCCAAGTGACTATTTTATTCAAAAAAAAGGGTGTGATTTGTAGTAAAAAATTAGGTGTATACTTTCAGATCGGGTTACTGGATCTAAGTATATCTTTTGGAACATACAGTCGACATGTTTCAGCTCCGTATTTACCCAGCCGGGTCTGTGGAGCTTTCGTCAGGACAAAACAACAGTAAGAATACTTACACTATTTGTGTAGTATGTGGTAGTGGATTTCGTTATGTCCACTCAGTTATTAGAACAAGAAAAAAAAATTCTGCAATAGAAAACAAAGTGTTTCATTTTTTTGTGACATTTGTTTTAGGCATGCTTATTTACCACATTGATATAAGCTATCTACTTATTGTCTAAGAAACATTGCTCTTTATATATAACAAACACATAGAGGAGGGCGTTTATAACTGGGGAAACGACTGGACACGTATTCCTCCTCCCTCACCTTGATAGAAAGGATAAAGCGCCCCTCCTGTGCGTTAAAAGCGTCTCTGAGCAGCTTCGTGGCACCGCAGAAGAGCCCGGCCAAAGGAACGAGGCGCATTCGCAGAGCTCTGCCTGGTTCTTCTTGGCGCTGTGAATTTGGGGCAGGGACGCTGTGAATTTGGCGCAGGGGCGCTGTGAATTTGGCGCAGGGGCGCTGTGAATTTGGCGCAGGGGCGCTGTGAATTTGGGACAGGGGCGCTGTAAATTTGGGGCAGGGGCGCTGTAAATTTGGGGCAGGGTTGCTTTGAATTTGGGACAGGGTTGCTTGCTGTGAATTTGGGACAGGTTGTTTGCTTTGAATTTGGGACAGGGTTGCTTGCTGTGTATTTATTTGGCACAGGGTTGCTGGCTGTGAGTTTGGGACAGGGTTGCTGGCTGTGAGATTTGGGACAGGGGTGCTGTGAATTTGGGACAAGGGTGCTGTGAATTTGGGACAGGGTTGCTTTGCATTTGGGACAGGGTTGATTTGCATTTGGGACAGGGTTGATATGCATTTGGGACAGGGTTGATTTGCATTTGGGACAGGGTTGATATGCATTTGGGACAGGGTTGATATGCATTTGGGACAGGGTTTCTTTGCATTTGGGACAGGGTTGCTTTGCATTTGGGACAGGGTTGCTTTGCATTTTGGACAGGGTTGCTTTGCATTTGGGACAGGGTTGCTTTGCATTTGGGACAGGGTTGATTTGCATTTGGGACAGGGTTGATATGCATTTGGGACAGGGTTGCTTTGCATTTGGGACAGGGTTGCTTTGCATTTTGGACAGGGTTGCTTTACATTTTGGACAGGGTTGCTTTGCATTTGGGACAGGGTTGCTTTGCATTTGGGACAGGGTTGCTTTGCATTTTGGACAGGGTTGCTTTACATTTTGGACAGGGTTGCTTTGCATTTGGGACAGGGTTGCTTGCTGTGAATTTGGGACAAGGGTGCTGTGAATTTGGGACAAGGGTTGCTTTGCATTTGGGACAGGGTTGCTTTGCATTTGGGACAGGGTTTCTTTGCATTTTGGGACAGGGTTGCTTTACATTTTGGGACAGGGTTGCTTTACATTTTGGGACAGGGTTGCTTTACATTTTGGGACAGGGTTGCTTTACATTTTGGGACAGGGTTGCTTTACATTTTGGGACAGGGTTGCTTTACATTTTGGACAGGGTTGCTTTACATTTTGGACAGGGTTGCTTTACATTTTGGACAGGGTTGCTTTACATTTTGGACAGGGTTGCTTTACATTTTGGACAGGGTTGCTTTGCATTTGGGACAGGGTTGCTTGCTGTGAATTTGGGACAAGGGTTGCTTTACATTTTGGACAGGGTTGCTTTACATTTTGGGACAGGGTTGCTTTACATTTTGGGACAGGGTTGCTTTGCATTTTGGGACAGGGTTGCTTTACATTTTGGGACAGGGTTGCTTTACATTTTGGGACAGGGTTGCTTTACATTTTGGGACAGGGTTGCTTTACATTTTGGGACAGGGTTGCTTTACATTTTGGACAGGGTTGCTTTACATTTTGGGACAGGGTTGCTTTACATTTTGGGACACGGTTGCTTGCTGTGAATTTGGGACAGGGTTGCTTGCTGTGAATTTGGGACAGGGATGCTGTGGCCGGGAGTGAGGTACACGTGAGCTGTGTGCTTGATGCATCTGGTAACCCCCTCTCCCCTTGTCTCTCCACAGGTGCGGCGGCACGGTGGGGGCCATCCTCACCTGCCCGCTGGAGGTGGTGAAGACCCGGCTGCAGGCCTCGCAGCTCAGCTTCCGGCCCATCTGCATCCGGGAGTTCCACCTGCAGACCGTGACCGGCGGCAACTACACCCCGGCCCGGGTCTACACCACGGGGGTGCTGCAGCTCCTGCGGTAAGTGCTGGGGGTGGCAGCGCTATCGCTCATTTTACAGATATTCATAGACGCGCGTTCCAGGGATTACAACTCTCTCTCCAGCTGAACGACCCTCACAAACTCCGGCTGCAGAAAGTAAAATTATGCGGTAGCCTCAAGGTATACAGAAGGTACACTCGCAGCCTCTCCACCAGTGCTTAATTTGTGAATGTGTTTTCCGGGGCTCAGCACCGGCACCTAATTCTCAGCTCCAGCTCTGCTGACAGTCCACCACACGGTGACACTGTTTTTTTAATTTTCAAGATGAGCACAACAACCGTGTTTATCCACTCAATATACATTGAAAATGAATAATATAGGAGTGTGATGGTTGGGTATTATGTTGGTGCCGCAATTTGCAGAGTTGACAGGGTATGGGTGGTGCAGATTGCAGTGGTCTTCCGGGAAGGGCCCTGGCACTTAATTTTTAATTAAGCACTGCTCCCCCACCCCCCTCCCGTCACGACCCACCCCCATGCCAGCAGAGCTAATCTGCAGTTTGCACAGAGGAGAAAGGCACAGCTCTCTGTTAATTTAAGTATTTGTAGTCCAAAGTAAAGTTAACAGGCTCGGCGGTTATACAGCAGAGCTATCTCCCAGGTAGGTTACCCAGGCCTCCGGCAGTAAGCTAACCGAGTACAGGCAGTTCTTGACAGGACCACTTAACAGGTTCCGCGGATCCTAGCAGCGCAGGGCACAGATGGCACTGTGCCGCATGGCTGACTCCAGGGAACGAGGTAGGCTGTGCAGACCCAGGGCACTCCCCCTCTAGATCTCTGTACAAAGTTCGCTGACGACCTCCGGGGCTCGCCGCTGCCAGCTGGCTCCATGCCACGTGCGTCATCAAAGGCCCTTCGCCAGCAGTGGCACCGGAGCATCCTGGGAATTGTGGTCCGTAGCTGTATGGAGACAGGTTAAACTTCAAATCCCGGCGCACACGTTTGCTTTGACTAAAAAAAGTCGGAATATATAGCCAACACACCCCGGGTTTCAGGCAGGGCGCACTAGGTTATCCAATGCCTAACAAAAAAAAAATGTGCCCGTCTTTAATGCAACTGGTAGTCCTATAAAGCGCTCTAATACCTTCGGGTCGAGTTCGCGCTATATAACCCCTCCCTCCATCCCCCCAAAAATATTGCTCACTCAGGTGGTTACAGTTGAGGCCTTGTAACACTTGGAGGGGTGGTTTCTGTTTCCCCCACCTTACCCGCCATGCTTATTACTGACGAGCCTTTTTTATGCCTTTCCTAGCAAATGCAGAAATGGCTTAAATATTTTAAATGACACATGTAGACCAGTTCCCCGTATTCACCTGCCCTCGCGCCAGGGTTTCAACTGCCCCAACCTGCTGGCCCGGATTCCGGATGGTGCATTTGTGAGCTGCCACGTCACTTCACAGGGGGGGAAAAAACACTGCCATGAATGAATTCCACAGGATGACAGCAGTTTCTTAGCCCCACCCCCTAATAATACAGCACTTATGAATGGTGAGAGTGTAAGTAGAAGCTGTTGAGTTTAAGAAACACTTTTAGAAAACTTAAGCCATCTTGTTCCAAAAACGATGTTAGTAAAAGTGGTTGCAAACTGCTGATGAACGTTTACCGAATGAATTGGTATTTTGCGAACCGATCTGGGTACTAAAAGGTTGGTTCATAGAATACAAAATCACGGGGGGGGGGGGTCGCAATTCCATCTACCTCATGAATATTAATGAACTAGGTCTCAAATCGTGACCTTTACGATTCACTGCCATCGCAGACATTGTGCCCCGATGGAGTCAGCAGTCCAGTGTCTGTCATTGCTTTAAGATAAACCCATGTTATTTATTTAAATGTTTGGCAGTTCGTTTTCCTTGAAGAAATACAGGATGTTAAAAAAACTGCATTTTCTAGGACTGGGCATCTTGTTTGCTGTCTTTTGCCCCATCATACCTTCAATGATCACCCCACTTCCAACTCCTCACCCCCTCCTCATAACTCCAGATTACTCTGCCTTCCATGACTGAAGCCGCCCCAGACCACTCCACTGGGACTCAGGGGCGTAATACAGGCCCCGGGGCCACCGAGCTGAAGGTGGCCCCCTCAGCACAGTGTTCTGGTCCGAGACCTCCTGATAAACTCCAGAGAGGGGGCCCCTCCATGCACCTTGCAGGGGGGGGGGGGGTCTCAAATTTAGTTACGCCCCTGCTGGGACCTGGCAGCATCACCACCCTCAAAGGAATGTCATCTTTTCATCTTCAACAAGGAAGTTACCCCAAACCTTCCTTCTCATCCTTTGCTGTCTGCCACCTGGCCAGCCACACAGTATTCTGCCTTGTCTTCCTCCTGGGGTAATTTAGCTACACAAGACTTTCCTAGATTAAGGTGACCAGGCGTGCCGGATTTGCCGGGACAGTCCCATTTGTAAAAAAATCAGCTGTCCCGGTAGAGTTCTGCAAATTTTGCATGTTTCCGATTTTAGAAAATGGTGACTGTAGGTAGAGGAAGGCACATTTTGATGTTTTCTAAGATAGTTTGAGCTAGACTTAAAAGATAGCAATTCAATTACCACACACAAAGCTGGGTTTAAAAGTTGCATTTAATTTAGTTAGTGCCTCATCTGTTTTTCTGTGTTGATGAGCTCAGTCATTTTTTATTTAGTGGCAATGTAAAATTCTAGTCCTTCTTCCATGTTTGGCAATGTCCAGTTTTTTTGTTTTCAAAATCTGGTCACCCTGTCTCAAATATACCTCTTGCTGTTGCGGGACACCTGTCACTACTACCCCATACCAATGACCCCACTGGTCACCATCTCTATACTACTCTCACTGGTTCTCCGCCTCTGAACCACCCTCCACCCGCTTCCTTCATTTCCTTTCTCCACCGGTGTTCCTTGCCCAGCCCCAACGCACAAGTCATGGCACACGCGGATGGACGGCGTCCATCCACTATTTTCACAGGAAGGACGCCGTCCCTCCTGCCAAGAAGTCGGGCCCTATGTAATATGCTCAACATGTCTTGATGTCATTTTCCGACACCGGGGCACATTCAGCAGCGCCTGCTCGTTGTCTGTTTTCCCTTCCGAGCAGCAGCGTGCAGGCGGTGGGGTGGCTTTCTTACTGGGCTACAGACAAAGGCCTAATTTAAAGGGCTATCAGCCCTCCTTTTGTTCTGACGGAGAGCTATCTAGAGCCTATTACCTAGCTGCCAGAGCTGTGGACGAGAAATAAAGACACACAGCTTGTTATTCCTCACTCAAGTGTTTAACCCCTTCGCTGCGGCGGCTATTCCGCCGCAGCGCTAAGGGGGTAGGGCGGCCGCGCGGTGGTCACGTGCTTGTGACGGAACCGCTCCGTCACGGCTCGCGGGCGAGCTGTGCTTGTGACGGAATGGTTCCGTCACGAACGCGCCCGCCCAATGGAACGCGCCGCGCAGGCGCGCCGAGCGGGCCATGACGGAACCGTTCCGTCACAAGCACAGCTCACCCGTGGCTTGTGACGGAGCGGTTCCGTCACAAGCATACAAGAAGGGGTTAAGAGAAACTAGGATTTCGAAGCAAGCTGTTGACTTTGTTCAATCATATAACAAACAGATATGAACGCACTGGAACTTCAGATGTATTATGTACGAGTATTTACACGACTAATCATTTGAATGCCGCAATTTTTAAAATTGAATTCTTTCATTGTACTACTTTCAATGTAGGGTGGCAAAGCGCTTTTACATTGACAAATCATACCAGTGTTTAAATCAATGTACAAGATGTGTGTCATAATAAATTGATGACAGGGCCACTGGAATTAGGAGGCCGGGACAGGCCAAATTGTGCGGCTGGGTTGACTAAATATGTGTCAAGACAAGACAAATTATTTGGCCAGAGAAGGTAAATTATGCAGCGTAATGCAGTACATCTATAGGCACATGCATCAAGGGATTTTGGAATCGCAAACGGTGCGAATCGCAAAATTCGGCCGTTTGCGATTCCAAAATCGCTTTTTGGGATGCATCATTCATTTCCCATTTCTCGCAATTTAAGAAATCGCAATTTTTTGCGATTTCTCAAATTGCGATAGCATTTAAGAAATCGCAAATTTAGCGATTTCTTAAATGCTATGCATGATTATATATTTTTTTGCGAATTCGCAATTTTTAAAGGGAAAAATTACCATGAAGTACGCCTTCATGGTAATTTGCGAAAAGATAAATGCATTTTTGAAACGTACATTTTACACACACACATGCCCTTGGGTCATGTGTGTGAGTAAAATGTACTTACATGACATTCCAGGGGTGCAGGGGGGTGTACTTTGGACCCCCCTGCACCCTTGAAATTGCATTCTCATTTTGCGATTCCTTAATTGCGAATTTGCAAAATGAGACCGCCTTCCCATTGATTCCTATGGGCCTCTAGGCCCATAGGAATCAATGTAAAGCGTTTCCTTATTTGCGATTCGCAATTAAGGAATCGCAAAAAAGGAAAATTAGGGAATCGCAAAAAAAATTGCGATTTTTTTGATGCATAGGATTTTGCGATTCCTAAATTGCAATTCCTTAATTTTCGCAATTTAGGAATCGCAAATTCCTACAATGATGCATGTAGCTGCTAGTGCTAGTATTGCCTCATTATGTTGGCATTTATAAACATGTTGCCATTATCTGGGCAAAGGCCTCATCTCATTGTTACCACTTTGACACCCAAATACAGTACAAAGCAACAGAAAGGTGACTAGCCATATTTTGCAAAGGGCCTTCAACTGCACAGCAACATGTTTCACTGTGCTTTTAGTAACTTTTAATCAGTTTGAGCCAGAAATACTTTTTTTTTTAAATCTGCAGATTATACCATCGTGGCTAATGCAGCAAATCTATAATTATGTGGAAATCGCCACAACTGTAACATCACATCATTCCAGTGCACCTTCATGAGGGTTACAACGTATAGGAGTCACACATGGTCCTTCATAGCTCACTATGCTAGATTAGAAGGATTGCCGTTTATGTACTGCAAGGGACAATATCATTTATATGTTAAAAACACTTAGCTTATGTTCAAACCCACTTATTTACGTGAAATAAAAATCTGTCATCTGCATGTTACATGATGTGCTTTGCAGTAGACACATTAGCCACCTATGCTGCTTTGAGTCAAAACTTTTACCAGAGAAAACACAGATACCTCTAGTAAATGCATTAAACACCATTGTGGAGAAGTGTGGCTCACTGGTTAGAGGAGGCAGACCCAGAAGCAGAGGTCAGACCCGGGACCAGGGTTCAATTCCCGACGCGGCAGGGTCTTGAGCCCAAATGTCCACGGACTCGATAATTCTCGCTTCGGTGCCCACTCGAATCATGGGTTCACACTCTGCAGCTCTGGGCATTAGCTTGCTTAATCTCCACAATGGCCCCCCGCGGCGGGATGCCTGGCTTTCACCTTAGGGATGCCCAGTACGGGCTATCTCACAGGGAAAAAGCCAGGACTGGTTCCCAAGGCAAGCGCCGAGATGCCCCAGGGTAAGTCGAGCGCTATATAAGACCGTACAAAAAAAAAAATTTTTTTACCATTACTATTATTTGCTGAGATTTACTGGGCACGTAAAGATCTCTGCAGCAGGTGTCTTAACCCCATAAGATATTTTAGAATGTGGCCATTTTAACCAGTTAAGCCATTTCTATGAAATGTAGCCCATTGTTATTTATGAAGAGTTTGACTTTAAATTGTAGCATGCCATACATTCTTTTAGCTTATTTGCTTAGATGAGGGCCAATTTGGGAAACATATTTCTCTAGTCTTAGTAGTCAAGTCATAAGCTTTTATTCGATTTGAAAATACAAACCACACAAGCATAGACTTATAAACAATTCATTGCATACACGATTAATCTAAAAACATAGTGACTCAAATGATCTCAGAGATATTTCATAAAGGAAGGAAACATATACTAGCATACACTGGGCAACAATACATGATTAACAAGCATTGGAAATGCAATAGGTCTCGCAGCATTAGAGTTAGTGCTTTTAGAATTGTTTATGGGTTTTTTTTGTAAATCTTTAGCATTTTTGTTTCCTGTAGCCAATGCTAAAGAATTACAAATAAAAAAAGCCATAAACATTTCTAAAAGCTCTAACTCAAATGCTCCCTCTGCAGGGAGTTTGCAGATGTTGACTTTGATTAGCTTCCTATGTCACAGGTTGAGGTGAAATTAAGGATATTTATTTCAGTAGCCTGGTCCAATTTATTGGACTACTGCAAAACTGGCACAAGTGGAGCTGTAAGCAAAGGGGTTAGAAAATGGTGCTAAACAATTTACAAAAAATAGCCTGTCTTCTATCACCGATGCGTGTCAAGTCTAGAGCCACTCAACATGTATACTGTATTATTTCAGTATAGTTGATAAAGGCCTTGCAGTATGTTGCATGCAGTTTTGGAACAGTAAAGTAAACCGTAAACCGGCTGTTCCAAATTTAAGACTGTCTATTTTATCTCTGTGAAAGTTTTATGCCCTTTTCTAGATTTCTGATACAATTTTCAGATCATGTATTGCATCTTGGTGCTTTTATTTCATACTATTGTAGTTTAACCTCGCCACAACAAAAATTACAGGCACCCAAACGCCTCTCCACTTGACTTAAGAAGACTCAAATTATTTGAAAATACTTTGGTTTAATGAAACGATGGTTAACGCCATACAGAAACCAGCGTGTCTGCTATCGGCTGCACTTTACAAAGGCAAAGAGAATCTTACAATTATCAGGGGACGAAGGGTACCAGGCTTTGTTTCATTTTGCCTGCATACTAATTATCACGAAAGCCCACAAGGGTCTGACAAGCCGTGCATTCGGCAGGCCCTATTAAAACGCAAAAAAAGTAAGAAGGTAAGACATTCCAGTCAGTGCAAGTTGTAACTAATAGTAAATAGTAAAAAAATATAATAATAAAAATAATCAGCAAGACTTCATTCATTCGCGTAAATAAGGCTACATCAAAAGCTCCAATAAATAAATAAATACCTTTGGATAATGCCGCTAGCCAGGGTTTATGCACAGCCCTGCTCCTCTTTGTGCATAAGGAAGAGGAAAGTGCAGGCGTTTGTGTGTGCAGCAAAAGACAACAAAGGAAAGACACAGAGTAAACAAAATGTGCAAAACATACAAACCATTCACACAAGCCCTTACTTGTGAGGCAATGCTTCATCATGCAGACAACGAACAATATATAGGTACAGCTACAAAAGAAAATGTAAATGAATATTAAGAGGAAAGCGCCCGAGTCACTTCTAAATATAGAACGCGGCGCGGGCATAGCCCGGATGCACGGATCTGAGCTCCAGAAGCGGCGCTTCACGTTCAGGAAGCAGTCTTCACATATTGGGTTCCAGAAAAAAGGGTCTCTGGCTGAAGACATCACAGCGCTGTATATATTATATTGTAGTGCATAACACATGACCTCACAATAAAGAGATAACTTGTATTTCCACTGCTGAATAATGCAACACGTCATGAAAATAACTTCTTGCGGTGTCCAGCCTCTCATCGCGAGCCAGGCGCTGCTTATTGACAATCTGTCCGGCAGACTCCGAAAAGAGGGCAGTGCGCCGCTGTCCTCTCACCTGCGATACTGGCTTTTCTAGCCAATAGCAAAGAGTGTGCTTGGTTTGACAGGGCATAGAACAGAGTTCTAAAGACTTCATATGGCCGACCTGTGTAACTCATCCGAATCTAGCATGCATAATGGGTGAAGCAAAAATAAGTAACCGCATGCAAGAAAAATAAGCATTTGGCAGGGGAGGGGGCGGAGCGGGGAGAGGGAACAGATGGAGCAAAGGCTGATAAGGGGAGGGAGGAGGAGAAATGCGACACGGCGGGCAGGGGAGGGGGCGGAGCGGGGAGAGGGAACAGACGGAGGGAAGGCAGATAAGGGGAGGGGGGAGGAGAAATGCGACACGGCGGACAGGGGAGGGGCGGAGCGGGGGCCTAGTGCGGCTGAGGGAACTGATGTGCACGCGCTTTTAAGCTCAATGCGCATGCGCATTGAGCTTAAAAGTCACGGGCACTGCAAGGAATCGCCACGATTCCTTGCAAGTTGGATAAAGAGTGGATGAGCCCCCATAGTCTCGCTTGCTCGATGCGCATGCGCATCGACAGGCGAGACCTAAAAATATGATATAGAGTTAAAAAGCTAAAAGATAAAAAGGGTCATGCATGTACAGACAGGAATAAAGATAATTATCACACAAAATACTTTTCCTGGCAGCTGAACATTTGAGCAGTGTATCAATAGGGCTAGAGCAAAATACAGTACAAAAGGAAAGGTAGAGGGACCATACATTTACAGACAATGGGCATAATGCGAGATTAAATACAATATGCTGTTAAAAAAGAAAATATGTACAGACAGGAGTGTATAAAATTATGGCAGCACTATACACTTCCTGGCAGCTGTACATTTCAAGATAAAAGTGGCAACAAAAAAACAAATATCCACATTCTCTAGGGAAGATAATAACTCTAGAGCACTCTTAAAAGATCGAATATTGTATTCTATAAAGATAGGTTTTAGGTACCTTATTCTTAAAAAGTGATAGAATTTACAGAAAAGTAAAAAATGACAGCAGCTTTGGCGTGAGGTGTTGTCGCATGGACAGAGAGTCTCAGATCTTAATTTCTGTACTGGGAAGGCGACAAGGTGATGTGCAATACCCAACCTAACTCGGGTTAGTACAAACTGATGAGAGGGTCGAGAGACATTCGAAAGGTAGGCTTGAAACCCCGGAGTTAAATTTAATTCTTTATATAACTTCAAGGTGGCTAGTCTTAGTAACTTTGTTATTTTTGTTATGCTTCCATACATTTGTGTAATATCCCGTTAGACTACACCCTGCTGGCCTCCTTTCGACTGCCAATTGTCCTCAATGTGCGGAAGCTCCGGCTGAATTTTACCACATGATTTGGTCCTGCACCATCCTAAACAAATACTGTTCAGCTGTAGTAAGGGAGCTCAACGAGGTCTTGGCCTGGAGGTCTAATTTACGCAACTGGTCCTTATTTTAGGGGTTTTGGAGGGCTTTGAACGTTCTCGGCCAGACAGAGCTCTTCTAGGTACGGCCGTCATATTGGCCAAAAGAGACATAACGACCAAGTGGAAAAACCCTGTCTCCCCATGGCGTCGCAGTGCGGAGAGGGGTGGACTGGTGCACAATGCAGGAGAAGTATGCATATGAGGCAAGAGGATGTCCGTCCAAGTACAATCGTGTATGGGGTAAATGGCTGTGTCTTGTGGGTTAAAACTGTACAACTTGGTCTACTGTCTTCTTGCACTTGGTATTGTTTGTTATGATGTACAGAAAGGGGGGAGCTGCCTGCTAAATGCCGGATGACCGCTGTTGGTTACAATGTGTATAGCTGTACTATGCACCGTCATGTCATTGTTCTAAACTCAATAAAGTTGATCATTAAACAAAAAAACACCTCTCTATTATAGGTTGAATTCTGCTTAATGTGCATTGGAAGGCATAGTGCAATCCTTCCACTGTGATGTTTGTTTTGGTTCCTGTGCCAAGGTGCTGTCATAGACATTCAACCCTGGTATCCGGTACTTGGCTTGGTGTCTGTGTCCTGACCGATGCAGTCTGCCAAACCATGTTTCTTCGAAACAGTCCATTAGGAGACTAAGTTTGTCTTCATATTTGTTGGTAGAACAGGCTTTCTATTATTAAGTTATAGTGGTTGACTACTGCTGATATAGCGACGTAGGCTAGTGCTATCATTTTCTCGATTTCGAAAGCCAATTAGCTGTTAGTGTATTCTACACTTAATGTAGATCTTTGGAGGTGTCTCCATATACTTTGATCAAAGTGATGACGGCCTTGTATGGCTGTGTGAGGGTATATTTTTAGAATCTTTCGAATCATAGCTTGCTCAAAGTCTGTTACTATTTTTAGGGGTAGTAGTTGTTTGTATGATGTTCTTATATTCTTTAGAAGTTCATAGTCGGTGCTGCTTTGTTAGTTTGGTAGTAAAGCAGACACAAAAGGGACATTGGTGTTTTCATATTCACCATGTATGGTGTATATTTGTGTGAATGGTTTGGGACACATACTGAAGGTCCCAACCATCAACCAGGTTTGGCATTGGATAAGTTACATTAATTTGTTTGCGGTAGAGAAAATTAAGATTTTGTTTTTCATTATTTAAATTGCCATGTAAAAGGAAGGGTTCCTCATTATGTGTTAGTTTTAATTGGATAAGTATATCTATGTCTTGGTATATTCTGGGGGCAGGTGGGTATCACTGGTGGCTTTTTATTGCATTCAAGTAGTCGTTTTAAAGTGGGGATAGAACAATAGATTAGACCCAGACCGGTGAGTGGTTGAAAAGTTTCAGCACTCTGTCCATCCTCTTGTTGTGTTTGCTATGTTTGCCCTAAGTAGCCAAGGGTATGCCCAGGCATGAGTCCCTTGTTCGCTGTGCCATTGGATTCAAGCTACCCTGGCTGATGAGGGGTGTTACCCCGAAACTGGTACATGGATGATTGTTTCGGGTCCACGGAGGACCTGGCCTGGCAGCTCGGGCTGGAGTTTTCCCACGAGAAGCAGGGGCAAGACTGATTTGCATATGGTTGGGTGCAGCGAGCAAAAGAACTAATGGATTAAACCCAGATTTGTTACTGGGGGCGAGTGGTTGAAAAGTTTCAGCACTCTGTCCATCATCTTGTGTTTGCTAGATGGTGGTTGGCTTGTTACATGAATGGGGACTTTGGGTAGTATGCCTTTTGGGATTTCACCTGTAAGTTCCTGGGAGCTATTGCTTGCCTCTCTTGTATCTTGTAAAATTTATCTAACTGCTATTTCTGTAACATTTGCTGGGTGGTTGTGCTCTTTTACATTTATTACAAAAATATCTTTTATAGTTGCCCTCCCATGGCATGCATTTGAATAATATTTAGTACATTTCCAGTTTATGGTTTCTGTTGATGCACTTTCTTGGCTGCAGGTGTAGCCCATATGGTTTAATAATGGTTTCCTCTTCTGTCATTGTATCTGTAAATAGTCTAACGGTATAAATATATTATACATTTATTTTGTTTCTTTATTAATTTTTACAAAAATGTAGTTACTTGTTATTTATTTACTTGTATGTTTTGTTGGGATGTTGTCAATGTGTTTGAATTTTTTTTTACCTCATTTTAACGTGGAGCAGGTGGTTAATTTTAAGTTGAAATAGAAAAAAAAGTGATATTTATTATATATGGTATTTTTTTGAAAGTTTGTCAAGCTTTAACCCCTTGCATGCTGGTGACGAACCCCAGCCGTCACGCTCCGCGGTGCTCGTGTGCTGATGACAGCTGGGGTTCGTCACGGCCCGCCCTGTTCGTTTGTTTACCGCACAGCGGCGGAAACGGACCAGCAGCGAAGGGGTTAAGGAGTTATGTTTATTGTTTTTTGGGAGAATCAATATATATGCATACTTAATTATATATTCTTGGTGCTTTGTTAAAGCTGATATTTTCGGGCAGTTTGTTGGTTTGGCAGTAGTTTTTTTTCACTTTAGGTAGTTTATGTGAAAAGATAAGTTACAGTGTGTTACAAGTTATTTGTTAATTTTTTGTTTACATATATGTATTACTTGAAATTTTAGTGTTGAGACGATTTATTTCTCTATTTATCGTTTCTTGCTAGAATCTGGCTGAGTTTACTTCTCTTGCAGTGTTTATCATTTTTAGATCTCGTCTAGACAGCGCATGCCCTTTCTAGAAGAGACATGTTGTATTTAATCTGTGGGCTTCAGCCCGACCCCAGACTTCCCATTTGCTCCCTTCATCGTGTGCCTCATATTCTTGGTCACCATTTGTCCCTAGCATGCATGGTCATGCCTCTTCTTGTGTTTATCCCTCCCCCAGAGTATGGACCAGGTACTTGTAAACATCCACTGCCCCTGTTTTATGACCATTCTAGGACCTACCTTTTTCTTTATTTTTCAGCACTCTACACCATGCTTGTTCTTTTACCAGCTCGGTCTCCCGCCCCCCTTCATGCCCTGTCCACAGATGACCCCCTCCCTCATCACTACTTTTCCTTTCATTGCTGCTTTACGTTTCCCCAACCTCCTCCTTGTGTCGCTTCTTGCTCCTTAGCACCTCCTGGTGTTTGCCCCATCCACAGATGACCCCCTCCTCCGTCACTGCTTTTCCCTTCATTGCTGCTTTTTGTTTCCCCCACCTCCTCCGTCCTGTCTCTGCTTGCTTCCTCAATTCTCCCGGTGCATGCCCCATTCACAAATCACCCCCTCTCTTGACCCCGTCACTTCTTTAAACCCCGATTTGTAGTCTGATTCATTCTAGTGAGTGGTGGTGTTCTGCATTTTAATTTCCTGTTAGTGTATAGCTGACATGCAGATTGGAGCATGTGTGCACAGCTGCTATTACTTGGCACACATGTACTCTCCGTTTATGTTCAGTACATGTGGGTACTGGGTGTGTATGCATGTTTACACCATACATGGTTGTTCAGCATTGGTGTTTATAGCTGGGAAATCAGACCTCAAGTAGAAGTAGTAAAAAGCTTTATTCGATTTTAAGACAGATTAAAATCATAAAAGCGACATCAACAAACAATTTCATTCACAATTATAAAAATAATTTAAAAAAAATATTATTAAACAGTGTATTACATAACCAGAATAAAGTCTTTACATAAATAGTATTTTGCGACTAAAATAATGAATTTTACAATTCTAACATAGAAATTGATATCTTTGATCAGTTCCAGGCAAGACTACAGTGCGCAAATCAATATTGGGCCGTCTAATGTTGAACCACATAGAAACTACAGTTGATCAAGAGTCCTACGGATTTTCAAACAATTTTTTAGGTACATTGCTATGGTTTTTGCATTCGATACTGAGTCAAGGTATTGTAAAGCCAAGAGTGCAGGGCGGCATCTACGCAAACCTTGTGATTGTAGCAATGGGATTAGCCAGCGCTTACGTGGTACTTTATAGAATTTACAAAACAGTAATACATGAATAGTAGACTGTTCCGAGATACCATCACAGGGACATCGAATAATTGAGTTTGACCAATCTTGACTCTTTGGGAATGTAACGAATCGAAAAAAAGTGTTGAACCTAAATCGAGTCAATAAATATTTTTCGTAGCTGGTCAAAGAAAAAGTAAGATATGGTTGGATGCCCTGAGTACTTTGGATTGTTACAATGTGTCGACTAGATGCTTTGTGCATTTCTTTAGCTGTTCGTAATTCTCTTAAGTGCGACAAACAGAGCGTCCTAAGTGACTTTATCGAAATGGTAGTTAAAACAGAGGGATCAGTGAAATAAATTGAAAGACCCATATCTTTAAAAAAGTTATGTACAAAACATAGCCACGGAATGTCTGACCAGTTGTCAAGGCTTAAACAATCTATCAGTAGCCCCTGTGTTAGAAAACATTGCTCCGTTGTCCAAACACGATGCCACAATAAAATTGGCGATTCAGAAAAGGGGGTGGTGATGAACAGAGTGTCTGAATTAAGCAGACCACTCTTACCCAGTCCAAAGATCAGGGCTTGATCCATCACCGTTATTTAGCTCACTGCACCATCCCAGCTCAGAACCTGGCTATATGCAAATTAGTCTGTCCCTGGCCCAGTGCATCATGGGAACAGGGCAGACCAAACTACCAAGCCAATTCTTCACCAGAAAGGAGACAAGCTTCCGGGGACCGGTTTCTGGCATTACAGCCGTCGTCGGCCCGGCTTGCTTGAATCCTGATGGTGCAGTGAGCAAGGGACTAATGTCTGAGTATACCCTGCCACAGCTATAGTGGCCAAAAACGATTCAGAAAAGGGGGTGGTGATGAACAGAGTGTCTGAATTAAGCAGACCACTCTTACCCAGTCCAAAGATCAGGGCTTGATCCATCACCGTTTTTTAGCTCACTGCACCATAATAAAATAAAATTGGCTGCATTTTGATGTAATCAGCAATGTTATCCATGCCCAGTTCAGTATGAGATGCAAACGTTGGGGAACATATCGGAACGGCCAGCAAATAACAAATACATTTATTTTCTACCCTCTGTAAGGTATCCACTGATACATAGCCCCAAACCCCAGCTCCATATACAGCTACGCTTATGCATTTTGCATTGTATATTTGAATTAGTTCAGTTGGAGGGGGCTTCCCTATTTTACGGGAGAAGCCAATAAGGGCGGAGGTAGCTCTCAAAAACAAAAGATGCCTGCTGAGGATGGCCTGTTTCCAAGAGGAGTTGTTATCAAATAGGATCCCTAAGTATGGATCGGATTTAGTGCAAGCCAGTTTTGCTTTATCAATAAATATCCGTTTTTGCCTGGTAGTCTTTTTTCCAGTGTGCATGACAAAGGTTTTTTTGATATTAGTGATGTCATAAAATTGCAGTAAGAGTTTAACTGTTTTTGGAGCTGTATTGGGGTGCGTGCCATGATCACTGCGTCGTCCGCATAAAGTAACGCGGGGATGGGACGACGGGCGATTTTTGGTAGGTCCTGACTTCCTTCTAACAAGGCTTTCTCGAGTCCATTTGTATAAAGATTGAATAAGAAAGGGGCCAGGACACACCCTTGTCTGACACCCTTAGAAACTGACCTCAAGTGAATCGGGTATGCGTTATCACAGGGCATGTCAGAGCTTCTAAAGTACCTGTGTCTGCTGCTGTAATTGCACAGCCACGTTTCTCATGTGCGAAATGATTGAACTGTTCGTGTCTCACCATGTTGCTTCTCAGGGCACGTTTTTACTATTTCCGCATTCACTGGTAAAGCTTTGTGTTGTAATTAATCAGCTCGAGCTGAGTTGAGGAATGTTAGAATGTCATTACATCATGGACTGTCGTGTAACATTCTGGTTTTTGTCTTGTTGCTGTGAAGACCTCCAACCTGTCGGTGGTTGCATGAATAAAGCCACTTCTCCCTGCACCTGTTTACCTGGCTTTAATTACATTCCCAGGCACCATTGTTGCTTAATTCTCTTCAAAGGCGCCAGGCTGAGTCTTGATGTTATCGAGGTCAGTCTGCCCCTGAGTGTCCATGCCAAAAGTAGTCCTTTTAATGTAGTTGCCAATGCAATATATTTCCTTGTGTTCACTACTGCAAACCAGCCTTACACTGTGATTCTTTCTGATTTTGTTTGCGCAGTTTTATATAGCGCCAACACCACCCAAAGATATTGAAGCGCTTTACATTAGCACCAGTTCCTTTATACAATGACACATTCATTAATGTAGGCACAGGGAGATTGCGTGATTTACAGATTCGAAGGATGTTAAGCCAATGTCAAAACTCAAACCTGAATTCCCAGCTCAATAGTCAGCAGCAATGGCCCTTATGCCACATCCTCTCTCAAGTGGATGCCTCATCTTCCTAGCCTCGGCCTCAGTTCCACATTTTATGGTTATGGCCAAATGACTTAATCTCCCCATGGCTGTCTCCATTTGCTGTTGGTAGCCCGTCCACCCCACGCTTGTTGCTGCTTGCCCCGCTAAACTCATTTGAACAGATCCCTTCCTTCCCGGACTATGCATTTCGTGATTTGTTCGGTGCATATTTCTATAGTGCCAACACCACCCGAAGGTATTGGATTACTTTACATTAACACCAGTTTCTTTTCATGAGGACACCGTAAACGTAGGCAAATCACTTAATCTCCCTGTGGCTGCCCGCATTTGCTGTTGGTCACGCGGCCAGCCCCTGCTCGCCGCTGCTTGCCGATGCTGAACTCCATTGCATAGATCCCATCTTCCTCCAGTTCCCCTCCTCCCCGACTCTGCTTCACACATTTGTTTTTTGTGTGCAGTTTTATGCAGCGTAAAACACCACCCAAAATGTATTGGAGAGCTTTACATTAGCACCAGTTCCTTTATACAAGGACACGTTCACTTTTGCAAGGGGAGATTATGTGATTTGCCGAGAGAGAAGGATGTTAAGCCAATGCCGAAACTAAAACCTGGTTTCCCAGCTCTGTAGTTGGCAGCTATGGCTCTTATGCCACATCCTCTCCCAAGAGGACACCTCTTCATCTCCCTAGCCTCGGACTCAGTTCCACATTTTGTAATTACGGGCAAAACACTTGATCTGCCCGTGGCTGCCCGCATTTGTCCACCTCCCTCCAGTCTCTGCTTGCCCCCGCTGAACTCCGTTCCTCCCCTAACTCTGTTTTTTGCATTTTTTTGTGTGCATTTTTTTTGTAGCTCCAACACCACCTGAAAGTTTTGGAGCGCTTTACATCTGTACCAGTTACTTTATTTTGTGCAGTTTTATATAGCGCTAACATCACTTGAAGGTTTTGAAGTGCTTTATATTAGCACCAGTTCCCCTGTCGGCAGCTCTGGCTGTTGCGCCACATCCTCGCTTCAATTCAAAGCTCCTCAACTGTTTCTCTCTATCACTTCCACATTTGTTCAGCAAGACACCGTCAACACCGAACAAGCATTGGTAAAGTTAGAAGATCTTGGCAATGCCCGAGCTATTGGCTTTATCAATGTGAATGTCTTTTAGCTATGTTGTCTAGCAGCACATCTGCTGTTTAGCATGGTTGAAAGCCACTGAAAAAGTGCTATGATGTGGCTATGGCACGCCACGTCATAGCGCTTTTTTGTGTTAGGAGGGGCAGGATAATAAACTCAACATGGGGGGGTGGCGAAGAGACCGCTTTGGGTCAACATTCTGTGATTCTGGGCTTTGAGTGACTTTCAGCCACGCTGAACAGCAGATGTACTGCTAGACAACATGGCTAAAAGATGTTCACATTGCCAATGCCAATGCTTGTTGGAGTATTTCATTGTTAGTGTGTCTTTTATATTGTTTGCTTAATTGTTTGTTTGATTTTATTGGTTAAAGCTGTTTATAGTTTTATTTTATTGGTTGGTTTAGTAAGTTTGAATTCTATTTAATAGTTGATCCCTCGTTTGGTAAACACTAATTTCTGTTTTATTTTTGTTGTATAATATATAGTTTTAGTTATTGCATTATATTGTATGTGTATGTATGTGTGTGTGTGTATATATATATATATATATATATATATATTTGTATTAATACTTGTATTTATATGTTTATAGTTAATGATTGTTAAGGAAACCTTTAAATGTATGTGTTTTAGGTTTACGATTTTTTTGGGGTGTTTGTTTAATTTTTGGTTAATATATATACTTTTTCATCATAGGTGTTTTTTTTAAACAAGTTTTAGGTTTATTTGTAGTAACATTTTCAAATTTGTCTTTTTGGGTGTATTTGTAAGGATTTATTAGTTATGTTCGTGCTAGTATTGAGATCGATATTGTGTTTAGTGATCTTTTTGATATGTCATGCTTGCAGGTAACGATATTAGTGTTTGTTTTTTTTGTTATCAATATTTGTAAAAATCGATTTTATTCTAAGTGATATTTGTGTTCGATATTAGTGATTTTAGTAGTTAAGTATAGGGAGGCGATATTTTTGTAATCAATTTTAAAATTCCGATATATGTATATATTGATATTTGTAGGATCGATATTATGTCGGACATCCGCCACTTCCTGTGATGCCACAGGCGATGTCATGCGCAGTGATGCCACTTGCATACTGCTACTTGGTTAGTCCCCCACTTCTGTTTTTTTAGGACTTGTGCCCTGCCTGGCATCGTCTCTTCTGTAACACTGTGCCCTGACCTCAGTGGTGTTTTCATACTGTTTGCCTTGTTGTTCATTCAGTTGCGCTTCCCTTACATCCTCCTCCCCTTCTTCGCTTTATTCATCACTCTGTTGTTTCTCCCCTCTTTCCCGTCCACTCTTGACTGCTTTTGCCTCATAACTGTGTCCCCTTCTCCTCTCGACTCCCCCCCGCTGGAGCCCTCTTATTCTATGCGCCTTCAATAATTGGAGCACTCTCTCCTGCAGCATCCCTTCAGAGAGGGACCAGAGTCCCTCATCCATTTCTAACTTCTTTACCAAGCCCCGCATTGACGTCACCCTGCGTGGTGCATCAGCCTGGGCTGGGCCAAATGCGTAAACCCGACGTCATGTTGTGAAACACAGAATCCAGAACCTAGGAGACCTGTTCACACGCTGGCACCTGTATACCGTGGTATCACTGCAACAGCTGCATTATTGATAATTAAGGCCCTTGGGACAGTCAACGTTTTAACTTTGTCAGTGACTTGCAACGCCGCAGCTGGAGTTCAGCAGAAGTAAAGTAGATGTCGGGCAGAGCAGTGCCCAGTCACTCACATATCCAATGAACTTGTAAGTGTGAGATTCACCTGTCGGCAGAGCCAGGAAGGGCTGAGTAGAGACCCCCCACAACAGGGAAGCCGGATTGGCATTGGCTGCATGTTAAGGTACGGATCTGGGCTGGGGCACATGAGGTAGACCATTGACATTCCATGGGATTCAGTGAAGTATGCCAGAAAAACATCTGTACCACTTACAAATCCAAACAAAAATCAGTGTGAAAATGTACAATGTCTATTTCCAGAAGACCTCTGAGTAATGTGTCCCCCTGGCCTGTATTTTCTCTCCCCTACAGATCTATCTTGCAGAATGAGGGTGCCCGCTCCCTCTTCAAGGGTCTGGGGCCGAATTTGGTGGGGGTGGCGCCATCCAGGTAAGTGCGCCCCTGTCTCCCTCCATACACCTGTGCATTGCATGCAGTGGACGCAGAGGGTGGTATGCTTGTGAATGATAGATTCTTGTACCTGCTTGTGATGAGAAGGCGGCCATGTTGATATAATTTGTTACGTAAACTTGATATGCACAAGCTATGATCTGGAGACAGAAATAACTGGGCCTAGAATCCATATCTACTTTCCCCATTGATTTGTCTGTAGCAGGACTGCAACCGGTCCATATGATCATAGAAACTGGCTGATGGGGGCAGTTTGCGGAATATCCCCCCGCCAGGATACTCCTGATGAACCTGGTCACCTTAGTAGGTTCCTGGTGGAAGATTGGGCTCTGAGCTCCTGCTTGCACCCATCTGTCCCCACAGGTTGGTGATGGGTCCACCTCAGAGGAAACCATCCCTGCAGCTCTCACCTGTGAGGAAATCTCATACCACAGAGAGACCAGAGCCCACCTGCACTGTAGTATTGCACGTTGCTGAGAAGAGATGCTTACTGTGCTCTTCTTTCATCTGTAGCTTGTTTCCTTCCCAGTGAAAGAATTGGCTTGGTAGTTTGGTTTGCCCTGTTCCCATGATGCACTGGGCCAGGGACAGACTAATTTGCATATAGCCAGGTTCTGAGCTGGGATGGTGCAGTGAGCTAAAAAACGGTGTTGGATCTAGCCCTGATCTCTTGACTGGGTGAGAGTATTCTGCTTAATTCAGAAACTCTGTCCATCACCACCCCCTGTTGTTTAATTACTTCTTTCATAGAGGACAGCACATCTCTCAGAGCAGACCTCTAGTGCAGCCCTTCAGATACTGTGTCACTCACTGGAGGCTGCCATGTTTGCCCTCTCCTTTAGAAGAATACCACTTCACTCTGAGGTGTAACCACAGCAGCTTGCCCCTCAGGGGAGTCCCACGTCACACAGGTGACCCCATGCACCTTTCCTGCAGTAGTGAAGTAGGCTGGGAATGGGAAGAGTGGGACTTAGAGTCTCTCAGGGGCATTGCACTCTAACCGGTGTTTTCATTTCCTTCCTCCCTCCAGGGCCATCTATTTCTGGGCCTATTCGACTGCCAAGGAGTTCTGCAACACCCGCCTGGCACCAGAGTCCAAAACAGTGCACATCCTCTCTGCCTCCTTCGCAGGTGAGTCGGGCAGTCTAGGGGGATCTTGCACCTGCTGCTGGGGTATTTGAGTATGTTTTGGGCCACAGCTTCCAATCCCAGTAAGATATCATGGTGAATGAAAGAGAAAGTTCCACTGGGCGCGCCTTTCGATCACTGTGTTCTCCGCAATTTAAAATCTAAGATTCATCCACTCATTTTATCTTTTTCTCATATAACTTCTGTCACTTTTTCAAACTTGTCACTTCTATTCTCTGACACATTTCAATTGGAACAGAGCAACTTTACTGTGTGTGTGTGTGTGTGGGGTGGGTGTGTGTTTTTGTCTATTTGGTTACTCTGACATGAGTAGTCCACAGTTGGGAAAAATAGTCACAGAAGTTACCCTGCAAAAGGATAAGGGGGTGCGATTCTGGAACTTTGTACTGTGGACCATTCCGTACCCAAAAAACACGTAGGGTGTCCCTTCTCTTTAAAGCAACTGTTGCGTAGGTTTATGGTTAGCTTGCCTTGTGCATATTTTCACCCCAGCAATTGTCATCTAATCTAAATGTGAAAGAGCAGCTGGCAAGAGCATGATGACGTAATATGGGATGCAGGAGATGGAATGCTCAGGTTTCCTGCTGTGTGTGTTTCTGTTGTGGACAATCCACACCACATGCACAGATGCTGTCAGCAGGCTCTGAGACCAGCATTTAACATTTTTTAGCAGACGGGAAGTACCTTACTCTCCTCCTGTGCTTCTGCTGTTGACGACATTCTCTTAAGCATTCCTACTCGCGGAACAAACATTGGCAACGCAATTGATATCGCCTATAAAAACTATTGGCTTAACCAAATGTTTTAACCATGCTGGAAAGCATCGCAGCTGCTGTGCAGCATGGCAACATTTTTTTTTTAAAAACGATGAAGATGCCGCTGTGCCATTATAATAATAATAATAATAATAATGCAGAAATTTATTGAGCGCGAACAGCTACCTCTGGGGAGGTGTCCCGGCGCTAGCGAGTCCCACAACAAGAGTAAGTAGTCAGGAAGGGGGGCAGGATTATTGCGTAAAAAGCCAGGTTTTTAGGAGTTTCCTAAAACTTGCTTCTGACGTAGCGGATTGGAGGCAGGAGGCAGGGTATTCCAAAGTTTCGCCGTGCCGGCCGAGAAGGATCTGCCTCCAAGTCTCGCTTTCCTTATGTGCGGTACAGTTAGCTTGAGTAGGGAGTTTGAGCGTAGCTCACGTTTTTGGTGGTAGCGAGGAAGTCGGAGTTTCAGATAATTTGGACATGTGCCTTTTAGCGCTCTGAAAGCCAGGGTTAGCACTTTGAACTTAATTCTGCTTGCCACTGGTAGCCAGTGCAGCTCGTGCAGATGCGGAGAGATATGCTGCCTAAAAGGGACCCGTTTTATTAATCTCGCAGCCGCATTCTGCACGATTTGTAAGCGTTGCACCGCATATTTAGGTAGACCAAGATAGAGGCCATTAGAGTAATCGAGTCGAGAGGTGATTGTTGCGTGAACAACCGTTTTCCGGCACTCGAGTGGTAGCAAAGGCAGAAATTTCCGCACATTTTTGAGTTTATGCAGGCAGCCCGTGGTGAGCTGTTGTATATGCGGCAAGAAAGACAACTTCTCATCCCATTTTACTCCTAGATTTTTTGCATGGGGGCTGGGAGATGGGGCAGGGCCCATTTCCGTTGGCCACCACAGATCCGGAGGGGGATGTTTGGGGTTACCAAAGAATAGCACCTCCGTTTTGCTCGCGTTCATTTTAAGTTTGTTTGTGTTCATCCACTTGGCCACGTCTTGCAGACAGCCCCTGATTTTGCTAAATGCTGCCTCGGACGTGTCTGTGTATGGGAAGACTAATTGCGTGTCGTCCGCGTAGGATATTGCCTTGACCCCCCCATTTGGCAATCAAGGTGAAGAGTGGGGCCAAGTATACATTAAACAGCAGGGGGCTGAGTGCCGACCCTTGTGGGACGCCACACCAGAGATTTTTTGGTCCAGAAGAGAAGGGGCCCAAGGCCACTTTCTGGGAGCGATTAGTGAGGTAGGAGAGTAGCCAGTTGAGAGCTTTGTCTCCAATACCTATGTCCTTAAGTCGGGTCAGCAATCTGCTGTGATCTACAGTATCAAAAGCAGCTGATAGATCCAGGAGCACCAGCATAGCTGATGCCCCTGAATCTAAGGACCACCTGATAGACTCGGCAACCTCAATGAGGGCCGTCTCGGTGCTGAAGCCGGCCCTAAAGCCCGACTGAGTTTCATGTAGGGCGCCGCTGTCTTCAATAAATTTGTTAAGCTGCCGCTGGATTATTTTTTCAAGCATTTTGCCGGGGGCTGCAAGGAGAGAGATGGGTCGGAGATTGTTCAGATCATCCGGTGCGCCTTGGGGTTTTTTTTTCAGCGGGAGAAGTGTGGCCTGTTTCCAACAGTCCGGAAACGTGCCCGTAGCAATGGACGTGTTCCATATGTGTAGGAGGGGAACTGCAATTGCTTCCGACATTAGTTTCCACAGTTTAGGTGGGCAGGGATCGTCCGGGCCTCCCGATTTACATTTTTGTAATTCTTTTACTGCTTCAGAGAGGGTAATAGGCTGAAATTGATTTAAAGGGGTAATAAGGCACTCAGAGACTCTTAGCTCATCCATTAATGTCGGCTCAGGGTCCGTAAAAGTGTCATAGACTTTTAAAATTTTGGTATCAAAGAAGTCTGAAATGGATTCGCAGAGATTTACTGAAGGGATGATATCCGTCTCGATAGCTCTGGGCTTGAAAAAGGATTGAACAATCTTGAATACTTCTTTGCTTGATTGTTCCGCCTGTAGGATGGAGGCCTCAAAGAAGTTTTTCTTGGCTTTTTTAATAGATAAATGTAGAGCATGAAGGGCTTTTTTATAGCTAGATTTGGCAGCGTCGCAGTAGTTATCTCGCCAAAGGCGTTCCAGTCTTTTACATTTACTTTTTTTGGCCTTGAGTTCAGGGGTGAACCACGGTGCAGAGGGAGATTCTCTTCGTGATGTGGCAATACTGGCCGGCGCTATAGAATCCACTGTTTTGCTTATCCACAAGTTCAGAGAAGCAGCATCGGAATTAGCATCTGAGGTAAGGGGTATGGGGGTCGCGCGAAGTGCTGGACGTAATTTGTCCGCTGTTAGATTGTCCCATTTTCTCCGCACATAGGATCGCTTTCCAGTGCTCTGAGATTGGGTGGGGATTGAGATGGTCATGGTAGTTAGGTAGTGGTCCGTCCAGAGCAGCGGTAGCGGAGAGGAGGCTGTTGTGTTTGGTATGTTGAAAAAGAAAAGATCGAGCATATGCCCTGCCCGATGCGTGGTGCCTGTAATAGCTTGAGTCAGATTGGCCGATTGCAGGGTAGAGATAAGATGGGAAGCCTGTGGACAGTCACGAATGTCGGCGTGGAGATTGAAATCGCCGGCTATGAAAAAGTAAGAGTGGTCTAGAGAGTTTAGGATTATAAAGTCCGTAAGCTCACACAGGGCTGATGTCGGACAGTCAGGGGGTCTATAAATAACTAGGCCTGTAAGAGATAGTTGGGGGGTAATTTGGAGGCAAAAGCGTAGCCCCTCAATGCTTGGGAGTGTGGTAGGAGTGGAGGACAACAGAGTGTAATTCTCGTTGTAAATGAAAGCCACTCCACCTCCTCTTCGGCCCTCCTTTCTATTGGAGAAGCTCATTTTAAAGCCTGGCGGGATTGCTAACGAAATGGATGCCATGTTGTCTTCATTGAGCCATATCTCTGTGAGGCATAGAGCGTCCCAATGTGAGTCCGTTATGAGCAAGCATAGGTCATTAGCATGCTTGGGAAGAGATCTGCAGTTAAGTAATCCGATTCTAAGTTGGATGGAAGGGGTGTTACGAGAAGGTTTGCAAGCTTTTTTGGGAAGTGAGGTTGTTAGAGAGGAGACTGTGCCTAAAGACATATGGCAGCGTGGGCAATGAAGAGGGAGAGCCTGAGTCGCCAGATTAAGTTCAGGCGTCTGACAGATAGTAGCAGCATTCAGAGCCCGGAGCTCCTCACTGGACCAGACTATCCTTTGTTTGTGGGCGCGGGCAGCATGGCTGGCGCTGGTCGCAGGCCGGTCGCGGACGGGCGCAGACGGGCTTGCCTTAGGCGCTCCCGCTGCGCTCGTCCGCTGCGCTTCCGTCCAAGGCACATTATGTAGGTAATTGCCAAGGGGGAGGTCTGGCTTAAAATGGATTTTACGTGTGTGTTCAACTTCCATGTGGTTGCCTAAAGAATTTCACTTTATTGACCAACCAAGCACTAAAGTGTCCTTCTAAAATGTAGTGTGAGAGCACTTCTAAAAAAATATTAAACTCATGAGTGGGATTGGTTTGAGAGGGTGGACTAAAGCAACATATTGGCTTGGGCCTAAGCAACATGGTGGTAAGGGGCTTAAGCAACAGGGCAAGTGGGGTTTAATCAATACGCCGTGTGATAGTTAAGCAACAGGGTTTGGGTGGCTAAGCAAAACCGCAGGCGGGGGAGAAGCAACACAAAAAGGAAAACACAGGTGAAAAAGCAGTGAGAGGGCACTGCAAGTGTGGTTGGGTGGTGAGTAGCATATGGGTAAGATAGCAATTTAGAGGTGGAAGAAAAGCGCACGAGGGAGACAGCTGGAAACACATGCCCTCTTATGGACTGTTTAAACAAAATGAAAAAATGAGTTCCATAAAAGCGACCGGAGGGGGCATAGAAGCCAGCCAAGAAGTCTATTCTCCAGGTGAGGGAAAAACCCAAAGATGGATAGACCGAAACGAGGCATGCACTCCAAAAGAAAGCCAGGAAATAAGTGACCATAGGGCCAAGTAATGGTTTACAGTGGGCAAGTTGCAAGCCCCTTTAATTATTTGGTAAGTCCACAATATGTCTTCCGCTACCAGAACGCTTGCGCTGCTTGGTAGACTTGTCCTACAAAGGCCACTTCTGGATCATTTTTTCAGTAGTTTGGCACCACCGCTTGAGCTGCTTTTTACTGCTCTATATGAAAGTCTGGATGTTTATTTTCAGCATACTGAAAGACAAGATAGCTGGCCCACTGACACTGTGTAATGTGATGCCTGCTTCCCACGGTGCAATGCATTGTGGGCATTTCTTCACTTCAGCATCATATTTTGCCTATGGGATGCAAAACAGCAACGTTCAGAAATGGAAAACAACTCCCAAAGAGCCCAGAACAATGCCCAAATGTAAACTACTGGCAGGCAGAGTCTCATTATAATCATTTAAAAAAAAAAAATCTTAGCCACATATTTAGCTTTTTTGGTATATATAATGACACCCACCCCCTTGCATTCTAGCTGCTGAGTTATTCAGCTTAAAATTTCTGCTGTGTACTTTCAATTCTTTAACCTTTCACCTCTCCCTCTGCCAGGGTTCACGTCCATCACGTTGACCAACCCCATCTGGATGGTGAAGACCAGGATGCAACTGGAGGAAAGGTAAGAAAGGCACCTAGCGCTGCTGGTTGACGGCGCCTTCGAGAATGTGGGGAGCTAACCGGCTTCTCTGAGGCACTTTTCTGACAGACCAGGCCATTAGGGCTTGAACTGATTTCTGTGAATGTTGGTGTTTAAAAAGGGGCAATTGTAGGATGCATTTGTTGAAACTAGTAATACTTCTAAAGTAAGAGCAGCAACTATTGAAGTATAAAAAATATCACAGGAACTGATGTTCCAAAAATGTCAGACACGTCTTGGGATCGCATTCTTCTCAGTCTTTGTCGGGCGCTTATCAGTTACTGGTGCATATGGTCTTTGCAACTGAATCAGGATTTTAAGCCGGACCATAATTGTGCCCCTGCTCGGTATTCGCCTGCACAATTTTTTGACAAGTAAAGTGGAACATAAATCCTGAAGGCAGATAATGTAAAAGTTAGGGTTTGCCCATCTTGGAACTTGCAGAACCATGCATAATTGGCAAATGTAGGCAGTCCAGCGAACTACTATTCATGAAAATTGAAAAGGCATGTCAGATTTTTTCTACTCACTAACAGAATTTGCAAAGTCTCAAAGTCGGTCAGAATATAGTTGTCGCATTTAGCCCACATCCGGAAAGCGATTTTCCTGAAATAATTGACCTCATGTCGCATCTCTCCGGAATGTATCCTGTATTGAAGGATGTCTTTCTTTGGAGAGCTAATTTAATGCTGGCCTCTTCCTGGTCTAAATTCAAAGCTGATGGTGGCTTATTTATCCTTTGAAAGGAGGCTCAATGTTCTTGTTTATGCTACGGTTGATCAAGTTTTCCCTCGTGCCATGCTTGTGCACGGAAGCCAGCTTTTCAGAGCAGAGGGCTTTTTTTAAATGTTCATATATAACTTGTCCTTGAGGACAGAATATCATGTAACACAGACTTACCTCATCAGATCTAGAAGCAATCGTATAGGGTGAAGCAACCTTCAGATTGAAATTTCCTTAAGAGTGCAACTAAATTTATTCGGAAAAATCTAATAGATTGACTCCTCTAACCATGTTATCTTTGAAAGCAACAAATCAAGACATATGTCTTTATACCAGATCCATCGTTCAAAAAGTCATGAGGCAATTTAACTAATAAAGTTGAACATATATAGATTGGTTTAATAAACCTAATTTGAAATAAAGGCCCCCTCATTCACTCTGTTAGTACCACACAATCCACAGATCTCTTACAATAATGGAGGTTGCGTCATAAACAGCTACAGTCCTCAGTAGATAGCGATATCCTAATTGTAACATTTTACGAAACAAAAGCAGAAAGTCGACATCTTTCAGACTCCTTTCCTTAGTCCTAGGTCTTTCTTCAGACCGCAACACAATATTTTCATCTGCGTTTGTGATGTCGACAGAATGTTGTCATTGGAATAACTTACTCTCATGAAGATTAATACCATGGATCTCAGAAAAGCGCCGGAGCCCTTAACACCTTTGGCGGTTAGAATTAGTCACCGTAGAGTTTATAAAGCTTTTCACGTTCAAGTCTCTTATCTTGGGCGCACTGCCATTCTTTTCGTGCCCCAAATATGTAGTGTGTTTGAGCAGCACACACTGCTGAACTCGACATGGCCCAGAGTTTTAGAGCTAATCTACCCTACTTTTATTAGTTCTTAAGATACCAAAGTCCAGACTGTACGCCTGGCTATAATTCCAAGGTGTCACAACCTGGTCTCTGTAGAAGTCTTACAAAAGTTTATGGTATTTTAGGCAGTTCTAGTGAGAAGTTCCAGTGGCATTAGCAAAATGAACCTTCTCTGCAGACATGTGGCACAAATGACCACTGATGAGCAGTTTCTATAGATATCTCCTGCCCCACCTTACAGTGCAGAGTATACTCCACCTTTTTAGGTCACATTTCCATCCCATTCTTTCCTATTCATGCAGAAGTTTTGTCGCTGTGAACTTCTTCTGTTGTTGAATAAGAACTTAAAAGTATGCAGTATGTTTCAGGGACAAGAGTAAAAACAACTTGGAACATGAGCTACAAAAAAGATACCATATCAGCAAAGCAACTGTAAGTTTAAAAAAAGACAAGTAGATAACTGAAAAGCACACCATATTTAATTATCCTCCAGTAAGAATTTAGGCATCCAAAATAAATAACTTAATAATATGCGCTCGCTGCCGAACAGTGTGTTCTGTCTTAAAGAAACACCAGGAGGCAGATCACGACAAGCACATGGACCACATTGGCCAGAATTACTTACTAACAAAAACCCTTTACAAACTTAGTAATTCAATTGAGATCTTATGTCCCCAAGTATATCCACAGTATCCGGTTTACACTGCGGAAATAATTTCTCATGTGTAGGCAGTTACCAAATTAGGAGGGTGGGGGCAGGCTGTAGCTTGCGGCATCCGTTTATGTTTCCGTTAGACCGGCAAAATCCTGCGTTATCTCACTTATTCCTTGCTTTATGAATAGTGTTACATTAGTGTCCCTAATTTTAATAGAGTCCCCATTTGACTTTGTCGAAAGTGACATTTCTTACTGAGAGTGAAAAACAGTGGCGCCTTAATGATTCTCCTAAAATGTAGTGACAAGACCTAGGCTGTGCTAATATCTGCTCGACTGAAAAAATCCCCAGTTGGGGATGATTTAATGAGGACACAGACTTACTGCTGCCGTCCACCACCCCAGTGAAAACTGTCACATTCTGAAACTCAAAAGTGAGTGCTTCTTGCTACCCTAAAGACTACAGGTCGGGGTTCTAGTATTCTACATGCAATAAACTGCTGTAGATGTTGTTGGCCATGTAAAGACCGTGCTTTCCTTGGGTAGAAACTAACAAGAGTGTAAAGATGATTTTGTAAGCAGTGGTTCCCCAGGGGCTGTTGGATGGATGGGTACTCTAAGTCCTGCCATGGATTCTTTATTGCAGGTGACGCAACACAAAGACAATTGACGGGCAAGTATTAGCACTGCCCTTGTACTAGTGCATGATATTACTCTGCCAGTTACATTTTTGACCTGACTACCATGGAGGTACTGATTTGATACCCTGAAGAAAGCCCCAGACCTTGTCAGGCCTTAGAGCAGGGCTGAAACATGTTGGTCTAAAAATCCAGGGTCATCGGACCATAATAGTCCACATTACGCACTTACCTTATTTTAGTCTTCCCCATCTTCCCCACAAATAAAGGGATACCTAGGAGCAGGTGAGGGATTTTTAAACTTTTAATCTCTGGTTAAGCCCCCTGGTCACCCTCTATTTCTAAGAGCTCCCTGAAACATGGTTGAGCCCAACCTGACCTTTAGGAGTCAGGGTGAACTCGATGATGAAGCATGACACTACTAGAATGTGTGAGGCTTATATATAAAAAAGAAAAATTTCCTTTCCCGCACTAGCCCTGCAGAGTAGCATACCCACGCGGGATGGTCAACACCCCCAGTCGTATTTGGTATGTTATATACCATAATCCCCATAACCCTTGGCGTGATACTTTATTTTTGAACTGGTGTGAAAACAATCCTATAGTCCAGTAATTCTGCATACATTTTAATCCTGATTAGAGCGTAACCACTAATCGGCGTTTTCGAATGATGGCTTTAGGATTTTGCTTGTAATTGATAAATTACATTCTTTGCTTTGTGGTTCCTGTGTGCAGTCTGGCACTTTTGGGGGTGGGAGGAAGTTAAATTAGAGGAACCCTAGTGGAAGCGAGTGTCCGTTGTTGGCACTACCACTTCTGATTCTAAGTGTGAAAAGTATCTGAAGATAGCTGGACAGATCCTGAGTGATCTTCGATGTAATGACGTGTAGAGGTTACAGTGACCCCCACCATCTGAAGTGGAACCAAGGCGATAAATAGCGAAACCAAAAAGTACAGCGCGAGTCAGCAAGCTTTGTGGACTCGCGGTGCGATGAGCAACAGAGTTCCAGTTACGTAAGCGAATGTGGCCTTGGGGCTCGTCAAGGCAGGGCTTCGGATTATTGTGAATGTTCCAGGTGATTGAATGATGTAAGAACGCACATGTGTATTACTCACTGATTACATGTCAAACCTTTTAATTGATGTTCTGTTGAGGAGCTCCAAGCACGTGGTGCTTACACAACTGTGCAGTAGAGGCAGGATTCCAAAGTGACTAAGAGTGCAATTAAGGACTACTAAATTCTGGGCTGAAGTGTCTGGCACCCTAAACTATTGCATAACTAATTGATAAATTATCGCTGGTAAAAACAAGGGTGTGCATTTGTGAAAGGATTGTAAAATAGCATGTCCGGGCGAAAAGATACAAATTAAAACTTCTAATGATAATGCATCCTTTGTAGTATACAGATGATGGTGAAATATTGATAAACACTTGGATCATACCAAGGTGAACTACAGAGCAGTAAAAGTGGGTATCTGAGAAGAGCTAAGTCGTGAAGATGCATTGCTAATACTTCTATTGACAGTGAATGTATGTGTGTGCTATTTGTATTATGCGAACATTGCTGAGAGGAAGTGGAGTGCTGCAGTGTTCCTGGAGCTGGAGTGATTACTATACTAATTCCAGTCTTAATAAGTTTAGGTATAAAGGTTTGGAGGAAGTAACCACATGAAGGATGCCCTAGGAAGCCTGCTTTCCTCTTAATAGTCCTCCTGGTCTCTGGTACCCAGCGTCTACATGGCCCGTCTGTCCTGCATGCCTCTGCAGCTCACCCCACTTCTGTGGCTCTCTCTCATACAATCAGAGTCCCTTATTGTGGCCTGCTACGCCTACCTGCATCCTCCGTACCTGCTGCCCCAGCAGCATCTCCCTGGCTTCTGATTTTGACCAACAGCGCTCAGTGAGTAGTGCTCATATAGACTGCAGCACCCAGTGGTCTGATGTCTATCTTTTCATGTGAGATGCACAAATATCTATGCCAGGGTGACTGTAGCATTGGAAGATTCAGCTGGAGGCAACCAAGGGTGCTCCGTGTTTGAAGCAGATATCCAGGGAGAATTGCTACTCCAGCTGCCTCGATTGTAGCACTCGGTCAAGAGGGCATTGCTTCTTCTGGGGCTCCAAGCATCATTGATTGCCACAGTATTGAGGCCTACAAAATAAGATTTAAATGGTTCTCCATGACATGACATGAAAAATGTATTGTTCAGTTACTACAAACTTACAATTAAAACAATATTATACAATTCTTCTTACATTTCATACATTATTAAGACCACATAATTAAAAGAAAGTTTTCATCAATGTATAAAACCAAATATTAAGAAAACCATCCTCATTGTCCACAGTTAAGCAATTTCTTCTCCACTATTTCTATAAACTTCAAAAGTCTAGCTGTAAATTGCAAGCTTTCGTCTTGTATACTGGCTATGACTGCTTGTCCGCATGTTCGTATAATTTGACTGTTAAAGTCCGACCTTAACAGCCTCCTACGTTCCTCTATTAGTGCAGGGGAGCTCCAGATGATATGACAAATGTCTTCCCTCTTGTAATAACAGAGGCGACACACCCTCTCACTACTCATCAATTTCCATGTAGGGACGTCTCCAAGAAATTGGCTATTTCCAAATCGGAGATTCATCAGCTTCAGCTTTGCCCTTTGGCTATTTGAGTTTCCTAAATATCTTTGGGGTTTTAGAATACCGTACGAAGCAATAACTGTCCATGCACCGGATCTCTTTGCCAGAACTGCTTTATCCCATAAAGACAATTTTTTGCTGCACCCATTTATAACTTTATTAAAAGCCACCTGTAAAAGAGGTAAGGCCCATAGTTGTTCCGCATTGAACGTATCTATCACCAGTTTGAAATATTCATGGGCCTGCTTAAGTTTATTATCGCATATTACCACCCAAACCACTGTCCTAAGCGAGGAATTATTATCCCTTCTAATTTTGTGGCAGAATTTTAAATTAGTTCCTAAGCTATTTAGGTTCTGTTGTTTCAAATCCGAACTCAAGTCGGATTTTTGCCAGTGAAGAATGTCGCGGAAGATTAAACGCGTCGGAAGGTCCCTGTCACTAGCTTATCTATGGTGTTGTCAGCACAGCCTTTTATGGTCTCTACTCCATATGCAAGAGTTGGCACCTATATCTCAATCTCAAACACAGGTTTGCTGGTATATCTTGCATGAGAGAGCGTGGCAATCAGCGCAGTGCGGTATGTGGTGGTAGCGCGGGAGCTTCGAATACTGACTCGGCAAACAAGACACTTACAAAATGGTTTCTTTTGAGCATCCTGTTTGCTGAGGAAAAGCATTAGTTAGCTAATGTTGTGCAAGGAAAAAAAATAAATGTGGAAGCCACCCTACATCCATGAAGCTCTGTACCAGGCTGGAGCGCGGCGGCGTACAGATAGGCTTGCAGCCTGTGTCCCCTAGCTTGTACCCTTTGCGGTTTGGTGAGGTCTGGTGTGGGTATTGTTTTTGGGGGTTTCTGTACTTATAATACTATGGTTTTCATTCTTCATGCCCTGATCAGACCTTGACCTCACTTTGAGTTCCTTTATTTGGTTCCATCTGTTGTGAGGGTCTCACAACACACAAATGTCCTATTGCTTGAGCAAGGTTTCCTGCCTTATTCTCCTTCTCTCTCTCTCCCAGCCTCCAGGGGCGGCGCCAGACAAGCACAGCCGGATGCGTGAAGTACATCTATCAGAAGGAAGGGTTGCGGGGATTCTACCGAGGGATGAGTGCCTCCTACGTGGGCATCTCGGAGACTGTTATCCATTTTGTGATCTATGAGGATCTGAAGCAGCGGCTTATGGCACGTGGGACAGGATTCCAACATCCACTGCAGTCTGGAATGGGTGCACCACTGCAACAGCAGCAGCTCGACTTTGCATGGCTGATGGTAGCCGCTGGATTGTCGAAAATCAGCGCAAGCCTCGTAGCGTATCCACACGGTGAGTTCAGCCTTAATATGCTTTTTGGACTTTGTTCCTGTTTGCTAGGGATAATACTTTTTTTTATTTTTTTTAATCTTTTTATTAAGGTTTTACATTTCAAAGCTAGGGATAATACTTTGATGTAGATTTGGAAATTTTTATCTTACATTTTGAGAGACTGCTAATCAGTTCTCGACATTGACAATTTGATGCTCTCTTTCAGAGGTGATACGGACCCGGCTGCGTCAGGAACACTCCCCCTACAAGTCTTTTGTGCAAGCTGCAAGGCTCATATACCGCGAAGAGGGCCCCCGCACTTTCTATCGTGGACTCCAGGCCCAGATGATCCGACAGATCCCCAACACAGCCATCATGATGGCCACATATGAACTCATTGTCCATGCTGCTGCCAAAGTGTGACACATCCTCCCAGGACAGAATGAACCACAGAGGTAAAAGAGCCGGGACTGTGTTCTCTTGTCTGAAGGCACTTGGACTGTGCAGGCAGTGTGCTCTGGGCTACAACAGACACAGCACTGCCTTTGCTACTGTCCTTCTGCAGGATCATGCAAAATGGTGGACTCCAAAGACTCCTAGACATGTGGTCCTCAAAGAGCCAAGTTGGCAGAATCCTCTGCAGAGAGCATCCTTGTGGCAAACCGTGCCGCAATAACTGTAGGCCGTGTTCCTCAAGGAGATGAGGGGCAACGCCTGAGTTTTCTTCTCTACAGATCTGTTTACTAGTAGTGCCTCAGTGAGGCATCGTACAGCCTCGTTGTCTAAGCAGATGCTCAGGGTAAGTGAAGATGCAAACGGTGCTATCCTTCTGCAAGATCGAGGTCTCATCGAGCTCCAGAAGGCGCATTTCAGTATCGGAACCAAAAAGGATAACTCGGCCTACTCACCGGTGAGGAGGTCAAGATCTCTATCCAAAGAGGCAAGCTTTCCAAACCTACATCAATTAGTTCCTTTGGGCCTGTTATCCAAGAGCATATGCCCACAAGGGTTCAAACTGCAGCTTCCGCCTCTGCCTTGACAAACCCAGGGTAGGCACAGGGCGGCGCCAGGGAGACTCGAGGCCATGCAGTAGCCTTAAAGGCAGGCTTTGCATTTAGAAAAAAAGAATGTTAAACATGGTGGCCAACTAAGCTTTGTGATGTTGAATTGAATACACTTTTAGTTTGGTCTGGAGCTTCTTTTCTGTGACAAAATTTTATGTACCTCTGGTTGTGAGTTAATTTAAAAAACATCAAATGATGAAACTATTTTTTTATTAAAAAAAAAAAGTTTTTTTGCTTCAGTTTTTTAAAAATCCCATGCTGTAATTGTGAACGACTCCCATGTTAATAATGCAACCGTGTTTCTATATCCGTACGACTGTAAGGGAGAAACCGCAATGAATAGGAAGGACTTGAGTTCTGAAGCTGGTCGATCACTCCTTGTTTATTCCCTTCTCCGATGGCTGCTAGTTACTTTCGCTTAAACTGCAGTGAATCCTGCACCAAAGGTACAGTAAAATGTGCCCATTCCCAATACAACATATTTACTGTCATTCCAAGGCAGGCTTAATACACTCCTGTTAGCACCATAGTCCAAACCCCTGTTTTCAGGCTGTCCTCCTGTTGCAAGAGTCCTCTCAGGATGGTGTCCGCTGGTAGAGAGTCAGTTTCTCAAACATAATGTCCTCCAGTTGCCTGGCACTTCCAAGATAGCCTCAGAAATCCATATTTATATATATATATGGGGGTCCAATAAAAAGTTGCATTTTCTAAGAAGGCCTCCATGTTTCATTCGTTTACAAGATGGCTGCTATATTTTCACATGACTGAAGAGCCGAAGGAGACTGGCACTGTAAAAGCAACTGCTTGATCTTCGCATTTGCACCGATTTCGAGATGGCCTCTGCAGAGATACCAAGATCAAGGAACATTGCGGGATGTCATCTTTTTGCAGCTGCACTATCTTTAAGTCCATATGTCGCGCTCTTATCCACTTTTCCCAGGGTGCTCTAAGCGGACACAAACTTCCATTCTCTTGACTCATCTTTCGTCTCTCCTGTCTCATCTCCTTTGTCACCTGGCTCACTTCTCCTCTCTCTTGCTGCTTTTTACTTGGCCTTCCTCTTATGTTGTTTTGCCCACCTAGTGTTCCTTCTCAACCACATCTCCTATGACATGGTTTACCCTTCCTATTTTTGTGGCCTATTGACCCTCTCTTCTGCTCCACCTTGCCCTTTCCGGCTCCTCTTTCCCTTCTTCTCTGTCCTGGAGCCCATCTCCCATCTCCTTCCTCCTTCCCCTCTCTCTTACTTTACTTTTTTTTTCTTCCGTCCCTCCACTCCGCAACACTATTCTGTCGTGACCCACCTTGCTATACCATGATCCTCCTTACTATCATGACCTATATTTGCTCACCACAGCGCCACCTCTTTTCTTCTAGTCTAGCCGCTACTTTGCCCCACGTCTCCTCCTTGTCCTTTCACCACTGCTCTGGTGTCTAGATCTATCACGTGTGTTCTCCCGTCTGCTTCTTGGGTGTCTTGACTTACAGTGGTGGAGAGATATCCTGCCCAACCCTGAACTTGTGAGCCATGATTCCTGCTTCTGGATACAAAGAATACAAAATTGGGAAGGTAAATAGGACATGTTTTGTTTGGTGAAGCACGAGCTCAGTGATATCTTGTATGCTGTTGTGCTCGCTTATGTGTTGTGTATATTTGCGCGAGTTCAGCTCTGTTGTGCGGTCATGCGCAAGTTTGAGAAATGCTGCTGGCAACTGTTCGCAAGTGGATTTATTTGAGTACTGTCTACATGAAATTCATTGGAACTCATTTAGTACATGTTTGGCTTATGACAATCTGCATGGTAGTCTTAAGGGACAGTATTGCTAAGCGCTACCAGATTGTAGGATCCTCACCCTCCAAGCCCGAAGACTCCCTTAGAATGCTGGAGACTCCTATAAAGTGCATGGGTCTTAAGATCGATGCCTATCCTTGTCCCCTGCCTTCCCCCTTTGCTCTAAAATTACCAGCAGATTTTCAAAAGATTGTGTAGTGGGTATCTACACTAAAGAAAATAACCGCTTTCAAGATGGTTTCTACATTTGTTCCCATATTGTTTGAAAAATAGTTTATGAATCCAAAGAATTGCATCAAAATAAATTTGTGTGTTTGCAACTGCAGCCTTTGTGGTGAGAAGGCACAGAAATCTGGGTAGAAGTGCCAAGGACTCTTAGTAAAAATAGGAGTGAATCTCACCTTCCCAGTAGCTTTTAGATCTGAAGGCAGTCCTTAATAAGAAAACCACTAGGACCAACGCCAATAGAGGCACTTCAGAAACACGCAATTGCACAATTACGTTTGTGAGCTAATTTCAATTATAGGAGCACTCTGTATATTCACGTTTGAAATTATAAAATCCCAATTTAAAAGTTCAAAAACTTCTATCCCACAAAGCTAAAATTCGAAAATGTGAATTTTAATCAGACTAAAAATTTGTATTTCCCTAGAAGTAAATTCCCACCTAATAAAATGTTGATTTGTAAGCACCGATTTGTAGTTGAGGCGCCAAAAGTTCAAATGATAGATCCTAAATTGTGAATAAAAATAGCTGAAGAGGAATTCTGCTTATTTTCTCACTAGTCCAAATCCCCTCACCATTGGTGACTCTGCTTTAATGGGGTATTGAACGCTGGCTGCCTATATTGTTTGCATGTGGTGTAGATTGCTCTTGCCTCAGAATGTCTGTAACAGTCTCTGGAGCAGGTCTTCTGTTTGGTCTGATCTTTGGGCGTGAAATGCTCAGGCCTTTTAGGGGGTGCTGCAGCCACTATGCTTCTGAGAGGGAGTGTAAGGGAAGCACCTCTAGGGTTTGAATGGTTGTCTGTCTGCAGAGGAGTGTCTGTCTGGATGATGTGAGAATGTTCCACGGGGAGCTTTAGAGCCAAAGTTCTAGCGAACATGGCATCTGGAAAGCGCCGGGGTTCAGCCTTGCACCGCTCTTGTAGGGGGGGAAGAATGGTTTCTCCTGATGGTCCTGAGCCTTGGATCTAGGTCTCTAGGAGAAGGGACAGTAAGTACACTCTGCAACCAAGGACAGAAAGGGCAAGCACTAGATTGTTTGGAGTCACTGACTAGCAGGTTCCTGAAGGACTTCTCTGACCCCATCTTGGTAGCCTAGTGCAATCTCTGCTTGAAGAGGAGCCGACAGGATCCTGGGGCACAGACCCACTAGACTCTTGGCAGGGACTAAGTGGGCGACACATGTCGAGTCACCCTTTTTGGCATATCAAAGAATTTTGGTGAGAGATGGCACATAAAAGACTCTTCTCAATGGGTTTGGCTCACAGCTGGATGCCAAGTCATGGGTTCCTGTCCAGGGATCGATAGAACTGGACAAAACCCCCTAAAATGTGCCAGGGAGACTTGAGGTACCACAGTCTGCAACAGGTTGGCAGGAACATAAGGAAAGTGAAGTGTCTGATTTCAGACCTGTTGGGCCAGAAGTAAATGTGACAGTGGGCTTGTGTGATTGTATCTTGTTTTTCATTCTGGATTCCCATGGTGTGCGTTGACCTGCCATCTACTAGTCCGGCTAGGACCTATATCTTCTTGATAATAATGCAAGCATTTAGAGCATGCCCTCTGATGCCTACCAGAAACCCAAGGTAACTCACAACATACCCTCCTTCGCCCGCTTCTATTTTCCACCATCGAGTTCAGAAGTAAATGGCGATCAAGACCGAAAAACGCTGCAAGACCTCGAGAAACATTGGTGATTTCCCAATTCTCCAACTTTGAAAAAAGAGTGCCCTAATGTCCTCGGATGAAGCTGCGCCTAGGTACTGAAGACTTTTGTGCTTTGGATTCTGAGAATCCGTGGCAGTACAGGTGGCATAGAATGACTATGCACACAGTGCTATTCTGGTGCCCAGGCTCACACTTGGGTTGCAGTTTGTGTCTCCTCTGAGAAACAAGTGTTTTCTGCCTTGGTTGATTCACTGCGTTTGAGCGGCAAACAGCCTTGTAAGCGGCTGGCACAGGATTTCTTTTTTGTCACCGATGAAAATAAATCCGCTGGAGGGCAGGTGGCATTGGCACACCCCGGCATGCCGATCATGTGCCAAGGTACACTCCTCTCCAGGGCATGCGGCTCACACTGTTCCTGTTATTGACTTTTGAGCCGACTCAGCATAGCATTAGGCAGGTCTTTTCTGGGCCATGGGGGAAGCCAGTGGTATCTTTATAAAACTTCCTTTACGATTGGATCCTCTGGCCTTGGGTACTATTTAAGTTCAATGGCTTTTGTATACTTTTGTACACTCAACTCCAAACGTTGCTAGGTTAAGCGTAAAAGGCTTGCACCTAGTCGGAGATTTGAAACTCTGATACAATATGACTCTGTTAACATATACAGTAAACTTACTGTTCATCTAGAGATGCAACTTTTTAAAATAGTTGATCTTGAAGTAGATTATGGTGCTGTTGGGCAGTTACATTAGTGATCTCCAAACAAACTAGAAGTATCTAGCGCTAAGATAACACTCTAGACATGGTTATTGCACACAGTATTGGAGGCGCTATACTCCGCTTAAGATTTAGGGCTTATGCACAATATCGTCCTATCCAGGAAAGGATCAGGAGTCCATGGTTGTATTCTGAAACACTCAGGTCTCAGTTCTCATGCCTCCAGCTTTTTTTTTTACTGTCTTGTGCCAGTGACAACCTGCCAAAACGGATCTCTGCAGCCACTACTATGCACGCCTTGCTGTCCACCTGCTTTTTCTTGAAGTTGAGGGTTTACACCCATGCATGCTTGGTCAACCTTTGCACCCGGCGAGGATTTACGTGGCCATGTTGCACGTAGGAAACGCTGGTAAGAGGCTGTAGAGAGGGTGATGAAACCTACACATTGAATTAAAGGTAATCATTGACCAACCAGGGGTCACATGCCCTATGCCAGTGAGAGGTGAGCTGGCGCGTTCTGTGTAACATGCAAAGGCCAGGAAGAGCCGCGGTCATCCATAGATATAATCTAGGTGAAAGTCAAACATTGCATCACAGCTGTGCACTATGACCATAACTAATCAGGCCAGGCAACATTCTTCACTGCTGTAGGATAAAGCATCAGGAAAAGGTTAACGTTGAGATCTGAGAGATGACGTATAGCAAAGAATCCACTTTACTGTTACTAGATTGTTGCAAACTCAACATTTTAATAGTCAACATTTTCTGGTGAGAACCCTTGATCGGCACTGTCAACAACTCTATCCGCAGTTTAACTTCAACCGCAGTCGTCCCGTCCAGTCCTTGCGCTCCACTGTGCATTAATGCAAGTTTGAGCTCCAGGCTCCTGTCCAGTTCGGAGGGCGGTCAAGGTAGCAAAGTGGAGTCTGTGGGACTCGAAGATGCAAGCCAGGGGCTCGATGTATATGTTGAGATGGTTGGGGTACTGGGAGGAGAATGGGGAACCCTCCACATCAGAGAGTTTCGATTGGTGTTCAAAAGGGAGAACGCGACTGTCGGGACTCCGTCACATAAAAAGTAGCGTTGTAGCCTTATCCTTCTAGTCTGAAGATGATTTACTAGGGTGATGTGGTTGATGGATACAAAGGCGGCCCTCACCACCACATGACATTTTTAGCCACGAGCATCTGTGTAGGGGGTACAGGTCCTAGAACTTTGTTATCCCACGGTGAACTACTCTGGGTACCAATTTTCATCACCATTAGTGCCTCTGTTTGGGACTTTGAGAACAAGCTGCAGGAGTACTTGATCGCTGATTACAAGAGTCCAGTACCCCCTTTAACTGGTCACTAAGTTCGATTTAGCACTGGTAAGTTTTAGGAATATTTGAAATATTTTTGTGCTATGTGATATTTTATCAGGTTCTCAGCTGCTTGGGCTCAAACTTCGTGAAATGTAGGCCCTTTGTACCAAGGGTCGATGAAAAGGTAGGGCAACATTTAGGGCCAGATGTACAACCTTTTTTTTGCGGTCGCAAATGGTAAATTGGCCTGTTTGTAACCACAAAATATGTCTGTGCAATGTGCAAACCCTATTTTGCAAGTTAGTAACCTATTACCGACTCTCAAAATACGGTTTGCGACGCGCTATTAGGAAGGAGCGTGCCATGGGCGTTTCTTCCTAATAGCGAGTCACACTTCAATGTACAATTTTTTGCGATTGCGGTCGCTAAACACTCGCAGTTTACCATCTATTTTAAAAAGGTGGTAAGCAACTTGCAAATGGGTTGGGGTCCACTGGGAACGCCTTCCTCTTTGAGACTGAAAGTGAAAATATTTTTTAAGAGCAGGCAATTGTCCCACGGACCACTGCCTACTCATAAAAAAATAAAACAGAAATGTGTCATTTTTCTTTTTTAAATGCATCCCGTTTTCCTTTAAGGCAAACGGGCTGCATTGTAAAAAAAAAAAAAAACTGCTTTATTTATAAAGTAGTCACAGGCATGGTGGTCTGCTGACCCCAGCAGGCCACCGTCCCTGTGAGTGCTGGCAATTCCGACTAGGTCCGCAAATTGCGTCCTGCCTCATGAATATTAATGAGGCAGGTTGTTTACGACCCCTTTGGGAATAACAAACTGTGTCTGAGCCACTGTTGTACATTCTATTTTGTGAGTCACAAAATGCGAGTCGCAAAACGACGCCATTTGCGACTCGTAAAATGGAAGGGTCGCACATCTGGCCCATATATTGGATGGATTGTGGGTGAATAAACTCTTTGTAAATAATGTACCAAACATAACATTTCCAGACAATCCTTAGTGGATCAGAATGGGGGGAGTCCAAAGATGTCTAAAAGAGATGGATTGGACCTCAAACAAGTCGGAGGCCTGAAGGATGGGGGGGAGAGGGGGGCTGGTGTCTGGGATTATTGGAAACCTTTCCCTAGAGCAGCTAACCCATTGGCCGACCCTGTTCTTCACAGAGGACACCTTCCCTACCACTCATCTCTGTGCACACCACACATCTGTCCAAACACAAATGCACGCATGTGGAAGTGACAGGCCTCGCCCAGTTATGGACGGCTGCATTCATAGTAACTGGACATGGTCCGGAGACTATTCCCATAGCCTTCAGCCTCCCTCTACAATGGGTGTGGGTTCACTTTAGCTGTCCAGCAGAACCCTGGGCTCACAGCTGAACAACACAAACCTCTTGGAGTTACCCAGATGACTCAAATCTGTTGAGTCCAGTGGTGGACAAATGCAAGGTTAGGTCACCCAGAAAGTGGAAACTAAGGTCAGGAAGGCACAGTGGTACTCCATCCCTTCAACTCCCTCTATGTGGGTACATCTCACAACCTGGACTTCAGACTAGGTCAATGGAGGCACCTGTACCTGATGTCACCGAGGAGACTTGTCTCCGCAGGATCCAGGTGAGTGGACCTTTGTGATGCGGCTGGAGAGGAGATCAGCATCCAACACCTTGGGGTGGATGAAGAGGCCCAAAAGTGCCTAAATGCATGCCCTTTGCTGAAGCACATCTAAGAAACCCTCACTGTACTTTGTTGAGTTATGAAATGTATCAGTGTGTGAACTGTGCCTCTCTGCCTACCGGCAAAAGAGCGGAGTGAAGACAGCACCTGTGTGCAGTCGTAAAGTTTCAAGACACTCACTCCCTGTTGAAGGTTGCCCGCAACACGTATGTGTGCCATGATGTTTTGTGTCAACACACAACGATCATCTACATTATTGACCACCCGCTGAGGGACAAGGCCAGGAACTGATGTCTAAATGTTGACCTCTAAGCACAGGGTACTCCTGTTAATTTGTAAGCTTGAACAAATGGTTTACTTTGTTCTTTCTGGCAGGTAGGTTGGGGTTTTTGTCCTAAAATATAGTCACCACTTGAATGTAGTCGCCTTTGAGGGACTTCCTTATTGGAGGGCTTGAACTTTTCTATGCTGTTTGTAGCTCCTCATTGTCAACTGTGAGCCAAAAGGGATATGTTGTGCAATCAGCAGTAGTAGTAAGTTCTGAGGTGCATCTAATCGCCCTCTGATATTAGGAAAAGCATGTACTATAAATATGCCGGAGGAGAGGGCAGTTAACACATATCTATTCCAAGATACACCGGCTCAAACACCAAAAAAGTATGTTAAAAATGCCTGTGTTTAATTAAAAAAAACATTCTATTGATTGAGTGAATTATTTACATTTCTAATCAAACTCTCCACTCCCAATGAGTTCAACTAAAAGCCTTTAATAGAGAAGATATTTAGCATAAATCAAATTTAAGATGTAGTGGAAAAGAGCTTCGGAGTAAAGCAGGGTTAATATTCTGCAGTTTCCTGACTATTTTCCCTAGCGCGTGGTGTCGGCTGGTAGACTGGAATGAGGGTGATAGTATCACCTATCAATGCACGCCTTGGCGGTGATCCACTAGGCGAGTAAGAACTTCTGACTCCAATGGCCAGCGAGCTTGATTCATACAAGTACGAAGGCTAGAGGGGCAAAGTCCTGTTGATTGAATATTCCTCCTACCCTATAGAATGTCAGCAATTGTCATTTGTGATAACTATAGTTAATTCATGCACGCAACCATGCAGACAATATTGTCCCCCTGAGAAGGTCCCCATAGGTGGCGAAGGTAGATTTCGGACCATGTTGGTAACTCGCAGTTTACCGAGGAGCGAACCTTCAAAACCTACATGCATCCCACACTATGTGCAAATAGTTTGAACTGTGTATGCAAGAGAAAGTTTAAAGCTTGGCCCCTATGGAAACCTAGACTAATCTATCAGATCCAGAAAGTGTCGGATTCAATGATCAGTGGTGCATACACTAGTAGCTATGGTCTGGGATCAGGCAAGGGTTCTAGAACGTTCCTAGTGGTGTACATAGGCCATCACCCATGGGAAAACAACATTTTGATTGGGAACAAATGGGACAGAGGGGAAAAGAGTGACTATGTCCCACAAAAGATCTTTCTGAAAAGAGGACCAGCGCCTGGAGAAAATTGTGCATTTAGGAGGTAAAGAGGTATGTGTGAAAACTCTGCATATATACTTAATAAAAAGTAAAGAAATTGTTTCTCTAAAAATGCACTTGTCTGCATCCTGTCGCGATACAGAAAATGGTAAATTAGGATTCAAATGAAGAGTTTCTTTGGAAGATTGCAGCAGGACAGATTTTCACATATTCAACCCAATTCATGCAACTAATGGAGAAGATAAAGGTAGCATTCTTTACTTAATGAGCCTAAGTCTCCAGTTAAAGGATAGACACTCTCATTACGTAGACATAGGTGAGATTCTGGATAGTGGTACCCAGGCGAAGTGGGTAAAAAAGTGTATTTTATTCTAAATCAATTTAAAGTAAAATGTTCTCATAATCAAATGCTATGAGATCTTTGGCCATCGATGAAAAGAATAAAATCCTGAAAAGTCATTTAACTAGTCTATATGCCTAAGGCCGAGTTTTTCTACAGAGGGAAATACCAAATAGGATATGTACAGCTAGAACCACTTTAACACCAATGACCATCCAGTAACAGGAACATTAGTGTCCGAGATAACCCTCAAATCAAGGAAATGTCTGTCTAAGCTTTGGGATTCTCCTTAGTGTACACAAGGTTAGAAAAGAATGGCACGCCTGAGGAAGGAGAACACCCGAAGGTGTGGTGCAGCGGCCAGGTCAGGTGACTTTGGAGCACAGGGCTCACGGTTCGATTCCCGGCTCAGGCAGCAGCTCAGCACCATGTGACTCTAGGCAATAGCTCACTTAACCCCTTCTATGCTCATGACCGAGCCGCTCCGTCATGAGCCTCGGTTGAGCTGGGCTCATGATGGAGCGGTTCCGTCATGGCCCGCTCGGTGCGCCTGCGCTGGATGTTCCATTGAGCGGGCGGGGCCATGACGGAACCGCTCCGTCATGAGCACAGCTCAACCGCGGCTCGGCCTCCCCGCCCCCTTAGCGCTGCAGCAGAATTCCCACCGCAGCGAAGGGGTTAATTTCCACAACGGCCCCCAGCGCCTTGAGACCCGTAAGAGTGAGCAGTTCGCGCTTCTCAAATACGGATTTACAAAACCTGATCTGGTTGGCTATTAACATGAACAGGGTCAAAGCTTCTCCACAATTACATAGTTGAATATTTTGGGTGTCCCTCTGCTTCCAGCCATGAGATAGGGTAGACTTCTCGACTATCCTCTCAGAAGTTCGCATAATTTCGGAGTGCAACTCAGCGGGTCCAATCTAAGCACACCTAGTGATTGACATTGCTTCAGCCGGTAACATGGTGACAAGGGGGCGAATAACGCATGGTCATTTTTTGCGCCCGGTGCACCTTTTTGAAAGGTGTGGCAGGCGCAAACAATAACAATGCGCCCATTATTTTGAGTGCGCTGCACCCAGGACAGCGGCTCCGTGTTTTCACAGTGCAGGCAGCAATCCGCCTGCACCTTTAAAAGGGATTAGAGCTCCCCTTGCAGGCGGGTGCAGTTAGTGAATGCACCCGCCTGCAAAGGTTTGTCCGGATGGCCCATAGGACCCCCTTTCTCCCCTCCAGAGGACGGCTCTCAAGAGGCGCACTCACAGTGCGCCACCTAGAAGGTGGAGCACTGTCGGTGCGCCCCCTGAGAGCTTCTTTGCCACTGCACCCGCATCTGTAATATGGTGCGGGAATGGAGGCAAAGGAATTCCCTCATTAGCATAGGGCACGCCCCTAAGGAAATGAGGGAACGCCGCATGATGGTAGCGCTGGCGCTTTTGAAGTGCGTCAGCGGTATCAGTATTTATGACGGGGATGCACAAGCGTCTGCGCCCCCTTGTGTAATACCAGAGTGCCACGGGGCGTGCAAAGCGGGCGCAAATGCCTGTTGCGCCCCCGGGGCACTTATTATAAGACTGCCAAGGTGCCTTTTTCATTCTCTTCCGCAAAGACTATTTGTCATGCACTATGTACACCAATGCCTATTTCTCTCTGTTAGAACACTGGTCTACTGAATGACCCCTTAAAGAAATTGGGGTGGCCCTGGGGCAAAAATGGCTGATATAGTCTGTCTGCGCCAACATTCCAATGTTTCTCTTTCTCCCTGTTTTAAACCTTCCGTTTGTTGAATATTCTAATATCATTGTAACCCTTCATCTTCCGCTTCACATAGCCACATTTAGCTCTGTCTTCCCAATAACGTCTTTTTTCCTTTTTTTTCTTCCCTTCTATATTTCTCTTCCTCCTGATCAATGTTTGCATCTTTACTCTCTTTGGGTTTTTTTCCTCTATCTTTTTATTCCTCATTCTTTCTTTTTCTCTCCCTTTTGAATTTTTCTAACAATTCAGTTTCTTTTACTACTTCTGCATTTTCTTGTTTTTCTTTTCCTTACCATCTTTTTGTATCTTGTGCACTCGTGATTTCCTAGTTTCCACTCTACATCTTTCTTTATCTTGTTCTTTTTATATTTTCCTAGTTACGTTTTAGCCTCTAGGTGGCGCTTGATACCCACTAGATAAAATGCACGGTCTGAAATGTAGAGAGGGTCTTTGTGGCGTTAGCGACTGAAGCTCGGCGTGGAATAGGTTTCCAAAATACAGTTGTGTTCCTCTTGGTTCACTTAGCCGATTGAAAAGTCCCAATAGATGGGATTCTCTCTCTTGTCTCGTTCTCTCTCGCTCCATGTCTCTCTGTGCCTTCCAGTGGGTTCTTCTCGGATTCATCGCTCCTGTAACTCATCTGCCATAGGACCACCTTGGTATAAAGCCTGTAGGGCGCCCTCAGACCATATAGAATTGTTTTAAAAAGGTTTAACCTTCCGTCTGGGGCAATCCTTATTAAGATCGGACAGCAGGGCTTTAAGTGTGAGATGTAGCCACATAGAAGGGTCTCGCAAAGGGGCGTGGTCAATGTAATTAAGGGCGTGGCTTCAAAGCACAGAAGCTAAAAATCTGTGTTTAGCACAGAGTGCCGCCCAACTTGTATTTTGCTGTTCCTGTTATTGCGTCCAGATATGATACAAGTCAGGACGATTAACTTTGTCAATGGTTGTTAGTTGCATAAGATAAATACGCAGCAACTATGGCTTGTATATAATATTGAAAAAGCTTCCACTTAAAGCCCTGGTGACACCTCGACAATGTTGCTGCTCCTGAGTTTCAAAAAGAGAAGGGAAATCCAGAGAGAACATGTCTCTTTTTAAAGATTTCCCTTCCTGTACACCGCTCACCTGGCCTGACGTCATGCTGTAACTGCTCCACTAGTGAGAAGTGAGCAGTGTGAGCAGCGCACATCGCTGTGCCTGCTGTCACTGCAGTCCGGAAGAAAAACGGACCGCCTGTGACTGGGCACAAAACGGAGCCCTCTAGAGACCGTTTCGTGGTCCCCTTAAAAAACTGCCAGTGCTCAGATCCGGTGAGACCTGGCCCACTTAAAGCCCTGCGAGACAGGCCCAACACGTGACAAGCCACAAGCCTGTGACTGTGACTGTGAGGTACAGTTATTAATTATCTCTGCACTGTGAAATGTTGACAACCCTTGTATGAGTTGCCATGCGTGGTCATTTGTACACAGAGCTGGCTTGAGGCTGGTGGCGCCTGGTGAGATGGTCTTTTTTGGCGCCCAACCCCCAGAGACGAATTCCCTCACTGCCTCCCTAAAGAAAAGTGCCCCTCGTCTCTCAATAGCGCCTCCATCAAATGCATTTCATTTATTATAGCGCTACTCATAGTTCTCTCACAGTACCTTAACCCTCGGACTTACTTTTAGAGAAGTCAAAACTGCCACTAGACGAAACCTCGATCTCTCTGCAGCAGGAACATTCATCACCAGAGTTATCTTAACCTTTTGATTGTGGCCTAAAAACTGCTGGATACACAAGGAACTTTGCAGCACCTGCTTTTAAAAGCAAGTTATTTTTAAACACAGCACCTCCCCCCACAACCTCCCGTAAAATCAGAGCCAGGTGTGACTTCACCTAAGGCACCGCCCTTCATCCAAACCTGTCTGTGCACGTGTGCTAGGCAGTGAGTCCGAAGGAGTGACCGTAAGAGTGATATTGAAAGTATGAGTGAGTGAAAGTGTGAATATAAGTGAGTAAGCATGAATGAAGGAGAGGGAATGAGTAAGGGTGTGTGAGAATAAGTGGGTGTAAGTGAGAAGTACGTAGTGACTGCAAGAGAGTATAAGTAAGATTGAGTGAGTGCAAGACAGTGAGTGTGAATGGCCACTGGCTGCCTGAAGATCCACATTCGAGCTGCTTTCTATCACCGACAAAGCAATGCATAGAAAGAGGACTGCTCTTCATCAGGATGAAAGTCACCAAATACATTCAGCACAGGAACCTCTAGATTGGCACCTCGTCTCAAAATCCCAATGTACAAGGACAAAAACATGGATGCCACACCCTTCTCTGTTCAAGCAGCCAAACTATGGAACTCTTTACCTCCAAACATAAGATCCGAGGATAACCACCTTATCTTCAAAAGACTACTCAAGAATTGGCTCTTCCCCACATAACCATCATACTCCAACATAAATATACAGCATATCCCTCAGTATATAAGCATTTATTTGGAATATAGATGTGTACCTACATATGTGTATTGCTTTGTATAAACGTGTATAATAATTATGTTTATAAATGTATATATATTTGCTAGTTCTGCTTCACAAATGTACATATTACTTATAGTTACATTATTCTATGTTCAACATGTATAAGTGACTGCATAAATAAGTAAATCTTTTATCATAACTATTTATCTACAATTGCTTCACTATTGAAATACAAAAAAATGCAAATAAATTAATTTAAAGTACAGCAACACTCGAAATTCTGACTTTATTAAATGCAGCTTTAATCTACATATATTACCTTCTCATTCATGTATACATACCTCCCATGTACTTATGATATACCTTGCATGTACTTTTGTATCTTTACATGCATTACTTTGCTTCTAATTCAGCATATCCAATGCACTCCCCTATAGCTCACCCTTTATCTCTCACAATATATCCTCTACCTCCACTCTGACTCATCTCAAACCTCATTCCACTACTCTTTCCAATGCACTACACTATTTCTCACCCTATACCGCTATCAATATATCCTCTACCTCAACTCTCAGATTCATTCCAAACCCCATACCACTACTATGATCCTCAAATAACCCGTTCTAGACTGCCCCCTCCTCTACCCCTCCTTGTATCATCTCATACCTCTTTTACTATTCAAATCTTCCAATCAAGTCTTTTCTAAACCCTTCCCTCTGACTCCCCCTCCCCTTTACTCCTCCCAAACCCCCTCCTATTACTATGAACAAAAAACCAAAACTTTCAAGACCCTTCCTTTTTCTATCTCTTCACTATTCCTTTTACAATCCAAATAACAGACTAACATGCCCACCACTCAAATTAATTTCATATTTCCCTACACTAATTCCTCACTAATCCTTTTTAGGGTCTATAGTAGCTACTCATGAAAGGTGCTACAGCAGCTCATCAGGGGAGCAAGCGCTATATAAATGCAAGCCCTTCCCTCTTCCATCCCTCCACCCATCCTTTGCAATCCAAATAACAGTCTAACATCCACTGCTCAAATTAATTTCAATATTTCACTACACTAATTCACCACTAATCCTTTTTTGGTTCCGGAGTAGCATGCTACTCGCTGAAAAAGCGCTTCAACGCCAGGGGTAGTGAGTGCCATATAAATGCAATTACAATAAAATATAATATGAGTGCATGTGTGAATGAGTGATGGAGTGTGAGTGAGTTAATGTAAGTGAGCATGGGTGAGCATGTCTGGTTATGATTGTTAATCTGCCATCGGCCCTGGTATTCACAAAGCAATTTGTGGCTGATCGAAATACCCCCTGAAAAATACTGCCATCGGCATACTGGAGAAATTATTAGCATGACAGGCACCTGTGAAAAATACTGGTACTGGTATGCTGGAGGCAATTCCTGGCATAATGGGTACCCATGGCAAAATGCTGGCACTGGCACAAATAAGGAAATTGTTGACAAGGGGCACCGTTGCCAGAATTCAGGAGATAGCTCAATAGAGCTATTTCTTGGCATTGTGGAGGAAAACTCTGTCATATGAGAGGGGGGGGGGGGCAACTATGATAAAATACTGGCCCTGTTGTACAAGAGGTAATGTGATATACAGGTAACCCAAGGTATATAAAAGCATTAACTTTGAAATTCTGACTCTGGGATATTGAAGATAATTGTTGGCACAAGGGAGCACCCATGACATGTGAGTGACACTGTAGGAAAGTGCCCCTTTTTGACATGTTTACCCCCATGTTTTGCCTGCTATGTGATATGATTTAGACTGAAAGTGCACTGAGTTCCTGCTAACTGGGTCCCTAGTGCCACAGCTCTTTCCCAAAACTGTACAAGTGTTCCCACAATTGGCAAAACCTTTAACGTCCTCTGTAAGTCCCTAGTAAATGGTACCCTGATACCTAGGGTCAGAGGTACTAAAGAGGGCTGCTAAGGTCTGCAGAATGAATTGTGCCACCCTAAAGGACCACTCACCAAGCACATACAAAGCTACCATATCAGGCTGCGTGTTTTGATGCAGACAAAAGTGAAAACACAACATGTCACATATCCCTGAGTACCATGTCCCTAACACTGCATGTAATATTTGTAAGTCACGCCTATAGCAGGCCTGACAAACCTAAGGCAGAGTGCTTAACATTACATGCGAGGGCATACCTGCATGAGCCCTATTACTGCCAGTACAAGTGACCAGGGAAAACATTTTAAAACATGTGCTGGACACTTGTAAAAACAAATTCCCCAGCGACACGATGGCTTCACTGAAAAAAGGAATGCTTGGTATCAAACATCTCTTATAGGTAAATCTACACTGATGCCAGTGTTGGATTTATCAATACATGCACCCAAAGGGCACCTTAGGGGTGCCCCATGAAAATCTACCAGCCTCTAGTGTGCTTGCCAGGTGCGGTGCGTCCATAGGGGCGTAGCACCCCCGCCCGCAGCTCCCTCGGCCTCTTTGAACTTAAGTAAAGTGATTCAGTTTTCTTAAGTTCAAAGCCGCCGAGGGAGAACTGACAATCATGTCATTCAGCATGACGTTGGACCGCCCACCCCTTCAGAGTCTGAAGGGGATGGGTGGTCTGGCGTCATGTTGACTGACATGATTGTCAGACCAGTGGGGGCAACAGGCAGCAGCACAACACAAGTGCGCATGAGTGGGGACGGAGGGCGAATTTTCGCACCATGCCCAGTCATGCGCACTTGTGTTTTGACTTGTTTGCGCATGCCCATTAGGAGCCCGAATGGGCGTGCGACGGGCGAAGACTAGCCGTGCACTAAGACGCTGCTGGCAGCGCAAGGATTGGCTGAGGGGGGCTGTAGGCGCCAACGGACCCGGGGCGGCGCGGACCTGCTCAGGACCTCAGGTAGGATTTTAAAAATATATTTTAATACCCCCACCCGACACCCCCCGCGAGCCGCGACTGGCGAGAGAGCCTGAGACGGTGCGCTTCTGCACTCCATATGTTTTTGTTATATTTATCAATGGTTGTTTTAACGTATCTTGTGGGGGGGGGGGGGTGGGGGTGGGGGGTGACTAGTGTGTACGGCCCGGGTGTTTCAGGCAGAGGTCTGTAAGAAAGTAGCAGGCAGCCACCCTGCAGGCAGGATGCATCAGAGCTCAGCATACCACACAGGCATGAAACAGAAGCCAGAAGAACACAGGGCCTCACAGGCAGTAGAGCTCATTGCATAGGGCACAGTCACGAAGCAGCAGTTAGAGAACAGGCAGGAAGGAAGCAGCGGGCATCAGAGCTCATGTATAGGGCACAGGCAGTAAGCAGCAGTCAGAGAACTGGCAGGCATGATGCAGCAGGCATCAGAGCTCAGGCATGAAGCAGCAGCCAGAACACAGGCAGCAGCAGGCATTAGAGCTCATGCATAGTGCACAGGCAGGAAGCAGCCGTCGGAGAAAAGGCAGGAAGGAAGCAGCAGGCATCAAAGCTCATGCATAGGGCACAGGAAGTAAGCAGCAGTCACCGACAGGCAGTAAGCAGCAGGCATCTCAGTTCAGGCATAGAGTACAGGTAGGAAGCAGCAAGCAGACTTAAGGTCGAACTGCGCCCCCGCTGGTCAGCTGCTGCAGGCGTGTCCCCCTCCGCCTTCAGAGTGCACCTGAAGACCCTGCTGAGCTAGCCATGAGGTGCCGAGTTCAGGGTCTGCCAGGGGTCTACGTGAAGAGCCTGGGCTGGCATGAGGGACTTTGGGTATTGGCATTGTATGTACATTCAGCCCCACTCTTCAGAGCCCACTGAACTAAATCAGAAGTGAATGTCAGCTGCACCACGAGTCTGCTGGGCTCTACTGAAGGGTTTTCTAATCTTTGCACACATTCTCTCACACTGCAGGGTGTTGCCAAATTTCAGTCCCCTAAAAGGGTGCAGCTATTGATCAATCCAAATGATTTATTTATTTTTGTGGTGCACACCCTTTAGCACCTTCTGCATGCTACCAGCTTAACTTGGACATGTCATTAGTTTTTAGTTTTTTAGGGTCAATGGGAGAGTTTAAGTTAACATTTTCATACATAAATCGAGTCATTAACCAATCAACCAATTGGTTGGTTGGTTAAATCAGCCGAATAGAGATAAACCAACCCAAACAGATGGACTAGGGTGGACTAAGTTGTTTTCTTCCTGACAAGTTGGTCTAACACCTTCCGCGCGGCGCAAATTTTCGCGCTGTGATGAAGGTTCTAAATAAAGGGCGTGGCCGTGACGGAACGGTTCCGTCATAAGCACCGCCCAACCGGCGCTCGTGACGGAACCGTTCCGTCACAAGCATCGAAGGGCTAATCGTCTCGAGTAGTTTTTGGTGTAGGAGGCATAGGGTTGTTATAAGAAAATATAACTTTTAGTGCCTGACCCCTAACATTTCTAGGTCTTAGATGCATGTATACATCTTCCAATACATTTCCTGCATATGTGGGGAACCAGGTTAAAGTTACTATCCCGTAAACATGTTTTTCCTACGAACTTGCCAATTTATACACACACACACTCATTACCATCGCCATCAATGAAAAACGTTATTAAAGAGAGTTTATCATTCGGCACTCCCATCAGGAAAATAACATAATTCATAAAAAAATAGTAGATCCCTATAAAAGTGGGTACTTTTTAGTTTCGATCCAAATCCGAATTGCCCCCGAAATTCTCTAGGTAGCCTTAACTGTTTGATTTATGCGCTATACAAATGCAAATAAAGTAAAGTAAAGAATGCATTGCTCCTGGCTACCGATCTTCTTGTCATAGGTAAGGTAAAAAATCACATCGTTGGTGATGCCATTAATGACGTCATTGAAGCCACTGGGGCTGAGGTACTCAGCACAGGTGCAACGTATGCTTTAGGGACAGGTGCGCTGATCACAGGGCCTTGAAGATCAGAGCTACAGCCGAAGAATGCAGCCAAGTGGGCTGTGCTCAGAGACTGCTGGTGGCTTCTGAATGCCTGGTCCAATTAGGCTTTTGAACAGGCCCTGCTTCAGAGCCCAGTGGGTGTGTTCGAAGGAGATCTCACCATCCAAGTCTTCTAGTCGGAAGGTGTGGGATGCTTTTTAAAAATGTTTGCCTTGGGGATGGGGGATATTAATAAAATTTCTTTTTCCACCCATTCACCTAATTTTATTACCCTTCACTTTTTCACTCCAAACACTGTACACTGCTTTTTTCAGTAGCTACTACTACATTCTGCTGTTCTGCTCTTTAATTACATCTCGGTCACGGTAATGCTTACCGGCCGTCTTGTCTCCTGGGTAAGGAGATCCCAAATGATGACAACAAGGGCGGTACAGTGTGGCTTCTGATGGGAACAATACATTTTTCTCCTGGTACTCTTGAGTCTAGACTTGACCAGTTACTCACTATCATCTCTCACTGACACTGCTCTTTGTGCATTGGGTGTAGTGGCTCTTACTGTCAAACTCTCCTTTTTTCTCTTTAGACCCCCAGGTATTATTTGTTGTGATATATGCCTTTTTTTAATGCCAATGCAAGGTTGGAGGTCTGCTGTCCCTTGCAGGCTGTGCTTAATTTGAGCCGGTGGTTGCTGTTGGGGCCCACAGGTAATCATTTTTGGGAATCGCCACTTATTTTTCCTCAACAAACACCACCCTCCCAACCCCCCTGGCACGCGACACTCATCCTCAACTTTTACGCCCTACCACTTTCAAATGTCACCAGCCGCCACTGGTGCTTGCTGACTGGATTCTGCCAGACTGCCACACGCCACACACTTTTCCGATCTCCTAGGGGGGAGAGCCTTTTCTCTTAGGAGGCCCAGGACAAAGGCCTGTCTGGGAGGAGAGTGTAACACTGCCTTCCAAGGGATCACCTCCTGATTGGCCACTTTGAGCTGGCAAACTTCAAAGAAGCTGCTGCCTTTGAAAAGTAAATCTGGCTTCCCTCATAGGAGAGGAAGTCAGCCTCCAAAATGAGCTAGTCAGGTAGGCGTGCTACCTCTGGCCTAGTACCACCCATACAGTGGACTAAGTGAGGTGGACAAAGTAGCCATCTTTGTGATGGCATACCTAGGAATTCTTGGAAGGGTTATGCTCACTTCTCACAGGAAGTGGTCATATAGGGGGCGTAGGGACCGCAAGTGTCGGGAGCCCATTGGCTACTACCCTGCACTCTCCTACTGCCCCTAAATTCCGTATTTAGGGGAGCCCCTGGCACCAGAGAAGGAGACCCTGATGACCTAAGAGAGAGGACATTGAAGAGCCGCAAAAGCCAAGAAGAGAGAAGCAGCTGACCTGTTACCAACCCTGCTGGCCTGTCTGCATCCCTTGTCAAAAATTGCTCTAAAGTTGTCTTGTCTGCAGCTGTGACTCCACAACAGTGGGAGAACAGCCTGACTTGAAAAAAGGCTTAAGACCTCCCATGAACAACCGATGTGTTCTGTAGAACTCAAAACGAGAAGAGTCTGGGGCCTATGGGACCGAAAAATCTTGGCACCTGGAGGAACCACTTCCCCGTCACCTGTGGTCCGAACTAAAGTGGGCCAGTGGTTCCTCAGCCATTCAGAGCCTGAGCCCATCATGGGTTCACCCCTCCTAGACTCCCTGACGTCACCTGCAGCCCCTGCATCCAGGCCCCCTCTACCGGGAATGCACCAGTAAGGAAAACCAAACGCCTAAAGACAATTCTGCACCAGTCGCCCCTGCGCCTTGGAGCAGAGGACCAAAAGTGCCCCCGAGCTGAGCAAGGTCTGAACCAACTTGCTGGTTCAGCCCAACTGACTTCCTAGCCAGATTCTGCAGTCACTTTTTGTAGTAACTGCTCTCTATTGAAACCTATTTTGCATCCAATACTGTTGTAAACCCTGCATCCGGCCGGCCTCGTGCCGCTGGTGGTGTACTGCTGGTGCTGCTTTGGACCTTGCCCACCACGCAACCTTAACTCCTGGAGATTGGTCCTGTAAGTTGAAGTACCGTACCCGTTTGCAGAACTTGTTCTTCAATCCATAGGATAACATTGGAGAACTCAGAAATTGCACTGTGTCCACTTTATAAAGAGAAAAGAATTTATATTTGAAAACGTTCTTACCTGAATGATTTTTCTCTGGTGCCTAAACATATATACAGATATGTGCTATTTTTTATAAATTGGTGTGGATCTCCTTCTTGAGTCTTGTTGTTATTTATTCATCAATATTTGCATTTTGCAAATGTCTTGCATTCCTCTGTGTTAAGCCTAAGGTTGTTCAACCACACTGCCCCTTAATAGAGCACTTTGGGTTGCATAGCATTCTCCGTCCACTAGTAAGGGTGTATCAGATTATTGATATAGCCCATAAAGAGCCAGCTTCCTACAGACACCCAGGACAAATGCTGGCCTGGCACAATGGAGGCTATTTTTGGCATAAGGGGATATCCCTGACCTAGAACATTGGGAATGCAATGGTGTGAGCTTCTTGAGAGCTTCAGGTTTCATTGGCCTGCTCACCTCGAAAGGACTTGAATATGGCTATGCCTTTTTAGCAATTTAGGGGAAACTTGTGCTTTTAAATAGACTATTTGCTGCCATTGTTAAAAAGATATTCTCCAGGGAAATCTCCGGCACACCTGAGCCCACCCAGAGGACGGCTGGCCTACTACAATGGAGGGTAAGTGTTACATCCCACAAATTTCAAAGATCATATCAGCACCTTAATAAAGGTGGTTTCTATGACACCACTTCCTCTGAACATTTAGCATCAAAGGTCATATGATGTCACTTCCTGTGATCTAATTAAGGTCAAAGGATATTTGATTTCAATTCAATTCACGTGGTTTGTGAATCAAAGTCCATGGGCTTAACCGCAGCAGCACCCCCTCTAGTTTAGCGGAGCCCTAATCCCTCGGGGGGGCCCATCCAGCCCAAAGCCAATGAGTATTTGTGAGATATGGGAGGCTTAGAGGCCACATCACATCGATGAAGGTAGGCGGGCCATCATTTTGCATTATGCCACTGGTGCTGTGGAACGTGATGGCTACAATTTTCCTCATGGTGTAAATTGTTTTTGTGTTATTTAGCCAGTCTCGGGGCTGTTGGACAGATAGAACCACAGATAAGACTCTCAAAAAAGAATATTGCCCATAATGTATAACTGCTGAAGCCTGTTATTTATTACCTCCCGTTTCTGAAGCAGTACCGATTTTGTAATCAAACTCTGAATAAATAAACCATAATTAAAATATCTGATTTGCAAATTTCGGTTTAAGAGGTTAAAGACGTTTAGTATTGTAGCCATGCCCTGGCTGAAAAGACACAGGGCCTGATATAGACTTTGACAGATGGAACTTACTCCATCAGGGCAACAGAATAAGGTACTCTGCTGCCCAGAGGGAGTACTGACCGCCAAATTTAGGGATGTCCACTGGCACAGCGGCCATGTCTCGCATGCAACCTGGGAACCATCCTTGACTCAACGCTCTCAATGACCAAGCAAGTCAACGCCGTCTCCTCCTCCTGCTTCAACACCCTCCGCATGCTCTGCAAGATCTTCAGATGGATCCCGACAGGTACAAGAAAGACAGTCACCCAGGCCCTCATCAGCAGCAGACTCAACTATGGAAATGCCCTCTACGCGGGAGCCCCGACCAAGCTCATCAAACGACTACAACGCATCCAAAACGCCTCGGCACAACTGATCCTTGACGTACCACGCCACGGCCACATCACCCCCCACCTGAGAAACCTTCACTGGCTACCGTCAACAAGAGGATATCCTTTAAGCTCCTCATCCATGCACACAAGGCACTCCACAAGACCGGCCAAGCCTACCTCAACAGACGACTTTCCTTCTCCACCCTAAACCGCCAGCTACGCTCCGCCAACCTCTCACTCGCCATCATCCGCGCATCCGAAGAACGACCACCGGCGGGAGATCCTTCTCCCTCCTCACCGCCAAGAAATGGAACTCCCTCCCACCGAGCCTACGACAGACTCAAGGTCTGCTGACCTTCAGGAGGATACTCAAGACCTGGCTGTTTGATCAGTAGCGGCCCCCCACCCCCCAGCGCCTTGAGACCCTCGCGGGTATGTACTGCGCTTTATAAATGACTGATTGCTGTGACGTTTGTTCCTGCCAATGCATTGAAAGTTTGATGGAAGGCTCTAGCAACATGGCGTAACCTGTATGGCACACTTTCAATGTTTTTATTTTATTTTCCAAAAAAAATTCCAGATAAGGCATTTCGTTTTTTAAATTAAAAAAAGCAATTGCCTCCTCACCATTGGAGGTATCTCCCATTGTGTTAGGGTTATTAAAATGTTTTTACTTTCAGTCATGGGCACGTTTTGGATGGCAATAAGTGAAAGTAAAACCTTGCCATTAGTTTGCCCATTCTAACTAGGGTGGGTGGACAAATGGCCCAACCTCCAACTGTATGAGGTGTATGTTGGTGGCAGAGATGAACTAGTCCCCGCTGTCGGCAAAGTGCACGTCTGCCCAACTCTAAATGAGGCAGGCAGACCTTCAGTTTAGCAGAGAGGGTACTCTGTTGCCTCTGCGACAGAGTAACCTCTCTGCAAAGCTCTAAAGTAGGCAAGATAATATGGCAATAAATACTAATGCATTGGCTAATTTAACTCCTTTCAAACTACTGCAAGGAGAAAAGAAAATATCATAAGGAATGGCTTAACCCCTTCACTGCTATTCCGCCGCAGTGCTAAGGGGGCGGGACGGCCGCGCGGCGGTCCAGTGCTCGTGACGGAACCGCTCCGTCACGGCACGTGGGTGAGCTGTGCTTGTGACGGAACGGTTCCGTGATGACCCGCCCCGCTCAATAGAACGCTCAGCGCAGGCGCGGAATTCGCGCCGCGCATGAGCGGCGAGCGGGCCATGACGGAACCGTTCCGTCATCAGCACAGCGCACCCGCAGCTGATGACGGAGCGGTTCCGTCATCAGTGTGCAAAGGGTTAATTAGCTTTAGACTGGCAACATAAAGATAACCTTTGCATATATATAAAAAAGATCAATTATTAACATGATTTTTGAAGGTTCTAGTGAATGTGAACATACGTCTGAAATGTATGAGAACTTGGGAAGATACTTAGAGGATGTTGATCCCATCTAGCCTGGAGTGTATTATATTTGTGGATAGAATGCCTATTATAATTTACCAGGTGGGTGATTTGGAAGTTGTAAAATGGAATAGATTTTTAAAAAATGTATTATGTTAAAGGTTTTGAAAGAGAAAACAAAGATTAGAATGGGAGAATGAAGAGAAGTGCAAGTGAAATAGTAGGCCATATGTGAGTTTTAATACTTGTTTTGTTGTACAAAAGCTGAGACGTAGAGAGTTGCATTAAAAACATTACTGACTTAAATTAGGACTTGCAAGATTTTTGAGCAGATGGTGGCAACTAAGAGATTGGCAACTGTTAGCAACTGGTTGGGTAACTTGGGAAAAGAATCAGAAATTTCCATCTTGAGACCTTTAGTGGCGATCTCTTTGTGCATAATGCCTATGAAATTATCTATCAAATTTGACAGATACAGAAAGGACAAATGAGGAGTGAAAAGAACAAGAACTGATCTTGAACTAGAGGATCAACAATGTAAATATTATGACAGAAATCTTAGAAGAGAGTAGAAGAAAGAGGTTAAAGACAACAAACTCTTAACCTGTGGTGAGATCTGATAAGGTAGATTTGTGATGGCTTGGATCACCATCAGATGCGGGCCTGATGGCGCTAAATATTTAAGAAAACCTTACATGACATATTTACCGATTTTAGACACAGAAACCAGACCGTGAACACTGCATGAATTAAATGAAGTGACACAGCATTTTGAGATACGTAACAGCACCCTAAAAGCGTGCTTGAAAAGTGTTAGAAAAAAAGAAATGTATTGCTAACTGATTCTAATGTTTACTAATAGGCTTTCGTAGCAAGATTATGAAATGATGCTTTATAATTCATTTACTAATGAGACTGATTTTTAATGACTTGGCTTAGCATTTCTAGAGCCTTTCATTAAAATGCATCATGAACAGATTATTGTGGAATTAATTATTAAAATTAGTTAGGAAGCTGAAACTTACAAATGTGATAGTAAAGACCATAATGATCATAGACGGCAAGAAACGCAAAATGATTTTTAGGAATAATTTATATATATGGATGTTGAAAATTGTGGCAGTAGGCCATTGTTAACATTAACCCCTTCCATGCTGATGACGGCTGGGAGCCGTCCTGGCACACAGTGCTCTTGTGCTGATGACGGCTCTCGGCCGTCATGACCGAACCCGCGATCGGAATGTGCCACACAGGCGCAGAATCGCGGCCAAGGGGTTAATTAGTTTTGTGTAAAATAAAACATTGCTGAAACATTACTATTTTTCTCTTATTATAAATGTTTGATATAATGCATTACATTTGATTCGAATTGAGTTTAATTCATACATATGCATTTTAAGGCCTTTTAAATGCTTTCTTTCCTACACCTTTGCAACAGAGCACCCTCTCTGCCAAACTCTAAACCAAGCCGGTAAAGTCAATGCAATGTTGGGAGTGAAAATGTAATTATAAAAGCAGATGTGCCCCATGGAAGGCACCTACCTTTCTTCTTGAAACAGCTTTCCTGCCATGGGGTTGTGCAAGTACACTTCACATCTTCTGTCACATCCTGCTAGCGGATAAAGTGTTGTGTGAAGCCTTCTTCATCTTCCTGGGATCTTGAGGGCTCGGCGTTACCCAGGCCTAAATGGGATTTCTGTTCTCGTGAATGGTGGAAGACACAAGTGATGAGTTGGAACAGTCCATCGATTGAAGACAGTGGTTCTGCGCTCCAAGAGACTTCTCTTCCATGTTGGATGAGGGATAAAGTAGTCAATCTATGTCCCAAAATGGAAGTCAACAATGTAGTAAAGTTGTGATTCTCATCAGAGCAGCTATGGATTCTTTACTTGTACCCAGCCTAAGACCATTTCAATGCTTTCATGGATCCACACGCCTTGTTCAAGTTTTGGAGAAGAATATTCCCTTGTTAAAGATGTGCTATATTTGGAATTTTTTTTATGCCTTCTGCTGGAGTCTGTGCTAGAATAATGCTTGCTACTAGGGCTAGAGGTGTTAGCCTCCTAGTTGAAGTCCAGGTCCAATGGGGCCAATGGTCTGCTGTTGTGCCTGCGCCCTGCTACTTGCAGTCATGGACCCCTGGTTGGTGAATGTGTAATCCTGCACATAGTCGTATGTGATTTTGGTGAAAATCAAACCGGATAAACTCTGTTTCGACTAAACCATTTAATCAATTTTTGAATTTTTTTAGTGACAAATGCTCTATTTCAAGTCTGTTTTTCAGCACCACACTGTTAGCTCTTATTTTATTATTATTATTATGTTTCTTATATAGCGCCAGAATCAACCCCCGAAGGGGTATCTCCGCGCTTGCCTTGGGAACCCGTCCTGGCTTTTCCCTGTGAGATAGCCCCTACAGGGTATCCCCAAGGTGAAAGCCAGGCATCCCGCCGCGTGGGGCCGTTGTGGAGATTAAGCAAGCTTAATGCCCAGAGTTGCAGAGTGTGAACCCATGATTAGGTCAGGCACCGAAGCGAGAATTATCGAGTCCGTGGACATTTGAGCTCAAGACCCTGCCGCGTCGGGAATTGAACCCTGGTCCCGGGTCTGACCTCTGCTTCAGAGTCTGCCTGCTCTAACCAGTGAGCCACACTTCTCTGCCAATCTTCCTCAAACTCGCCTTTTTTTGTTTTGGGAGGTGGGTATTTTACTTTTCAAGTCCCTTTCCCTTTCTTTTCTTTTGCTTATTTTTTAGTTGCTTGTAGCAGCTTCTTTCTCCTTCTTCCTTATGCTCCTCCTTACATGTCCCTTGCCTCCTAACCTCTTGTTTAGGTGGCGCGTGCCCCAAAAGACTCCTCTTTCTCCTCACTTTTTTATGAGATAGCATGGCACACCTTTAAAGTGTAGTCTTTGTGCTCTGCCAAGTTACCAAGGACTTGGTGAACTAAGGGGTCTTACCCATTCTATCCCTTTGTGGAAATGCGTTAATTCATGAAGGTCCAAGTGTGGCACCAGACCATAATCTTAAAATAAATATTGTCTCTCTCATTAAACTCACAACTATGAAGTCTTCTCCACTCAGACTGCCAGGTGGATTTTTTTGTACAATGTCACAGTTTGTACTTTTTTCTGAGGGTTTCTTCTTTCTTCTGTGACAGTCTAGTTCAGGTGCCCCTCAGGGCACTGCAAATTGGATCTGAGGGTAGTAGACAGATTGGTCTGTACTGTCCATAACCAACCTTTGTGTATTTTGGTGCTTCTTGACAGCATTTAGAAGTTAATTTCATACACAAATGTTGTTTCTTTGCTTGTTACCTCTCGTGTTCGACTCAAAATACCAATTGGAAATCATATTGTGCAAACATCGGTAAAACTCATGTTTACAGATGTAGGATTCGCTTGCGATTTGTTCCTACCGGTGTTGTGGCCAGATTTCTGCTTCGACTGTCGCAGGGATACCTGGGTTCCTGAGGTGAATCACTGATTTTCTGTGGTAGTTTTAGCCTCTCTGCAGCGAGCTGGGCGTATTGGGTAACATAGCTCAGAAAGGTATATTTTGCCATACCTTTTAGCCTGCTACTACAAGATATTCATACTGGGTAACTTAGCTAAGGTTAATCCTCAGTTTATTTCCATTTTTTAGTGGGGTGACTTGTTGTGTCAAATTGGACCTTAAGGAGTTATGCTTCTTTTGCGTATACCTTAGGATAAGATATTTTTGGGTTGGTAGTTCAATGGAATTTACTATGGTGAAGATTTGATGATCATCTCAGTAGTTTGAAAGGGCAAATATCAAACATAATCGTGAAAGTTGAGAAGTTTAACAGTGTGAGGAGATTAGTTATTAATCCTTTGACCTCCTCTTGTAGGATAGACACTGGGAAATTCATCACATGTCCTATACAATTGAGAAGAACATACGTAGTATCATGCTTCTCCCCGTTCCATGTATGAGCTGGGACCTGGCACACAAAGATTAAGTGATGTATTAGAATGGCAGGTGAAGAGACCTAACAGTGGAACCTTCTTAAGGTCAGCACCTAACATAAAGTAGCCCCAGATGATAATTTATACCCCAATTAGATTCACAGGGGTTCGTGTGCACACTGAGTAGCACCCACTGAAACAATGCTTGTTCCCGGGGGAACTGGATCAGAACATAACAGCACAGGTGCACCACAGTATTTAACATATAATGAAACAATATAGGGTACAATCCCAATAAATCACAGAAGTGAAGGTTCCTTAATTTGATTTCTTTATTTCAAATGGAAAATTGGAGCACCATACAGCCGACGCGTTTCGTCCCTAAGAGGGGACTTCTTCAGGGCGCTAATAAAAAGTGCTTCATGTAGGGATGATAAGTGAAGATCTAAAGATATAATGTCACAGTAACCCAATAGGCTTGTCTCACCAAATTGAGCCAAGTAGTCCAATGATCGTATAGTAACAAAGTTATCCGCTGATTTGTGAAGGATCTAATATAAATCGGTCCAAAGTGTAAGTCTGCACATATTAACAAGTCTATTTAGTGTATAATTAGGATGTACGATCCCACAGAGGGGAGTCAATCAAAATAGGTCCTTTGTGTAGACTTATGTGCCCAAATCGTGATTTGATAATGACGATCGGTAGTCCTCCGGAGGACTCATCGCACCTTTCTGGATGGATCTCGTCACTACTGATCATCATTATCGAATCACGATTTGGGCACATAAGTCGACACAAGAGCAAGAGCAGTGGAAATGCTTTGATTCAGTTTATGTCCTGATCATAGCCAAGTTTGAGGGCCAGAAACCAAAAAGTTTTTTATATAATTGAAGGAAGATTTAAAAAAGGAGGAGTCAGATTGTATGTCACCTCACCCACATTTTTAGGTCGAGCCTAGAGTCAGTGCACATACGTTGCTCTGCGAGACTTGTTGTAGTGGAGAATTGAATAGAAGCCCCGCCCACTCACCACCCATGTTTGTCATTGGCTTGTGCCATTGTCCTTCATATATGCTGGCTACTGATTCGTTAATAGGCTTGTTAGTCCTCCTTAGTACCGCCTTGTCTTCATTTGTAACCTCCCATGGCGACTAACCCCTTTACTTCGGTTGTTACACGGTATTTGTTATTTAGTCCTGTTTTTTTAATTGAGTTTCTCCTACTTCAGGCACGACGACGTGCTTTGCCTACATTAGGCACGGGACAATGGAGGCTGCTTGTTTACAATGCCAATGATCTCGCATTCAAATGTGAGACCTATGGCATCGCAAATATTTTTTTTGTAGGAGCGAGAACCGGAACGATCGTCCCTGAGGCACATAGGTAACGCTTCTCTGAATGTTTCCATTTCACTTGCGATGGCGGCATGGAGCCTGCTCAGCTGCTTGTTTTATAAGATGACTGTGCAGACTAGCACCTATTCTTTACACTGTGATTATTTGGTTGGAAAGCCGGTGATAAGGTCATTGTTTGCAGTGAAAAATCCCTTTTACTGTACCTGCTTTTGTTTAACCCCTTGTGTGCTCATGACGCGACCATGTGTGCTCATGACCATGCAAATCAGTCTTGACCCTGTGCCCCATGGGAACAGTCCAGCCTGAACTGCCAAGGCAGGTCTTCCCTGGACCGGAAACAAGCATCCTAGGACCAGTTTCGGGGTTTCACCCCTCTTCAGCCAGGATAGCTTGACTCCAGTGGCATGGAGAGCACGGGACACACGTCTGAGCATAGCCGTCCCACTCTGCCCTGAAACCGGTCCTAGGATGCTTGTTTCCAGTCAAGGGAGGACCTGGCTTGGCAGTTCGAGCTGGACTGTTCCCACAAGGAACAAGGTCAAGACAGATTTGCATATGGCTGGGTCCAAACTGGGGTGGTGAGCAAAAGAATGATGGATTAAACCCAGATCCTTGTGACTGGGGGTGATTGTTTGCATTGTACGTTTTTGGACACACGGGAACCCAGTAAGGGGCCTTCGGACCGTGGGTTACTTAACTTATTTCAAAGAACAGGGGTCCTAAGGATTTACAATATGACAAGAAAATAACAATATAGACTACAATCAGTGCTATATTTTTGAAAAAACGCCCAGCCGGACGTAAGTTTATTCAAGGAATAATGTAGAGTCTTGCTGGCCCAGGGAGGGGCCAAGGTTAGTAGCAAGATAGGGTACAGTCCTGTACCTATCCCAAAAGGTTTAGAAGAGACAAATCAGGAAGAGGGAGATAGAACAAGGAAGAAGTTTTTCAGGCAAGCGAAAAGTTTTTGAGCCAGAAGGTGACTTGCAATTACAGTAAATGCAGTTTCAACAAATTCACCCTGCAGTGTCAACAATTTCAAATATACATATTAAATCATATGCTACACTGCATATTGCGTCGACGTTTCGATCCCTAAGGGCTCATAATACACTGGGATCATCATCAGGACAATTTTACAGTTAATGCCTGCATTAAATTACGAGAGCCTGTAAAAAAAGGGGGGAAAACATAATAACAATTTTAAGGCATAAGCCTACACCAAAGGAGATTTTCAAGGAGAATTAACACTCGACAAGGCACAGTTACAAGTTAAAAAGGCCATTCTATTACTTGAACTCGCCGGTTCTTGACTAGTGTAATCGTGATATTTAAAACCGTATTTACATGTGGAGAAGTGTAAAAAACGGCGCAGTGACATAGGTGTCATTCATTGACAATCGTGCTGTGTCCGTAGTGACATGGGAAAAACCTTTGTTGCGTCGTGCGTGCTCAGTGATGAAGTGAATCAGTGAGTGAAATAGTGCCTATGGGCAGTCACCGTTCCAATGAGGGCAGGAATTTACCTTTCAGGACCCGGAATTGAGGGTATGGGGGCTCAAGATGTTACTCCCTGTGCAGGGTACTTGGTGCTGCTAGGTAAAAAGAATTACCATTAGTAGTGCAGCCACGGGTGTGCAGTGTCCTAATCGGAATTGCACTGAGGGGTAAAGCTTACCTGGCGCTACTGATTGCAGTCGCCTTGGATTGGGATAATTCTTCTAACCGGAGGAGAGGTATTTCCAACCGGTTCACAACATCAGATGCTGTGTGATAATAAAATGTTGCCGTTAGTCTGGGGCTCCGAGTGGATCGCTAAAAGTTACTGCAGGGAGGAGAGAGGCTTACCTGGCTACGTTTAGTGTAGCCGTGTAGGAGGGGAGTCTGTTATCTTCCGTTTTCGGAGGCGAGGGAAGTCTCCTTCTGATGGGTCCTCGTGGTTGCTGGGGATTATAGTATAAACATTAGCGGAAGAGCTCTATACGTGCAGGAGTGCTCCAGTTATCCGCATTCCAATGTGGTAAAGAGAGGCTTACCTGGCTACGTTTGCTGTAGCCGAACGGGGGGAAAAAAGTCGGTGCTCTTCGTTAGGATGAAACTCAATTTCGTCCGCGAGGTAGCTGGGGAATACAAATTAACGGAATAAGGGACCGGGCTCCGTAATTGACGGAGTGCTCGGAATAGCAGCGTTTGCAACGTGGGCTTACCTTGCTTCTGGATGGAAGCAGCGGCGGGGTGGGTGAAGCTCGATCGGCTTCTACCCCCTTCACTGGCAGCTGAGGTCCGCTGTGTTGAGAGCCCTCGTGGGCTAGGCTTATGGGGCGAGATAATAGAAATGAACGAAGGACTAGTTCCAAGTAACTAGTATTTCGGCAGACATCTTGTGATGGTCAATTTGGCCGGGAGGCCAGTACTGTCTTAGGGGCAACGAATGTGCCTGTAATACCGGGAGTGGCGTGAACATATAGCCCATATCAAATGTGAGTTGGGCATTTAATAGGTGGTGTGACATACGTGAGCGGGGCCGTGAATTATTTGCCATTTATATTAAGGCGTGAGGGGTGACTTGAGTGAATTAAAAATGTGCACATAAAGCGAGTAGTGCAGGCCAGCCATGCTCTACATTCATACACATCTGAATTGACAGGATTGAATCACCAATGTTTTCAAATTTCAAGGTTTTCACACCGCATTACTTCAAAGAAAACACATTATATACAATGTTTATCTGATTGTTTGGAGCTGCATACAGACACTTAGAGGAGTGATGTCCAGTCCTCCGTGCGATTAAGTCCATTGCGGATAGAGTCCAGTAATATTATGCATTTTAGCTCTTCTTTATTCAGTAGGTGGGGCATGCTTCCCCCTCTAGGTGGAAGCTTCAGTGACTTCAAGATAGTCCAACGAATGTCATCCTCATTATGATTGAATTCCTGGAAATGTTCCACCAACGGGGCGTTTGGCGTACGGCACCTGATGCGGCTCCTGTGTTGACATATCCTGGTCTTGATTTTCTGAGATGTCTGTCCCACATAATTTTTCTTACATGGACATTGGATCAAATAAATCACGTTGGTGGAATTACAATTTGTAAGTGTGTTGCATTTAAAGGTGACGTTATCAAATACAAAACTTTTTCCTTCAATTGTGAAATTACAGACTGTACATCGACCACATTTCACGTGTCCAACTGTGGGGGACAGACCCCAAGCGGATTCAAGAGTGGAAGAGTTGGTAGGACTAGGAAGAGCTGCCCGGACCAGATGGTCCTTCAGATTCTTACTCTTTTTGAATGCAAAAAGCGGGCGTTCCAAATCCAGGATTCCTGCATTGATTACTGGCCAGTGTTTCAGAATCATTTTTCTCACACTATTGGAGATGGGAGAAAATGTTGTCACACAAGCTATTTTGTCCTGCTTGATTTTTTGGTTAGGGACAAGAAGTGTCTCTCGGGGGCGATACCACGCTCTTTTGAGAGCGTTTTTGACAATCTTTCTTGGGTATCCCCTATTTTTTAGCTTGTTCGCCAAGGTGGTGCTTTCACGGAAGTAATCCTCCTTGTGAGAGCAATTACGCCTAATTCGTAAAAATTGGGAGAAGGGTAAGGAGTCCCTCAATGCTATGGAGATTAGACATCGATGTACTGTCCCACTTCTTACATTGGATGAACAACAACTGCCTGGGTCTCCAATTCACCCTCACCTCTGACAAGAACTCCATTAATTTCCTTGATCTGACAATATTGCATCAGGACGGTGAGCTGTTCACAAAACTCTATAGAAAGCCCACAGAGAGAAATACTCTGCTAGAATACTCAAGTAACCATCCAAGGGCATTGAGGGACTCCTTACCCTTCTCCCAATTTTTACGAATTAGGCGTAATTGCTCTCACAAGGAGGATTACTTCCGTGAAAGCACCACCTTGGCGAACAAGCTAAAAAATAGGGGATACCCAAGAAAGATTGTCAAAAACGCTCTCAAAAGAGCGTGGTATCGCCCCCGAGAGACACTTCTTGTCCCTAACCAAAAAATCAAGCAGGACAAAATAGCTTGTGTGACAACATTTTCTCCCATCTCCAATAGTGTGAGAAAAATGATTCTGAAACACTGGCCAGTAATCAATGCAGGAATCCTGGATTTGGAACGCCCGCTTTTCGCATTCAAAAAGAGTAAGAATCTGAAGGACCATCTGGTCCGGGCAGCTCATCCTAGTCCTACCAACTCTTCCACTCTTGAATCCGCTTGGGGTCTGTCCCCACAGTTGGACACGTGAAATGTGGTGGATGTTCAGTCTGTAATTTCACAATTGAAGGAAAAAGTTTTGTATTTGATAACGTCACCTTTAAATGCAACACACTTACAAATTGTAATACCACCAACGTGATTTATTTGATCCAATGTCCATGTAAGAAAAATTATGTGGGACAGACATCTCAGAAAATCAAGACCAGGATATGTCAATACAGGAGCCGCATCAGGTGCCGTACGCCAAACGCCCCGTTGGTGGAACATTTCCAGGAATTCAATCATAATGAGGATGACATTCGTTGGACTATCTTGAAGTCACTGAAGCTTCCACCTAGAGGGGGAAGCATGCCCCACCTACTGAATAAAGAAGAGCTAAAATGCATAATATTACTGGACTCTATCCGCAAGGGACTTAATCGCACGGAGGACTGGACATCACTCCTCTAAGTGTCTGTATGCAGCTCCAAACAATCAGATAAACATTGTATATAATGTGTTTTCTTTGAAGTAATGCGGTGTGAAAACCTTGAAATTTGAAAACATTGGTGATTCAATCCTGTCAATTCAGATGTGTATGAATGTAGAGCATGGCTGGCCTGCACTACTCGCTTTATGTGCACATTTTTAATTCACTCAAGTCACCCCTCACGCCTTAATATAAATGGCAAATAATTCACGGCCCCGCTCACGTATGTCACACCACCTATTAAATGCCCAACTCACATTTGATATGGGCTATATGTTCACGCCACTCCCGGTATTACAGGCACATTCGTTGCCCCTAAGACAGTACTGGCCTCCCGGCCAAATTGACCATCACAAGATGTCTGCCGAAATACTAGTTACTTGGAACTAGTCCTTCGTTCATTTCTATTATCTCGCCCCATAAGCCTAGCCCACGAGGGCTCTCAACACAGCGGACCTGCGCTGCCAGTGAAGGGGGTAGAAGCCGATCGAGCTTCACCCACCCCGCCGCTGCTTCCATCCAGAAGCAAGGTAAGCCCACGTTGCAAACGCTGCTATTCCGAGCACTCCGTCAATTACGGAGCCCGGTCCCTTATTCCGTTAATTTGTATTCCCCAGCTACCTCGCGGACGAAATTGAGTTTCATCCTAACGAAGAGCACCGACTTTTTTCCCCCCGTTCGGCTACAGCAAACGTAGCCAGGTAAGCCTCTCTTTACCACATTGGAATGCGGATAACTGGAGCACTCCTGCACGTATAGAGCTCTTCCGCTAATGTTTATACTATAATCCCCAGCAACCACGAGGACCCATCAGAAGGAGACTTCCCTCGCCTCCGAAAACGGAAGATAACAGACTCCCCTCCTACACGGCTACACTAAACGTAGCCAGGTAAGCCTCTCTCCTCCCTGCAGTAACTTTTAGCGATCCACTCGGAGCCCTAGACTAACGGCAACATTTTATTATCACACAGCATCTGATGTTGTGAACCGGTTGGAAATACCTCTCCTCCGGTTAGAAGAATTATCCCAATCCAAGGCGACTGCAATCAGTAGCGCCAGGTAAGCTTTACCCCTCAGTGCAATTCCGATTAGGACACTGCACACCCGTGGCTGCACTACTAATGGTAATTCTTTTTACCTAGCAGCACCAAGTACCCTGCACAGGGAGTAACATCTTGAGCCCCCATACCCTCAATTCCGGGTCCTGAAAGGTAAATTCCTGCCCTCATTGGAACGGTGACTGCCCATAGGCACTATTTCACTCACTGATTCACTTCATCACTGAGCACGCACGACGCAACAAAGGTTTTTCCCATGTCACTACGGACACAGCACGATTGTCAATGAATGACACCTATGTCACTGCGCCGTTTTTTACACTTCTCCACATGTAAATACGGTTTTAAATATCACGATTACACTAGTCAAGAACCGGCGAGTTCAAGTAATAGAATGGCCTTTTTAACTTGTAACTGTGCCTTGTCGAGTGTTAATTCTCCTTGAAAATCTCCTTTGGTGTAGGCTTATGCCTTAAAATTGTTATTATTTTTTCCCCCCTTTTTTTACAGGCTCTCGTAATTTAATGCAGGCATTAACTGTAAAATTGTCCTGATGATGATCCCAGTGTATTATGAGCCCTTAGGGATCGAAACGTCGACGCAATATGCAGTGTAGCATATGATTTAATATGTATATTTGAAATTGTTGACACTGCAGGGTGAATTTGTTGAAACTGCATTTACTGTAATTGCAAGTCACCTTCTGGCTCAAAAACTTTTCGCTTGCCTGAAAAACTTCTTCCTTGTTCTATCTCCCTCTTCCTGATTTGTCTCTTCTAAACCTTTTGGGATAGGTACAGGACTGTACCCTATCTTGCTACTAACCTTGGCCCCTCCCTGGGCCAGCAAGACTCTACATTATTCCTTGAATAAACTTACGTCCGGCTGGGCGTTTTTTCAAAAATATAGCACTGATTGTAGTCTATATTGTTATTTTCTTGTCATATTGTAAATCCTTAGGACCCCTGTTCTTTAAAATATGTTTGCATTGTACAGCGTTCCGTTCATCAATTGTTTCTTTTTCATTAGTATATAGCGCTCTACAGATTTGCTGTATTCTCTTTCAAACACAGGCCCGCCTCCACGTAGAGTACAAGGAAGGTAAAGTTAAAATGACGTGGGGGTGGTTGTGAATCCAAACACTTTAATTGTTGTCCTGCAGGATGATGTGGCTATAAATATGACAATATCTCCGACGGGGGCTTGGCTCCCTCCTCGTGAGTGCCAAAGATGGTTCTTCTCACCCTGATTGACCCAAAAACAGAGGGAAGCTGTGTGTCTCCATTCTCCTTCATCTGCGGTTTGTGGGCTGGGCAAGCAAATATTTCAGTGGTTCTCTCTAGGTACAAAATGTTTATGCGGGACAGGAAGCAGAGCTGCAGGCCTCCTCCCTGCTTCAGAGCCCTGGAGGCGTGTCTGCTCCCAGCTGACTTTCTGTGAGTTTGCATAATCCGCATGAAGGCAGATGTTGTAATTTTGGTTTGGGTTCCAAGCATGACTCATACCATTCTTGCACACTCAAGATGAATGGGAAAATAATCAAATTTGTCATATCTTACTGTACTGCACGAGTTTGTGAACAACGCGTGCGGCGGTCTTAGGCTAGATTGCTACCGTGACCAGATATTGAAATCCAAAGTATGGGACATTCTAAAAACAGAGAAGTAGAACTGGAATTCTGTACTGATAAAGGAAACGGAGCCAATTCTGCATTAGGACATAAGAAAATTCGCCCACTCTGCGTTCAGTCCACCCTCTCTCAAGGCTGGAACTTGCTAAACGTACTGAAATTTAACGGGACATATAGCAAAAACACAAAATTGGCCCAACAAATCCTGGATGTTTGGCCACCTTGTAAAATGCGGAAAACTCAACAGATGGAACAGTCGTGCTTCAAATTTTGGGCCCTGAAAAGTACCTGAAGTAATGCAGTCAATCCAGAGGCCAGAGAGCAGGGCTCCTATTCATCATTTTTCTTTAGATCGAGCCTGAGTACCGCATGCGCTGCTCTGTGATGCATGTTGTAATCTACACTGTGGCTTGAAGCACCTCCCATATTTTCCATTCGTTCCTACCCTTCATAAATGCCTGCTTGTGTTTGGACATCATGCTTAATCGGACCTGCCTACTGGCGTTTCAGACCTACCCAGCAGACTGCCCCTGCTACATGTGGTCTTACACTTTTTGTAATTTACCTTCCTCCGTGCACTATTTTTTTTTTAGGTCTGCCTCTGGCTTGTGTATTTGCATGGCGCCAGGTTCAAGGATGCCATGTTTGCATTTTCAAAGGAGTACATTTTTATTCTAATCAGCTTGACTGCTGCCGCGCTTAATCACATTGGTAGCTGTGTTTCATGTAGAGCACGTAGTCATTCTGTCCTCCTACATCACCCTTTCTTTACATCTTTAGCACCTACCAGGGCTCGAGTCGGGGTACCACGCGGGTGGACCGCATCCCCCCACTTATTTTGCTGGGAGCTCGATAACTGGAGCAAATGGAGCCACACATTCACTCTTTGGTCTCTCTGGGGCGAGATCGGAGCCCATTCAGAACGCTGCTCATGCGCTGGCTTCTCTGATGCAATCGCATCTAAGGGGTGAGAGAGGGGAGGCAATGAGTCTGATGGTGCAAGCCACTTTTTGTGACGTCACTTCCTGTTGTGACGTCAGCATCCCCCCACTTCTTTTTTTAGGACTTGTGCCCTGGCACCTACCCTTCTCCTCCATTACCTTCCTCCCCCTCCTTCATTACGCAAACCCCACCCATCTGTGCAGACATCGACTGATTTTATTAGTTACCGCTTGTTTTAAGTTGTGCAACTCAGAACGTGCTCATGTGCAACTTTTGGCAAATTCATTATTATTGTTTGTAACCGGCCTCACTGGCCTCCTTCTTCCACCAAAAGATCGCTGACATTCACAACAGCTTCGACACCACGACCACGCCTGACTCCACCCCTACGAACACCACCCGCACCATCCGTCTGACCTCCTGGACCAACGTCAGCGACGACGAGACCCGCAAGGTCATGAACTCCATCCACTCTGGATCTCCGTCAGACCCATGCCCACACCACGTGTACAAACAAAGCCGATGTAGCCATCACACCCCAGCTACGAAAGGTCATCAACATCTTCTTCGAAACAGCAACATTTCCGGAAAGCTGGAAGCACGCCGAAATCAACGCCCTCCTCAAGAATCCCAAGGTAGACCCAAGGACCTCAAAAACTTCCGGCCCATCTCCCCGCTCCCGTTCCTGGCAAAGGTCACCGAGAAAATCGTCATCGCACAACTGGCCCGCCACCTCGAAGACAACAACATCCTGGACCTGTCCCAGTCCGATTCAGACAAAATCACAGCACATAGACAGCCCTCATCGCCGCAACAGACGACATCAGACGCCAACTGGACAATGGCGAAACATCAGCCCTCATCCTCCTGGACCTGTCAGCCGCCTTCGACAAGGTCTGTCACCGCACACTAAAGACATGCCTCCAAGAAGCCGGAATCCAAGAGAAGGCCCTCGACTGGACCTCATCCTTCCTCTCCGGCAGAACACAGAGAGTCCGCCTCCCACCCTTCCGATCCGAAGCCACCGACATCATCTGCGCCATCCCCCAGGGCTCATCCCTCAGCACGACGCTGTTCAACCTATACATGGCCCCCCTCGCACGCCTCGTCCGCCAGCACAACCTCAACATCATCCCCTACGCTGATGACACCCAGCTCATCCTCTCCCTCAACAAGGACCCGCACACCGCCAAAACCAACCTCCACGAGGGAATGAGGGCCATCGCCGACTGGATGAGAAGCAGCCATCTGAAACTGAACTCGGACAAGACGGAGGTCCTCATTCTCGGACCAACTCCCTCAGCCTGGGACAACTCGTGGTGGCCGACCACGCTGGGAACAGCTCCGACACCGACCGACCACACACGCAACCTAGGATTCATCCTTGACTCCTCCCTTTCCATGTCAAAGCAGGTCAACGCCATCTCCTCCTCCTGCTACAACACCCTCCGCATGCTCCGAAGGATCTACAAGTGGCTCCTGACCGAAACAAGAAGAACAGTGACACAGACCCTCGTCCAGTTCAGCAGACTAGGGCAACGCACTCTATGCAGGAATCCCAGCCAAACACCTGCACCGATTACAACGCATTCAAAACGCCTCAGCCTGACTGATCCTCAACGTGCCCCGCGCAGCCACATCACCCCCCACCTGACAGACCTACACTGGCTCCCAGTCGACAAGAGGATCACCTTCAAGCTCCTCACCCACTCACACAAAGCCCTCCACAACGTCGGGCCAGCCTACCTGAACAGCAGACTCAGCTTCCACACCCCCACCCGCCAACTCCGCTCCGCAAGCCTCGACCTCCCCGCTGTCCCCCACATCCAACAAACGACCTCTGGTGGTAGATCCTTCTCCTACCTCGCCGCCAAGACCTGGAACCCCCTCCCTACCCACATACGGCAGACCCAAGACCCACTCGCCTTCAGAAGACTCCTCAAGACCTGGCTCTTCGAGCAGTAGCGGCGCCTCCTCCCCTCAGCGCCTTGAGACCCTCACGGGTAAGTAGTGCGCTTTACAAGTTCCTTGATTGATTGATTGATAACCGTGCATTCAAATGGAACAGTGCACCTTATTCAGGCCCTTTCAGAGTGTCGCCGTACCCAGAGTGATGGGCATATTCCTAGCAGTGGCTCGATGCGCTGCTGCTTCTGTCTGCTAAAGCCAAGGTTCCACTCTCCTGAAGTGGGCGGGGCTACTGGGCAGCCGCATTCCAACACACCGGATCAGAGAGCGAGCGCCAGGGCCGGACTGGCCATAGCGGGCACCAGGCAATCCCCCGGTGCGGCGCTGAGGCTAGCAGCTGGGAGGCCACAGACAAGCATGGGGAAAGGATGCTGTGAATGCATGCTTGTTTGCTTTCACATTCTCTGTTACTGTAGGTCAAAGAACACAAACCATGTTTCACCTGCAGATCACCCTGACTATTTGCAATGAGTGCACATTGAGAAAGTATGGAAGCAACTTCTCAATTAAAAAAAAATGTTTTTCTGTACTCTCCACCTTTACAAAAAATACACAATATCACTTGTTTCATATACAGCTGCCTCATAGGAAGCACAAGGGTGGTCTGTTTGGTTCTTGAACAACATTTATCTTTAGAACTGGAATATTCTTGCTCCTGATTTTAATCGTTTTAGACAAATGCTTTAAAAGGCCGTCTTAGGTCTGTGATGATTTCAAAATAACACGGTCTCAATAACACTTTATATGGAGACACTGAGTGTTGAAGCATGATAAGAATAGGACATTACAGGATTGTACACAAAAAATGACCCCTATGCAGAAAGTCCCCCAGTGGGGAAAGAGGAAAGCACATATGATAAAGCAGTGTAATCATATCAAGGTGCTGAGCCTGGTCGTTGTGACCGGGCGCTGTGTCCCCTGTACAATGTGTGATGCACATAAAAAGTATATTCTGAGAAGTACAGCTCCTATGATCTGAAATGTCCCACAGAAGTGATGGTTAAGGCCTAGAATATTTACTTCTTTTGCCATCGGCGCCTAGAGGCAAACTGTTTGTAGAGCGCCATAAAAATAAATAAAGATGGATTAACAACTGTGCTAATCTACAAACATTTTATGATTTACGATTTTAAAGCAATGAAATTCTTAGGCCATGTTTCTAACTTATAACCAATTTAGGCATTAAAATGTAGACTTCTGGTTTTATTATGCACAATATTTCAATGTAAAGATGGGTGACTCTATTGTCTGACTGTCAGCTATAATAACAACACAACGATCAGATGGGGGACCCTAGGGAATATTTAGAGACCAAACCTTGGGACATCCCCTAACAATATTAAACAACACAAGAGTCCCAAAGTGTCTAAACACAGTGTACATTTGTGGTGTAAATAACCAAAAGGCACTTCACTCCTAAATGTCTACAAAACAATAATTATCCAAGAAACCTCAGCAGATAGTCAAGGATACCCATCAGTCACCACTCAGAACCACCCTTCATCATTTGGGATTCCTTTGGAGACCATACACTCAGTCACCTTATACTCCGACAAAGGAAGACCCAGATGGTAAAAGGTCCCTTACACTGAGATAGGAAACGGTATGGTCTTACCACTCTATTGCAAGGGTAAGCTGTTTAAGGGACAATTTACCATCTGGGTCTTCCTTTGTCTGAGTATAAGGCGACTGAGTGTATGGTCTCCAAAGGAATCCCAAATGATGAAGGGCGGTTCCGAGTGGTGACTGTCAGTTATCCCGCTGAAAGGCTCTAAATCGGATCCAGTTAGAATAAACACGGCAACATGCCAACATACAGCAAGCCCAATAAATGGCTCACCTGACCAGATTTAGCAAATTCTTGTTATGTAATTCGGTCAAATGTTAGCTTCCCACTGGTACCATCAACTCTCTACTTGTTGAGGGGTTATTTTTGTTTTGAAGGTTCAAAATGACCCACTATTTCAGTTGCTACATTTGAAACTTTGCACATAACTGATGTACTATACCATAAAAGGCGCCTGGATCACACACTCTGCAGAAAGTAATGCAGCCAGGGAATGCTACAAGTGCTCCTTGTTTTCAGTTTTGAGTTTAAGGCATAGCAGTATCCCCAAAGATGTAAATATGTAAATAGACATGTAGGTACTCCGGTATACATTGCACAAACAAATACTGGCTACTTTTCCAAACAACTCCAAAAAATGACGACGGTAGGTAAAAGACATTGTCATTTACAACGCCAATAGCTCAAAATCTCAGCAATGCGAGACCGATTGCATTGCAGAGGCTTGTCCTAAAACCGCTTTGGAAATGTTGTAAAACAAAAAGACAAGCGACGAGTTTTATTTATTCATACATTTGTTAAGAACTTGTCATTGGCATGGATTTAGCAGTCGGAGATAAAATGAGCAATGTTAGAATTTTCTATGTTTCAAAGTTTTGGCATTATGCAAAAAATGTCTCATCAATTTGGGAAAAGGATCACTTGTCCTGTGTAAACCTAGGTCTGCAGGTTGGTAACTGGGTGTCTCCCAATAAAATGACCCTCATACACGTGTTTTTTAGTTCTTTCTTTCTTTCGTTAGCGGTATATGATGTGACATCATATACCGCTAACGAAAGAAAGAAAGAACTAAAAAACACGTGTATGAGGGTCATTTTATTGGGAGACACCCAGTTACCAACCTGCAGACCTAGGTTTACACAGGACAAGTGATCCTTTTCCCAAATTGATGAGACGTAATTAAACAGGCGACTGAAAGGATCTAATCTCTCCCCCCCCCCCCCAAATTGATTATCCATTATGTAAAAAATGTCAACTGTTCACAGTAGGATAGAAAAGAGCATATCGAGCCTGTTGATGGGCAATAGGTAGCCCCTGATCAGATCAACTCTGCCCCCATCTCACCAGCCATCTCTTCCCACACCCCCAGCCTTGCAGGTAGAAATAGAGTCTCCATCATCTGGTCCCGTGCCCAATCAAGGTTCAATTGCTGCAATTTCTCACACATTGGAGGGGAGAGGGTCTACACGCAACTCTACTACCCCGAACCCCCTAAAGTAAATGTAATATACACAAAAAGGGGTGGAGAGGAAAGAAAAGCATATAAAGAGGCGTACAAGCAGTGACACATTTGTGTACTATGAAAAACTGCCCTCACTCACACACAATGTGTGTGACATGCTTCATCATCGGGTCTGCTGCAACGGCCAGGCGTAGCCACGCACAGGGCGGAGCATAGGGAGGGGGAACATAAAATACAAGAACAAAGTACAACACAAAACTGAAAGTGACGACAGTGTTCACAACAAGAAGTGACAATCCAGGACTGGGTACAGTGATAGAACAAAAATTGCAGTAGGGAATAGTGAGGTTAAAACTGGCTCCTGGATACCTGATATAACTTTATTGATAGGTTCCAAGGTCAGGATTAAAACTACGTTATGGATGGTGGTGATAAGGTAGGATATTAGGACCCCCTAAAACCCCTCCTTTACTGCTAAAGTCAACATGTTTCGACCTAAGCGTGCCCTCAAATGGTCGGTCACATTGGTTTTCTTCAGGACGTCCGGCTGTCCCAGTCTCATATAGTACCCTCCTTACCTTAGTCTGGTGCTACAGAGGTACTAGTCACTTTATCAACCAATTTGGTCCATGTGGAGGGAATTCCGCCAACACGGGTGACATATTCGAGTTAATTGAGAAATTAAACTCGACCTGACGTCTGGGGGGTGGAGTTCCAAGGAACACAACTGCTCCGGTGGATGGCTCCAACACCACTCGTGCCCCTCACATCGACGCCACAATGCCAGGGGACTGCAGCGCATCATGGTGCCAACGAACCGTGGTACAGTAGTTGTTTATCTTTGAGGGGTCTAAAAGTTTCAGGATCCACAGATGCTTCGGACAAGAACATTCTTGCCAATAGTCATTATGACAGATATAGGAATTGCGAGATGATCTGACCTGATTAAGAGAAAAGTTTGCTAACCAAGGACAAGAATATATGAACATTGCCAAAGCTCGAGTATGCGAGACCTATCGGCATTGCCAATGATTTTTAGCCATGTTGTATAGCAGCGTGGCTGGTGTTCAGCATGGCTAAAAGTTAGTAGCGTGGCTTAGAGGAGGGTGGGGTAGAGGAGGGTGTCATAGAGCAGCTTAGATTTGAGTGGCACGGAGTGGTGTAGAATAGTGTAGAGTTGAGTGGAGTGGAGTAAGATGGAATGGAATAGAGTAACGTGGCATAGAGTGCCATGAGTGGCAAAGAGTGAAGTGGCGTAGAGTAACGTGGCATAGAGTGCCATGAGTGGCAAAGAGTGAAGTGGCGTAGAGTAGAGTGGCATAGAGTAGCGTGACGTAAAGAAAAGTGGCTTAGAGCAGAGTAGAGTAGAGTGGCATAGAGCGCTGTGGAGTGGTGTAAAGTAAAGTGGCTTTGAGTAGAGTGGCATAGAGCAGAGAGGCATTGACAGGCGTAGAGTAGAGCGGTGGGGAGTGGCATGGGGTGGAGTAGAATGTTGTTGAGTGGAGAAGAGTGATGTAGAGTGGAGTAGCATAGAGTAGAGTGGCGTGGAGTGGACTGGCATAGAGTGGCATGGCGTAAAGTGCTTTGGAGTAGAGTGGCATAGAGTAGAATGGTGGAGGTGTAGAGTAGCGTGGCGGAGAATAAAGTGGTGTAGAGTTGAGTGGCATAGTGAAGAGTGGTATAGAAAGGAGTAGAGTAGCGTGGATTGCAGTGGCGTAGAGTGGCGTGGTGTAGAATGGCATCAAGTGACATGGTGTAGAGTGGTATGACATGGAGTAGAGTTCTGTGGAGTGGCGTGGAGCGGAGTGGCATAGAGTAGAGCTTAAAAATAAAAATATATATATATAACTTTCTTAACGTAAAAGGAAGCAGAACTCGAGTTGCATTGCCAATCCTGCTGGAGGAGGTGGGAAGGTTACATGTATGTGGTATTCACAGCTGGCTGTAGACTTGGAAGATGGGAGGCAGCTCTGAGGTGGGGGTGGTGCACAATACCCCTCAGCATGAAGAATTCCTAGCAGAATAACTTTCGCTCTGGGTGTGCCTTTGACTGCTAGGAGCTCTCCCAAGCCTGTGACCAGAGGCCCTGCAGCATCATGTCTCTTGCTGACCTCTTTTCTTAGCTCAGAATGGATCCCGGTAACTGGGTTTTATTTATTTTCCTAAACGTTATGGTTGGCGAGTGGCCCTAAAACAACTGTTCTCCTGCATAGCCTCAGCTGCCATACATTGTGCTTTGCAAACACCCAGAGTATATTAGTGGAGGAGTTTCAAAATTCATATTGCAGAGAAATCTATTTTTGAAAGCTTTCGCAACCCTCCTGCCAATGCCTTGAACATGCATTATCACCATGGGGCCGGACAGCATCTGATGAACCTAAGGCTGACTGCGCTGCTGTTTAAGGTTTATTTGTGGGGGAAATCTTGGTTTCTTTGCTGCATCTCTTTGGTGAGGGCGGGCAACTTTCCCATAGAAAAATGCCAGCTGTTTTTTTTATATTTTAAAATTCTGCAAAGGCTCGTATATAATTGGAACTTTACAGAAAATGTCTGTATTCATTTTTAACATGGCCTTTCTGTTTTTGTTTGCTTTGAGTATCAGTCAGGGATCATTGAGGCAACTCTAGAATATATATTAAAACGCTGGTGATTTGCTTAACTTGTGTGGGGGCGCACAAAAAGAAGTCCAGGAAAACTGTTGATTTAGATGTACGAAAATATCCTTTATTTATTATTGTTCATTCTTTAAAAAGCAGTCCCAGCGCAATTAGCAACAAAGTCAGCCAACGCGTTTCATTCCCTACCATGGAGTTTCTCCAGGGCGAGATGAAAGTAAAAACCGGTGACGTGTACGTGGATCCTCCAGAGTCGTTAAGAAGATATATATAAGCTTGAAAGGGTTTCTAATCTTCCTGTTGATTTAGAAATGCTGTTTCCAATATTTTCTATGCTCGCCTTAAAGTCTTCCTGGACCTTAGCAGAACCTCTCAATATAGTTTGGTAGGATCCCTTAGTTGCGAATATCACGCTCCGGCATCATAGGTTCCGGTGAAGGAAGCCGTATCAGTTCCTTCTCCCACAATAAAGTGTTGGTTCTAAAGTTGCGAACCTCAAAAGTTTGTTTCGTCAGCACCAAGGTAGCAGCATGGATGGTCAAGATAAGGAAGAGAAAATGTAGCAAGATGGATAGGAAGTGAAAACAGCCCTGGGAATCTACAACCTTTTTTTGATGATCTTGTCCATGCCGAGACTTAAGAGAATCCCTAAGAGGGCCTTGTCTTGTAACCAGGAGATTTGCAACTACCCTTGCCTACAGAATAATGAACATGTGGAAGACTGCCCATAAGGAAAAGTGTATCGCTTCAAAAAGAACCTGAAACTCCTTCTTCTCAACCAATACTTTACCGACCAAGTCAACCAACCTGGGCATCAATAACCTAATGGACTCCCCCTCATTTTGCCCTTCAAGGATGGTGGTTATCTGACTGTTACAACCACCTGTGTCTTTACCCCTCACTGTATACATTAGTATTATGTCTTTGCTTAAACCTTTATGCATCCTCATGTCCTGCGATGTTATGCAATTTTTCTTTTCCTTTGTGTATGTATATAAAACTTTATAAATAAATAAAATCAGTCATCACGTTTTTGAGGGATAGGCGACCAAGGGGCATATGTAGGTAATTTACTTTTTGCGATTCTCAAATAGCTATTTTTAAGGAATCGCTATTTGAGAATTGCAAAATGGAATGTAGGTAATAATTAGCATTTTTGTTTGCGAATCCCTTAAATTCCCTAATTGCGATTCGTAAATTGCGAATCACAATTAAGGAATGAATGGGGATACATTGAATGGGGATACAGTCTCAAATTGTGATTTCGAAAAAATCGCAATTTGAGAATCGCTATTCCAAGGGTGCCAGGGTGTCTAAAGGACACCTGTTGCACCCCTGGAATGGGCCTGTAAGTACATGTGGCGCACATACATGCCCTAAGGGCATGCCTGTGCGCCACATGGCACTTTGAAGAAAAAAAAAAATCATTTTGACAGGAAATTGCAACATACCATCTACTTGGAGTAGGTGGTATTTTGCGATTCTTTATGCCCAAATCGCAATTTAAAAGGCACCCTTACATAGCATTTAAGGAATCACTTGAGCAAAATACGGAATCGCTATTTTTGCGATTCCTTATTTTGCTATGTGGCACCTACATACCAAATCGCCGTTTGCGATTCGTAAACGCCAGAATTCTGCGAATTCCGGCGTTTGCGAATCGCAAATGCCTTCCTACATATGTGCCTTAGCCCTTTATATTTAAAACATTGCCTGTTAACATATATCCAGCTTGCCCTTATCACACCACTTCTACCTCAAACCCTCTCGTGATAGACCACATCTCTTGCAGATTGTGTTTATGCCATGGTCCACACCGTGTCAAATGCATTACTGACTTTTCAGACAAAGCAACTTGGTTGGTTGACACCATAGCCAAAGATGCAATTTCTAATAAATACCCGCTCCCGCAGTCCTCTTTCCTGACTTTAGGTGGGGGCTAAGCTCCCAAATGAATAAGTTACTTACCTTTGGTAACGTTCTTTCTGATAGATATGGGTATGATGAAGATTTCTGAAATAAACTGGATCCGGAAAATGTTTCAACCATATTGTAGAATACCTGGTTCAGATGGCACAACTTGGCATCGATTAATGGGAAATCCATTTTTTATATACAAGTTAGGTGCAAGACTTTGTAGCGGCATTCCTCCATCATTCCTTTGAGCCACGCCAAGTGTGTTAGGCATGGTGTGGCAGCATGGAAGCTTGCATGGTAATGTCTGCTATGGGGGGTGCTGTGACCTGGACAAACATTTCATGCCCAGCTTATTTTTAATAGGATTTCAGACACAGGCCCACAGACTTAAAGGGATTTGTATCTCCTAAAATACTGCGGCGGCCCGTCAGCAGGGGTGGGGGATGGGGAGTTTGCAAAAATGTGTATTATTCGTGATACCTGGTGCCAGGCAAATAGTACAGCGGTTGTAATAGCAGGAAGTGAAGAGATGCCATACTAGGGCGAAGGCCGCTGAGCCGGGGCCCGACGAGTCGAGATTATAAATGTGGCACAAGGTTTAGTTGTGTAGTACCAATATGTCACTTATTTCACCCCCATGTATACAAGTGAGACCCTGCTTTGCAGATAATGATTACTTGAAATTACAATTTTTCATGTTCTGTAACTGGAGAAAATGAATAAAGTGTGTTAAAAAAAATGTGGGGTTCTGTGCAGATATTTGTAATCTAGTGCCTTAAAGGTGTTACCTGACCCATAAAATCTGTACCACAAGCACAACATATCAATAGTTAATAGACAGGAGCCAATGAGCAGCTTCAGGACCAATAAGCATCCCAGGCATCCTTCAGCAGCCACTGATGCTCTGAGCATCTCTTTCTTTATGAAGCGAGGCTCCTGGAGCATTATGTTTGTAGAAGCATCACAGGATATGTGAGCAGCATTTTGGAATATTAACACAAGAGGCGCATATATTGTAAATAATCTGGCACTGATGGCTGCACACTTGCATATCATTTTGTCTCCAATACCCAAAATATTCCAGTGGTGGTTTATTTGTTGGTGATCACATTGAATGGGGTAAAAACTCACACTGGTACAAGAATGGACACACAAGATCAGGAACTGCATCCAGTGTGGTATCATTTTTTGTCTTTTGTGCCTCATTTGTTTCTTTCAGCTGCAGTTTTCTGAAAGGCACAGATGTGATTTGCTGCTGCTGAGAAATAATGGTTAAAGATCCTGTGGCAGACCCACTAGTTCTGGAATATTTAATTGGGTCCCTTTCAGAAAGATGTAGAAAACCTTTGGATTACATGGGCATTCCTTAGGACAGGTATGTTGTAACAGTCAAAGTGCGGCTCTATTTTCCCCCAAAAGTTTTGAAGCAGGACATCTCCACCCCCACTTCCCTTGGAAAAAAGTCTGGATTGCCCGCTCTTTGCAAAACGCAAAAGGTATATATGGCCTTAGTGCTTTAACTGTAAACGTAAGCACATTTTGGTGCCCCCCATTGTGACAGAAATTGAAAGGGGAGGCATACCTTGAATTCCCCTGGATAATATAACTTGGTGATTTGAGAAATTAGGATTTGAACCCTACCGTATAGCTTCTATGCCACGTCAAGCAGTGCTTTTTACACCAGAGGCCTGGTGGATTTTGTCCTATAAGATGTGAAAGATAGAAATCGGATATTGAACATGAAAAGGAAGAAAGCTAGATTTTAAGTAAATGGGGAATGGTGATGATGACAATTTAGGGGCATATTTACAATAACTGGCGCATCCCTGCACATCAGCAGGGATGCGCCAGCTATTGTGCGCCATAGCTACGCCATCATGGATGCGCCGCATTTACAATGCGGCCCACCATGGGGCAAAAACGGCACAAATGCGTGACGCAACTGTGCCGTAAAAGTGGTGCATTGCTGGAGTTGCGCGACGCAGCTCCAGCAATGCTCTGAGGGCCCTATCTAGTCAATGCTGCGTCAATCCTTACGCCTGCTTCAGGCAGGCGCAGGGTTTTGACGCAGCATGGGCCTAAAAGTGACTGAGTGAAATCTTGTAGATTTCACTCAGCCACTTTTAAGAGGCGTTACTGTGCCCCCCCCCCCTGCCCAGGAACGCCTACATGTGGCGCAGGGCATTACAACGTGACAGATGCGTCACGTTGTCAGTACCCCGCACCATGGCGCAGGATTTGCGTCACAAAGTGATGCAACGGCGGCGTAAATAAGGTGCAAGCGGTTGGTAAATCTGCGCCTTAGTCTTTGCTTCTTGCAGAAGGGCTTTGGATTGCAGCTGCACGTGCACCATAAAGCAGCCCCATCATGATCCTTTTGCTGAGAGCTGAAATGGTATACTTTTTTGAAGATATGCGCAGGAGTCAGCCCTTCAACCCCAGCATTGTAAATGGATGACACTGAAAATGGTTGTTGATTTGCCACTTTTATCACTGAGCGCACAGTATGTTGATCTCTATGGAATAACCTGTATTGCCCAAACCCCTGTTGAGATTGCAGGCGGTGTGTTGTAGTGTTTAGGTATTAAAACATGAGCAGGGGAGAAAACTGGGTCGTGATAAGAAGAGATGGGGGGGCCTTGGTATACCTTGCAGGGGGCCCCTAAGATTTTGTTACACCACTGTTGGACCTAGTAATCAACCTCCAAACTGTGAGCACCAGGCGATAGTAGTGGGATATGAAATCGCACCTCCTTTTAGAACACAATTTAGTGAGTGAGTCAATCTTGTAGAAAAGTAGCAGGGTTGGTCCTATATCTTGATATCTGGACACCCTACCACCAAAGGTGTCAGGTGTCAATGGCACTGGATTGAAGACCCACTGCACAGTAAAGTTACACAAAAGGTATCACAGCACTAGGAAGACAGTACTATGAACAATCTTTTAGTACATTAAGTGAGGATTCCAATAAGTTCAATCATTTTTGGTTTATTGTACCCAAAATAAAGTCTTCAACAGCATGAGATAAGTGATGTCATGATGCACAGCCAACGCGTTTCGACACAAGTGACTTCTTCAGGGCTCTCAATATGGTCCAAATCACGAAAGTTATTGAAGTCAGCAAGCCCAGTAATTCTATGTAGAAGGAAGTATCCAAGAAAATGGAGGTTTACCGGTAAATAAGGCGGCCAGTCATTGGTTGTATTTCTATGTGGCAAAGTTTATGGACTGATAGATTGTTCATCGGACTGCATTATGAGCGCTGTGATATCTTTTGTGTAACTTCCAAAGTGTGTGGTGACTAGACAGAGTGGTTGAGTTTAGGTGGGTTGCTAGTAATAGGGGCATATCACGCCAGTCCCTTAAGTCTCCAAGAACAACAATGTTGTTGAATACATTCATGGATAAATCAGGTGATCATAAAAAATAATCCAGAAAGGGATGTGTCATTTCTTGAGACAGAATAATAAAACTAGGCAGAAAAAGGGAAAACATGGGAAGTCCCCGCCTAACCTGAGACAGCTTTGGGAAAACTGGAGAAATATATCAACCTGCAAATTAAATAAGTGAGTAAAGTACAAGACTAAAAACTAAGCGAGGGAGCAGCAAAAACAGTAAATATTCCCAGAACTTTTTTTTAAAAAAGGCAATAGAATTTCTTTTTAGTAAAAGGCATCATGATACAAAGAAATATATGGAACAAATAAATCTGGAGTTAATTCAAAGAAGCACATCTCACAAAAAAAGTGGTGAGTGAAATGCTTGCATTAATCTAAGCCACCAGTAATTTCTGCTTACAACAATACACTCCATTATGTTGGTTTTACTAACTATGCTCCTATAGACAGGGGTCAATTATGCGGGGGTCAGCCTTGACCGCGCTCCATTAAGAACACTATAGGTTAAACTGTAAAGCAGTAGCCCCACTGAAACAATGGAATGGAATGTGGCCCAGAGCAAACACCAGTGGTTGAGATTAACTGAAACATTCCACCAATCAGTTTTTACACAGTTTAAGTTAGTCTCCCTATGTGACAGGGATGTGTCCAGAAATGGGTCCTGTGCCCGCTACGCCAACCGATCGAAGGTGCAGCTCACTGAGGAGACCCAACAATCATAAAAACAATTTGGATTTCTTGTGTTCTGGGGCATGGCTAGCAGTTCACGCTATAAAGTCCCTTTCTGGGAGGGGCATGGACTTATTTTCGCATTGTTGATCCCCCATCTGTAGGCCCAAGTTAAAACCATAGAATGGGAAGCAACTCAGATTGACTACCAGTGGGTGAGATACATTCAAGGACTACACCCATCACCGCTCTGTTATCTAAGGGAGTCTACCTGCTTGATTAAAAATAAAAATGGCACCGATTACAAAATAAACATACATTTCAGTAGCAATGAAAGGGATACTTAAGGAACAAAAAAACTAGGGGTAGACGTAACTTGCGTAATTTACGGTAGCGTAATTTTGAAAAATTCCAGCAAAACTACATACGATTATGCGGAATTACGTGATTAATGTAATCCTGCATTCAACGCTATTTTCTTAACATAAAATGCACCCTCACTTGCAAAATTCACTGTAGATGCATTTTGTGGTAAGAAAATAGCGCTAAATGCAGCAGAAGACGAACAGCAGCAGCCGCTCATGCTCTGTTCCTGTGCTCTTGCTGCAGGCATTTCTTGTTGCAGACCAGGGGCTCTTCTGGCCTAAAATGGCCGAGGTCATAAATAACACTGCCAATGGGCCTACCCCTAACACCAGTCACTTCCATTGCAGTTTAAATTCATCTCCTCTAACTGCAACTCACCACAACTGAAATAGGACTACCTTCTCTCCACAGTCCCACGAACAAAGAAACAGGACTACTCTGGATGTCCTATAGATCCCCCACAGTCCTAATTAACAGTGAAATAAGACTACATCGATGCTCCCACATTCTATGGAAACAGACAATGGACTACCTAATTGGTCAATAAGTTCTCTCCCAATGAGTCGGCCATCTTAGACTGGAGGGGCTGCAAGATGGCGTCCGGAGGATTGTGAAAGTGCTGGAGACGAGCGGATTAGGTACTGCGAGGCTGCGGGTCCTGAGTCTGGCAGCTGTGGTGTGCAAACGAGATACTAACAGGGACATTGGCATCATGATAGGGGTGCAAGAGTAGGGTGGTGCATAGACTTAAATAAGCGCCTTGCTGAATGCTTTGCGCCCCTCCCCCATGCAATGCTGGGGCCCTGGAAGTGTGGAGACCGCGAACAGTGAAGGCGTGCAGTCTGGGATATGCCGCTGGTGCTAGGGCGCACAAACCGAGAGGCTGACTGCTCGGACCCACGAGCAACTTGCGGATGGCGTGTGCCTTGAAAGACACGCAGTCGGGTGCAAACAAAAGGGATGCTGAGGTGCTGCGAGACTGTGGGATTGCACCTGGAAGCTGCCGACTGGAAGAGGAGTTCTTGATGGGACACTGGCATCATTGTAAGAGCACGGAGGTGGGGTGATGTGCAGGCTGCAGGGCGCGCTGTACTGCGTGCCTTGCGCCCTTCCCCCTATGCAATATTGATGCCCTGGTATTGTGCTGACCACGAGTGGTGTATGAGTGCAGACTGGAGCTCTACTGCTGGACTTGGGGCATACGACTTGAGGGGCCACCTGCATACTTTTGTATGATGCCCGGCGGAGCTACCTCGCTAGCTATGTGGGAGATTGACTCTGGGCTCCCTCCTTTGACTATCACCTACCCAGCCGGACTTTGGGCTAATGCTCCCGCGTCTCTACTGACCTTACCTTCCCCCTCTCCCTTCCCCCATCCCTCCCCTCTCTCCGCTCCTACTCTTTCCAGCTTCTGTCCTCTGCCCTCACATGCCCTTTGTCCCCACCCTGTTTTTCTGTGAACCTCTTCCCTCGCCACTTGAGACTGAACTATTTTGTCTGATGCCCGATGGAGCTACCTGGTTTAGCTATAGGGGAGATGGGCCGTGGATTCACCTACCCAGTCGGTCTTTAGACAGACTTCCTTTCGTCTCTACGGTAGTCTCTTCCCTTATCCTCACTTTCCCTCCTCCCCTACGCCCCACTACTTTCTCTCTCCTTTCTCTCCTCCCCTAATTGTATTGCTGATTGTTTGATATATTGTTTACTTGTTGTTCTTTTTCTGGTATATTGTTGAACCACATTGTTGCACTTCCTTTCGTCTCTCCTGTCGTCTCCTACCGCATCCTCCCTCTATTTACGTCTCTCCTTCCCTCCTCTCTCAATGTATTGAGACTGAACTATTTTGTTCGATGTCCGATGGAGCTCCTTGGTTTAGCTATAGGGGAGATGGGCCGTGGATTCCCTCCTTGGTCGTCACCTCCCCAGTCGGTCTTTAGGCAGACTTCTTTTCGTCTCTCCTTATTGTCTCTTCCCTAGCTACTATCCTCTCTCCCCTGAATCTCTCCCCTTGCCTGCTACTCAGCCTACCTCGCCAGTCCTTTGTGCCCTTTGACTAAGCACTCCTCCTCCCCTTGTTGGGGAAAGGTCCAATATTTATACTCTGGAGTCTCAGCGAACCCGCTGAGTGAGTTCACTGCGCCAAGGGAACCACTCACACATGAGGTATGGTATGGCACCCCTTGCCAAAGCACTCTCTCTCTCCTTTTTTGGGAAGGATCCAGTGTGAAGGCCTTGGAGTCTCAGAGACCCCTCTGAGAGAGCCCCCTGCAACAGAGGGAGCCTCCTGCAACAGAGATAGGGAAGTGATACCACAACCCCAGGGATCACAGCTTACTGGACTTTGGACGTTGCCTTGACTAGTCTACCGGTTTGTGTCCCCGTCACCCTTCCCCTCCTCTTCCCATGCTGTGTCTCTCCCCCTCCCCTCCTCTTTCCCACCTTCATTACCTGTCTACTTCCCCTGCTCCAACCCCCCTCCCCTGAATCTCTCACCTTGCCTGCTGTTTCCCCTTACGCATTTGTGCTTATTGTTTATCTCTACCTTACAAGTAACTATGTTGCCATGCTCTAAGAACAGTGTAACCTTTGTAACGATGTAACCTGTAACTATGATATGATGCTCATGTAAAGCGCTCTGATACCTCCGGGTGCAGCCAGCGCTATATGAAACTTTGAATAAATAAATAAATAAATGCATTTTCCCCCCAAAATTTCTCCCATTTATGCAAGTGGACGTAATTTCGTGATATTCGGTAATTTCGCAAAATTGATCCAATCATTCTAGCATTACAAAAATTTCACCCAGGCCTGTAAACACACTACTACATCATTGCCTGTGTGTTTAATGGCCACCCATAAAGCTTCTTGCTACAGGCACTGTGTATGAGGTTTAGCCACAGAACTGATCCCCTTTTCCGAGGCGCATTCTATACGTTTTGAGCAGTATTATTTTGAGCCTGTCGGTAGCCTGGCAGAGTGAATTTTATCCTTACTAAAGTTCGTCAACTACCCCTTAAAGTAGACAAAGAACACACAATTCTAACTTTGTCATCACTTTTTGTAAAACTTTTTAAAAAGTCAGGCAAAGTGAAAGTGTGTGTGTTGTGTGCCACATTAGGTTAAATATATGCACTATTAGATCTTGGTGAGAACTAGAGGAACATCAGACATACATTATGCAAAAACCATCAAATCTACATGTTATAAAAAACAAAAAAACAAAAAAAACTCTCTTACTCTACAAGGACTTGTTCTTTTCCCATCTCTGTGTCTTAGTCGCAGAGATCTGGAGAGTGAGTCTGAGAATTCCTGACAAACACAGTAGTGCACAGTAAAACAGCGGTGTGTGACAAACTAGTAGAAGGACCCAAGGTCAATTTCCAATGCAGTGAGATAGCAGTAAGAGAGCCTGATTGGTTAACACACTTACTCTGTGTTTGTTCATTGAGACTGTTCACACACCTGCATCTGTGTGTGTTTGTGTGTGTGGGTGTTACAGAGATTTTTAGGTCTCGCGACCTATCAATGCGCGCAAGCGCATTGAGCGGAGCGAGAATTCATGTCGGCAAAATCCTCGTCAAACCACGGGCTTTCAGCCGCGGTTTTCTTTAAGTTCATGTGAATCACGTGATTAAACAAGCACGCGCATTCACGGCCGCACAGCACATCAAAGGGCTTCGCCCAGCGTGCGCTCTGCAGCTTCCCCTCCCCTAATTATTCATGGCCGTACTTTCAGTTTCCCGGCCTCTCCTCCCCTAATTATTCATGGCCGGCCTCAGGCCGGCCTTACTTTCAGTTTCCCCGTGTTGCTTCATTTCATGTGCTTTTTTTTCATGTTTTAGTTTCCGAGGACTGTGTGCTTCTTACTTTCAGTTTCCCCGTGTTGCTTCATTTCATGTGCATTTTTTTTCATGTTTTAGTTTCCGAGGACTGTGTGCTTCTTACTTTCACTTTCCCCGTGTTGCTTCATTTCATGTGCATTTTTTATCATGTTTTAGTTTCCGAGGACTGTGTGCTTCTCTCGTAGGCTCTCCCGCCCCCATCCGGCTTCCCTCCAACCATTTGCCACACTCCTTGCCTCCCCCTCCATTCTCCTCCCCTCGCTCGCATTCCCGCCCCCCACCAGGCTCTCCCCCCCGTTTCTCTTTTTTATCTCTGTCTCTCGATAAACCTGTTTGCCAGGATCCACCCCTGGGCATCGCACTCAGGACGTATGAGGTGCAGACAGGTACATTAAGGTTAGTCGCAATGGCAGGCTTGTTTCATGGATGGGGACCTGCTCCGCAAAGATGGCTTTCTTGGACCAGAAGCACGGCCCAAAGACAGAAGAAGCCATAGGTGGATTGGGCCTTCCCATGGCTGCTTCATTAAGTCACATTAGTGCGAGGGGGAAACGTTGCTATTTTCTGTAATGACTGAACTACACTCGGTGCCTTTGTGCGGCTGGGCTCGCATGATACACATTATTAAAGTCTATTAAAAGCCTCACTATTTGGCAACATTAGTAACTCGTCTTTAGGGAAATTATTACCAAAGTCATCGTGGTTCGAAGTACAAGTGTTCCACATTCCTCTGGCGGCTCTGCAATCCGCAGGCCTATTTTTAGCTGCACCCCCCTGCCAGAATAGTATAATCCTATCCTACGGCCGTCCACAACCTGAAACCCCCTTTGTGGTTGTAAACAGAAAAGGGCGAGTGCAAGGGCAGTTCGAGTTTTACGTTGAAGGGGTTTATTGATATTTTTTCCACTGGTGGTGTGGACGGCATTCGCTTTTCCTCGTTCTGCTAAAACAGTCTTTTATTCCCGCCGGACTTTGCCTTACATGGCTCTCGGCCACTAGGCCTCGATTCCAAGAACGGAAGGAAAGACGTGTATCCACATCAAGGGCGGAAGACAAAGCTGTTCTTTGACGCACGGCTGGGCTAGCCGTTAAAAAATATACCATTCAGTCAGGCATTACGCTTGGAATAAATGCAAGACATCGATTTTACACCTTTTTCAACAATTGCTTACATGCAAAGCGATGGTGGTTTTTCAGATTGAGAAAAATTCTTTACATGCAATACAAGGGAAAATCTTGATTTTGTTTAGCTTCTAGCAAGCCTTTGTACCTGGAACAAAATATAAATAGGCCTAAAACGAGCTACTAATGTAAGAAAACCTATTACACATGTACAATTATGATAAAAATAGGCAGCCACTCGTCTGGCTCCAACATGGCTCGAGTTTCTATTTGAACGGCAAGCCAGGACCGGGCTAGCGCTGGTCTTTCTCTCGCTTCTCAAATTGTATTGTATTGTATTTTATTGTAATTGCATTTCTATAGCGTTTACTAATCCTCATGAAGCGTTGAAGCGCTTTGGATCATATCAGTGGTATGGGATTTGGGATGCATGAGAGAGTGGATGTAGAGGATATAGTGATAGATGCAGTTTTGTTACATTAATTGGAGTTGTTGCAATGCAGAATAGACATGATTTGAATCTGAAATGTGTGTTTTTCTGGTTTCGATTCAATGACAGTTTTAAATAAATGAAAATATTTTGCTTTGAGCATGGGCTAGAGAATGCAGTCAAAAGTCCTTTGCTCAGATCAGTGAAAGTTTACAGTCTGATACGAAGCTCCCCAAGACATCTACAACTTCTAGATCCTACACGGGGTGCCTCCCTTGTTTCCAACAAGCACTGGCGTTGCCAATAGGTCTCGCAGTAGGAAAGTTGGAGCTATTGGTTTTGTAAATGACAAAGCCCTTTATGTTTTTAAAATGTAAACAAAAATATAAGGCATTGTTATTTGCAATTGTAATAGCTCCAACTTTCCTACTGCGAGACCTATTGGCAACGCCAGTGCTTGTTACATCAGTAGTAAACCTGGAGGGCAATAGATGCCCCATACAGAATGTGTGGTGGAATTGAATCTGAGGGAGAACAATATGGTATTTATATTACACATATTACTTACTTTGCACACATTTACAACTTGATGTGCAAATTATTTTTGTTCACGCGACAAAATCAAGCTGGGAACCAGATTTGCAGTTTCGGACGTCAAACTGAGTACATTGATATATAGTGCTACAAAAGCTGTTTGTCAGATTGTGAGGTAGAAAACAGAAGACTGTGAGCTGTAAACAAGTTGACTCCCAGCATTCGGCAAAATACATTTTTAAGGAAAAGGTTGCAACCTATATTCACTTTGCTAAATAAGTTTGAAAGTCAGCACTGTGTTACTAGGGAGGATAACCAGGGAAGCATGAAAATATATATGGGAGGTTGTAAGTCCATTCCATACTTACAGCTATAAAACCCTAAATGCAAGTATAGAGGTCAAGCTTTCATCCAGCTTTAGCACTAGACATCTCTCTCCTTCTAAAAAACTGTGAGGAGTCACACAACAGGGAACTATGGGTATTTCTACCCCGTTCCCTTCCCATTCCAGAAATTATATTTTGGTATTGTGAGTTCAGGATTCTACCTCTAAGTAGCAGAAAAAACACTGCAAGAGGAAACAACTTTCTCAGGCAGAAAGGGCGAGAAACATCTTCATTAAATGAGAAAGGGTTCTGGGTATCAGTTGTTACTCTACCAGTATTCAATGGAGTTAAAAACATCTACAGTTGTGATACTGCCATTAACAAATATGCAGGAAGAACAAATACCTACATTTTCATAAATATATGAGACTGGGCTCTATTCCTTGCTGTGTCTAAGTCAAACAGTGCTGGGGGGAGGGGACGGGGCAGTGTTTGCCTGTTTAATCAACACTCTCGTCTTGTTATGTACAAATCATGTGCTGTGCAACGCCTTATCATATTCACTATTCACTAATCACTTGCACTACACCGTTTTTCACTTTTTTTATCAAGTTGTTCTCTGGATTAGTGTAGCCAAAACAACATATAGAAATAAAAAATGTATCTTGTTTGACAAATTGACTGTCTTGTTTGAAACAAAGATGGATGTTGTGGCCTTGATCATAACATTAATTTCTAAGTAAAGGCAATAGGCATGTACGAGATGTACACAGGTGTGGACTTTCTAAACCTTCCCCATTACATAGCACTTTTACAATAACTTTTTACAAAGGAACCATTGTTCTTGCTAATACATGCTAACAAATCACACTCGTCTCAAAGATGTTTACCTGGATCTCTTTCGGTCAGACACGTACAGATAAACAAACAAAATACGCTTGCACGCCGTACAAATATAGAGACACACATTAAATGCATTTCAAAGAGGTAGACCACAAATGCAAAGAAGCATTATCTCTCTCCTTCTCTCTTGCCTCCATTGGAAAATAAGAGAAATGGCAGAAAGGGGGGATAATGTGATATTGCAGAATCATTAAAATGTTCTTAGGTAGGGAAACTACTGGTGCCATAATTGACAATTTAAGAACTAGACTACATTTCTTTGCCTCCAAGACAACAGTCATTAACACCCATAAACATACAAAAACAGACACAAGCTACAGATTCCCACACATCAACAAGCTTACCCCACATTGTCACCCACAAATGAGGCACAGATATGCTCAGTGTTCTCTTTTTCTTAAAATCCTGTTTTTCTGACCATTTTGTTTATTACTGACAGCTTTACAGAGACACTGGTGAAGTCTTGCACAACAAAATGGCGCACGGGGACGAGACAGGCTACGAGTATTACGACAAGACGTTGAAAAAATAGAGAATTATATATATTTATATATATCATAACAGGTATCTAACCGAAAGGATTTAATTTTTGGTTCACTCTTATTGCTCCCTCCCACCAATGTCTTTCCCACCATAAAGCCTTCCTCCCAAAAGCCCTTAACCCATGCCTTGAAACCCAAGGCATTGCATACAGGTTTACCTTGTTCTGAGGCATAAGAAGAACATAACAGAGAAAGGGCAGTTATCTCATGAGGCTCAAAGGAAAAGGGACAAATTGGCCAATGGAGGACTATGGGTTAGGAACAGCCACTGAAAACGAAGAGACAGAAGGGGAAAGATGTTGAGTCGACTCTTTCGTCCTGAACGAGGGTGGTCAAAGCGGAGTGTTGCATCTCTGAGATTTCCCTCTATTGTAGGGAGTGATAGCCAGTAGGGATTTCCTGGGTGTCTCTAGCATTCAGGTGAGACTGATAGAACAAGACCGGTGTGTCGGATGAGTGTTTAGAATTTAGTAAAACGTTTTAGAACCTTAACAGTTTGCAAAGTGACCAATACCCATTAGACAACTGTTCCCAAAGCAATGTGATCACTTTTTAATGCTGTTACCAGCAAACGGGTATGTTCCAGAAGTTGATGGCCTATGTGGCTTTCTACTGAATTTCCTTATCACTACACCAGCCTTGCAAATACTTTAAGAACATCTTGAATGGGGAAAATGGTTCTCAGGTTCCAAGCTGAAGGTCTCTACAAGGTCAACAGCCAGGAGAGAGATGGACTCTTTATCAGTGGAGAATGCCCTGCTAGACCTCATTTACACCAAAAAGGCCAAAAACCATGAGGAAGGATAAGACATTTCCAGTTATGGTACCTATGGACTTGTTTGCATTTTGTAATGGCAAAGGGCAAAGGGCATTGCAAAGAATTGTTAACTCATTGTAGACTAAAAGCCATAATGATGAGAGTGAAAGATACATTAGCAATTGTGGAGTGCCTGCCGCAGATTGTGTATGCATCACACACCAAGTGATATAGAGAGTATTTTCTCAGCCCAGAGAAGTAATCGCAATGAAACTCAGAAAAAGCAAAGGGAAATGTAAGGAGAAATGAGGGCACCCCTGTAGGAACAAAGCTGTAAAAGATGAAAAAAAGAATAGACAAAATAATCAAATAAGTTTTAGAAGAGGGGGAGCATGGTGCCAAAAAATAGAAAAGAGGAGCAATGGAGAGGAAAAAGGGGGTTACCCTCTAAAGATAAAATGGAGGGGAAATAAAATAAATACATAAATCAATAAATAAATGAATAAAACAAGCGAAAGAGATGGAAAAATGAAGTTGTAAAGAAGGAAGTAAGACAAAAAGAGGCAAAAATTGAGATGTAAAAAAAAAGTATTACACCTTAGAAGTGATAAAGTTCAAGTAACGAGGTATATTCAGGTGATGAGCCTCTTTGTAATGGTTAACATTAGAAATCACCACAGTATTTGAAAAGATAATCAGTGACAAAAAAGGACCTTCTGGAACAGTAGCAAAAAAATAACAAGTTAGTAGACATGAGAAGATGCTCTATTCAGTGATGAAGTATAGCATGGATAACATGGAAAAACTAGACCAGACTTGGCAAAGAAAAGGGTGTAACTAAGGTTTAAGAACTCCTGGAATAGGTGATGTAGGATAAGCCAACAACCATGAAAATGAACAAGATGCAATCCATGGCGAAGGGCTATTCAGAGATTTTGACGTGTAAGCCACAGTGAAAGACTATTCAGATGAAATTATAATTTTGAACACCAACATGTTTGAGAGAGGCGACCCCCCAAATCCTTGTTTGATGACTTTCCTGGAAAAGTTAACACTGAAACGGTCAACCAGTCAAATATGCAGTGACTGATGAAGGGCACCATGTGGACAGGAGGCATAAAACACTGGATAAGAAGAACACGTGATGAGTGAAGGACCTAGAGGATAATTACTGTAGAACCGAGAGATGGACGAAGACTCACCAGATGCTAACAAGGAACACATAATGCCATTAGTGATGGAAGGGAAGAGTTATCACGGCCCTCTCATTCACCGTTAAGGAGAGCCCGCTTTCACAGCAGGGTGGATACCTGAAAATATGTAGGTGGTGGGCTACAGGGAGAAAGGCCTTGCTTCACCAATGTCAAAGCCCCCATTTAGAAGGGGCAGGATCTGGACAAGAAAAGGAGCATGCTACAGGGAGGGATCCTTTACCTCAATAACACTTCCATTATTTTGAATATTGCCCCAAAAGCTCGTTAAGGGTTTCATCATGACAGACATAAGCTGCTAACATTCTTACCAGGCAGGTCGAAAAGTTTGGCAGGAGGAGACATTTTTCCCCTCTCCCTTAGGTATTTACAAGAGGGTTTCATTGGGGTGGACCCCATCGAAATTTGCTTCAGCTCAAAAATCCCAAAAATAAATAGATAAATAAATAAATAAATTTAAAAATCTATAGAAACGAAAAATAAATAAATATCATTCACGGTGACGAGACGCAGCTGTGGTGGGGCGGTCCTCTCTGCTGGCGAGTGCAGCATTCCTTTTTTTAAATAATTTTCTAGTAGTGGCGCCGGATGTGACTTCCACCATTGGTGCCTCCCACAATCTGCTGGCTGTCGTCATCAACGTGGTCGCCCTCACAGTCGCTGGCTTCGTCCCTGTCTGTCCCAACACCTTCAGTTTCGTGGCGGCTCTCGTAGGACTGTTGAGGGTTTAAAAAATGAGGAGACCAAAACATATGATGACTACCTATTATTTCAAAATTAACGGTGATTCAGTTTGTGATATGTGCTGAATAAATGCGTAATATGTAGGGAAATAAAGGAGAGTACTATATATATATATTTATTCATCAAATTAGTAAACATTTTTATTGAATGACAGACAGCAAATAATGAAAATTAAACTCCAGATGACACTCAAATGCTCTAAATCTTTCTAAAGTGCATTAATATCTATGACTACATCATGTTATATCAAAAATACATAATATGTAACATGTGTAATATTGTTCTATATTGCTATCTGAGGGTTCAGGTCCCTTTAATGCACTGTCATGATAGTCGAAGACATTACACCCGCCGCACTGACAGAAAACCACCATCAGCCCAGTGGTAATCTATGGACCAGTATATCCCCAATAGAATCCCCCTAAAGTCTTGTATTTGTACACTTCTATGAAATCTCCCTAGAGTCTTATATTTGTATAAAAATCGCAAGAAGGTGGATTTGCTATTCCAGATCTGCACATCAGATCATTTCCCCTTAATGTAGAAAGAGTTCATCTAAATGTGAAAAGAATGTTGAATATTGAGTGCAACCTTGGTGTTAGATGCTTATCCACCTCAAGCATCAGAAAAGGACTCTCTACCCACCAACAGCGTTGCAGAATGTCACATCAACAAAAGCAAAACACCAGAGCACATCACATGAAGTCATTTTTATCCATGTGCAGTCAGCACTTTTCTCCAAATCGTATACTCGCAGAAACACTTCTTTCCAATCCAAGGGAGTCGCGTTGTGTAGAAAATGCAGTTTTTATTGCTTTTTAAAACACAGTGGTCCACATTCATGGAGATGTGAGGAGGTTTTCGGGTGTTTACGATGGAACTTATCATGGCTCCACGATTATAAAAAACGAGGATTACTGCTTACAATTCACGTGCTCAGGTAAACTTGATTATACTCTTGGTGAACTTTATACCAAGAATCACGCATAGTGGCAAGACTGTGCTTTATTTACTGAAGTGCTTTATACATTTTAAATTAGCCTTGAGGAAGCCCGCGAAGGGCGAAATGCACGTCGGCTGTGGAGCACTGTGTTTTAAAAAGAAATAAAAACTGCATTTTCTACACAACGCGACTCTCTTGGATTGGAAAGAAGTGTTTCTGCAAGTATACGAACTGGGGAAAAGTGCTGACTGCACAAGGATAAAAGTGACTTTATGTGATATGCGCTGGTGTCTTATATTTGTATGTTTCTATGAAATCCCCACTAGAATCTTTCTATTTTTGCGCTCTATGAAATATCCTTACAGTCTTATATTTGTACGCTTCTATAAAATCCTACTAGAGTCTTATATTTGTACGCTTCTATGAAATCCTTCTAGAGTCTTATATTTGTATGCTTCTATGAAATCTCCACTTAATCTGTATATTTGCACGCTTCTATGAAATCCCTCTAGAGTCTTATAGTTGCACGCTTCTTTAAAATTCCAACTTAAGTCTGTATATGTGTACGCTTCTATGAAATCCCCACTAGAATCTGTATATTTGTATGCTTCTATGAAATCCTACTAGAGTCTTATATTTGTACGCTTCTATGAAATCCCTCTAGAGTCTTACATTTGTATGCTTCTATGAAATCTCCACTTAATCTGTATATTTGCACGCTTCTATGAAATCCCCACTTGAGTCTGTATATGTGTATGCTTCTATGAAATCCCCACAAGAATCTATATTTGTACGCTTCTATGAAATCCCTCTAGAGTCTTTGCAAGCTTCTTTGAAATTCCAACTTCAGTCTGTATATGTGTACGCTTCTATGAAATCCCCACTAGAATCTGTATATTTGTACGCTTCTATGAAATCCACCTAGAGTCTTATATTTGCACGCTTCTTTGAAATTTCAACTTTAGTCTGTATATGTGTACGCTTCTATGAAATCCTCACTAGAATCTGTATATTTGTATGCTTCTATGAAATCCCCAGTAGAATCTGTATATTTGTACGCTTCTATGAAATCCCCACTAGAATCTGTATATTTGTATTATTCTATGAAATCCCCACTAGAATCTGTATATTTGTACACTTCTATGAAATCCCCCTAGAGTGTTATATTTGTACGCTTCTATGAAATACCCACTAGAATCTGTATATTTATACGCTTCTATGAAATCCCCACTAGAGTCTGTAGACGTGTGTACTTCCATGAAATCCCCACGAGAATCTGTATATTTGTACGCTTCTATGAAATCCCTCTAGAGTCTTATATTTGTACGCTTCTATGAAATCCCCACTACAATCTGTAGATTTGTACACTTCTATGAAATCCCTCTAGAGTCTTATATTTGTACGCTTCTATGAAATCCCCACTAGAGTCTGTAGATGTGTACGCTTCTATGAAATCCCCACTAGAATCTGTATATTTGTACGCTTCTATGAAATCCTACTAGAGTCTTATATTTGTACGCTTCTATGAAATCCCTCTAGAGTCTTATATTTGTATGCTTCTATGAAATATCCACTTAATCTGTATATTTGCACACTTCTATGAAATCCCTCTAGAGTCTTATATTTGCACCCTTCTTTGAAATTCCAACTTAAGTCTGTATATGTGTACGCTTCCATGAAATCCCCACTAGAATCTGTATATTTGTACGCTTCTATGAAATCCTACTAGAGTCTTATATTTGAACGCTTCTATGAAATCCCTCTAGAGTCTTACATTTGTATGCTTCTATGAAATCTCCACTTAATCTGTATATTTGCACGCTTCTATGAAATCCCCACTTGAGTCTGTATATGTGTATGCTTCTATGAAATCCCCACAAGAATCTATATTTTTACGCTTCTATGAAATCCCTCTAGAGTCTTATACTTGCACGCTTCTTTAAAATTCCAACTTCAGTCTGTATATGTGTACGCTTCTATGAAATCCCCACTAGAATCTGTATATTTGTATGCTTCTATGAAATCCTACTAGAGTCTTATATTTGAACGCTTCTATGAAATCCCTCTAGAGTCTTACATTTGTATGCTTCTATGAAATCTCCACTTAATCTGTATATGTGTACGCTTCTATGAAATCCCCACAAGAATCTTTATTTTTACGCTTCTATGAAATCCCTCTAGAGTCTTATACTTGCACGCTTCTTTGAAATTCCAACTTCAGTCTGTATATGTGTACGCTTCTATGAAATCCCCACTAGAATCTGTATATTTGTACGCTTCTATGAAATCCACCTAGAGTCTTATATTTGCACGCTTCTTTGAAATTTCAACTTTAGTCTGTATATGTGTACGCTTCTATGAAATCCTCACTAGAATCTGTATATTTGTATGCTTCTATGAAATCCCCAGTAGAATCTGTATATGCGTACGCTTCTAGGAAATCCCCACTCAAATCTGTATATTTGTATGATTCTATGAAATCCCCACTAGAATCTGTATATTTGTACACTTCTATGAAATCCTCCTAGAGTGTTATATTTGTACGCTTCTATGAAATACCCACTAGAATCTGTATATTTGTACACTTCTATGAAATCCCTCTAGAGTCTTATATTTGTACGCTTCTATGAAATCCCCACTAGAGTCTGTAGATGTGTGTACTTCCATGAAATCCCCACGAGAATCTGTATATTTGTACGCTTCTATGAAATCCCTCTAGAGTCTTATATTTGCACGCTTTTATGAAATCCCCACTAGAATCTGTATATTTGTACACTTCTATGAAACCCCCCTCTAGTGTTATATTTGTACGCTTCTATGAAATACCCACTAGAATCTGTATATTTGTACGCTTCTATGAAATCCCCCTAGAGTCTTATATTTGTATGTGTCTATGAAATCCCTACTAGTCTGCATATTTGTATGTTTCTATGAAATCCCCACTAGAATCTGTATATTTAAACGCTTGTATTAAATCCCCACTAGAGTCTGTATATGTGTATGCTTCTATGAAATCCCCACTAGAGTCTTAGATTTGTACGCTTCTATGAAATCCCCCTAGAGTCTGTGTATGAGTATACTTCTGTTCAATCCCCACAAGAGTCTGTATATGTCGTGCTTCTATGAAATCCCCACTAGAATTTGTATATTTTTACGCTTCTATGAAATCATTACTACATCCTGTATATTTGTATGGTTCTATGAAGTCCCTCCCATAGTTTTGGTATTTGTAAACTTCAATTAAATCATCTCCAAATGAATTAGTGAGTGTCCAATTTGCACCCAACTATATAGTGCAAATAGTGCATGTTATTCTATATTACAATTTACGCTGACAGCCATGCGATTTCAACGTTTCTGCGTTTCAGCACAGCTCATAATCTCGTTTCTAGAACAAACTTAAGTGTAAACCCAAAACAGGGTTTTTTGCCTGGTAGCAATTGGGACCTCAGGACTTGTTTATCACGGTGTCCCTGATATCTTTGAGTGTGTGCATATTTGAGCATTACCAACCATAAGTTTTCTTCTCAGTACATGCATATTCATGTGAATCTCTGATGTTTCCTTATTTGTGCATGCTCCCCTTACCTCCATAGGGTTCACGGTGATTGTCAGGGCCGAGTCGTCCCAGAACATCTCACTTTCTTTGCCGCCGGCCAAGCCCACACGGCGGTGGATAGAATGAATACGGACAATACCCAGTATCACCATCAACGCCAGAAATCCTGCACACACAACAATGATGATGGTGGCTGCACTGGGGACCACTGCGAGGAGAGAGAGAAAGAGATAGAGATAATATTAGGAAGGAATATAAACACTCCCACAACCAAAAATGCCTAGCTCTTACTAGTAGCCAAGCAAAGGTGAGAAACCCAGTACTTTACAATATATTGTCCTTAGCCCCAAGGTATAGGGATCTACCAACATACGTCTTCTATGCTAGACTCGGCGTACTATTAACATGATGTGTTGTCAAAACAGGTTTTGCTTTTCCTCCCAAAGGCTGACAACATAAGATTTACTATGCATGCTCACCTCCAACTACTAACAAAAGATATGCTATGCGTGTCAATACTTGATGTGCTCTGCTCACCAAACCACTGCCAACCCAGGGTTTTTTACTCCTGCAAGGCCAACAACAAAGGGTCTACTCAACCTGCTATCAAAGGGTATGCCATGTCTTCTCTTGGTTCATGTCAATGGCTACTAAAATGGCGTTTCCTAGACGTGCCAACATCAACAAATGCCAACCTTTGGTCTGCTATTAATGGCAGCGGCTGCCAACATTGGGTCTGATATGTCTTCTAAAAGGGGGCACTGAAGCCATGAAAAACTGTTAGGTTACCAACATGTGTGAAGAACAACCACTAGGACACAACAAAATATGGAAGAATCTGAAGGCCTGCTTAAGAGAATTCCCATAGAAGCCCAGGTGCTGGTGGGAAGGACATCAAACCTGGGCTCCTATTGGAATTCTCAAGGGCATATTATCAAGCCCCTTATCGCTGCTTTAGCGGAAGTGTCCTGCCTAAAGCGGCGATAATGTTATCGCCGTTCTTGATAATATGGCCCTTAGTATTTTTTTGTTTTTGCAGAAACAAACTCACAAAGGAGGATTTTTTCTCTAAAAAAGAAAAAAAACTAATGACCCCATACCCTGGGAGTTTCCTCCCAGAGTGTGGGGTTAATATGTATTTTTTTCTGTCCCTCACTTCCAGGTTTTACCTGAAGGTGACAGGCAGAAAAAAGGAAATTACACCATCCACCCCAAATAGTGTGGAAAATGTATCGCCCTCCCCCAATGGCCCCAACTCCATCAGGCTGTGAAGGATTCTGTCAATGGATGCAACGGGGGCTCAGTCAACGGAAAGCTTATTGTACTCTAGTCTCCAAATGAGACAGGTGGACCAGGAGTTTGATGGACAGGTAACTGCATTGCATTTGTGGCAGAGTAAACTGTCTGCCAAACTCTAAATCAGGTCCTTTATTCCAATAACTAAGCAATTGATATTGAAAGGCCTCTGCATTTGCCATTGAGAGGTTTTCAGAAAGGATCGTATTTATCTTCAGAACTCTTTTTGCTCAGTGAAATTGGTACCTGCCAACTTTTTGTGACTCCTTAAGTTTTGGTAAACTCATGGTGGTGGGAATGCTTTTTAGCTCCGGCTTCACAGCACGTCTCTCAGCAACACCTATTGCTTGCCAGATACATAGAGGGACCTTTGGGCCAGCCCCTACAACCACTGAATTGTTTGGATCACTCGCCTTTGTTTTGATACCAAGATCAATCGCATCTTGGAACACCCTTGATGAGCATACACTTCTGACTTCATGCTATTGGCTGTTTCATGTTTCTTTCCACATCCCAGTAAGTGGTTTCATTGGAAAACATTAGGGACTATTTTGCGTCAGAAAAGTACACTCAATCCTCAAACTCTTTGTCACATTCAATTATTTTTCTTTAATATGTATTGTTTAAAAAATACTGTTGCTATTTTTAGTGCACAACTTATTTGCTTACTTTCCATAAAAAAAATGATTGCTGGTGATACCATATGGAGTCCATATTAACCATGTTTAGCCGCTGGGACGATGATAAGATTCGCATGTCTGGCAGCCCTGTGCTACTATTGCCTTGTTGCTGCTGAAATGCAAAGCCAGTGTTCTGGCAGTTTTACAAAACCAACTGATCTGGTTTAAAATTGAAAATGTCTGCCATTAGGTCGGACTTAAAAATGAAAAGGCAAACCAGATTAATTGGCTTTGTCAGTGCTTGTTTACGCCTGGCTCCCAAATACAGGAATAACCAACAAAAGGAGCTCAAGGGGGAAGATACTAAGGAGGAGGAGGCGGCCCCCCACTCAGTCAGTATTCAACACAAAATACCTCCTCCAACTAACACAAACATGTCAAGCGAGCCTGGGGCAGAGTTGCACAATGGGTCATACTCTTACTCAAACAGTGTATCCTTAACACTAATTTGCAGGACATGGTGTACAAGCTACAATGTTTAAAAAGGTCTTATCTCATTCCCACCCGTGAAACAAAAACGTGTGAAAACTAAGAGAGAGCGCCTCGCGGTAGTAACACCCGAGGGGGTTCCTGACCTGGTATTGTCAGTTTACCCACTTCTCATCATTGGTCACTCTGTCTTTGTCGTGACAAAACAAATAAAGAAAAACAGAGAAAGAACCAACCAAATAGGTATAGATGTGTGAATACAAACTATCAAAAGTGCTGTGTAAATAAGCGATCAAATCAACCACTCATCAGTCTCCCAAAAGTGACCAAAAATCAGTGAGTGCACCTAGAACCCCTGCAATGGCCAACGTGCAGGAAAAATGGCCAATGCTGTTAAAACTGGGAACCACTTGCTAGCTATATTGACTTTATTCTGTTGCTGCAAGTAATCCCAATTTAAAAATGGTTCAAATTATACCATGCTTAAATGATGCCTTTAGGACACCACATCACCTGAGGGAGACAAAGACCTAAAAACTCCCCAGGCCATAATTTCTCCAAGGAACACCCACTCAAACACTCCCCAGGCCACAACATCCCCTAGAGGAACACCTACACCAAACCTACGCTAGGACTCCATGTCACCTGGAGCAGTCACATGCTTCTAGCCTTCTGTACAATGCTTTGTCATATGAAGGAGACATCTGCTTTAAGCTTCCCCTAGGACATAACATCACCTAGGGGAGACACCTACTGATAACTAGGGGTGGGCGGAATTTGCGTAGTCGCGCTACGCAAAGCTTCGCAAAACGGTAAAAAATCTCTGCGAGCACGCAGAGTTCCGCGAACGCGCGGAATTGCTTGTTCCGCCCGTTCGCAAGGCTTGTTTCCTGTTGGCGAACGCTGTTTGCGAGCTCGGGTGGAAATATCTCCCAAACACGCATTTTGAAAGAGCGAACAAGCAAAAAATTCTGCGAAGCAGCGGATCGCAGAATTTATGGCAATTCTGCGTTCTCTGCGGAATGCAAAATTTGCCCATTTCCTCCCACCCATCCTTAGGACCCTCTAAGAGATCAAGACTCCAAACCTCTCCTAAGACACCGTAACACTTTCACTAGCCATCCCTTTGAATCCAATGACACCATCTCACCTAAAGGAGACCCCTATTGAAACCCACCCTTGTGGCACAACATCATCTAGTGGAGAAGTCTTCTGAAACTTTCTCCAGGACTAAACATCACCTAGAGGAAACACATACTCCAAACCTCTACTACTTTACCATGGCACCCAGAAGAGACACATGCTTCAAACCTCTCCTTCGACACATAACCCACCACACCACCTACTCAATCCTCCACTAGGATCAAATGCCACCTGGAGGAGACTACCAATACCCCAGAATAGCTTGTTCCATGGAGGACACCACATCACAAAGAGGAGACACCTACACCAACTCTCCCCTAGGGCAGCACGTCACCAGTAGTTCCCGACTCCAAACCTCACCGAGGACTCCGTCTCATACAAATGAGCCAAAATCAACATACCTCCCTTGGGATACCACATGCCCCATAGACGCCAACGAATCCAACCTGTAGGAGGATTCCATCCTCACTTGCAGGCCAGTACATAGTACCGCCATCCCCATCCCTGCACCCTGCAGTTCTCGTGCCCCGATCACGTACTGGAGTTGCGGTGAGTGCTTGCCAGATTGTGTCCGGAGAGCTCAGGGGGCAGTTGATGACCACCGTGTACGAATTGCTGGGCAGACATCATGTGGTTCGGGTGGGCAATTCGGTTCATACTATGAAGAACGTTCACCTGCAGAGGCAAAAGAGAGACGGGTGAAAGGGATGAGGTAATGGACGAAGAGAGGGGATTACGCTACAGAATTTGTTTTTCAAGTTAGTTGAGTTTCAGTTCCCTCCCATTTCACTGATATTACTAAACATAATGTAAAATATCATTGGCGAGCACACGTTCATCCCAAGGCAGTGCCTGGCTCTATGTAACAAGTTATTATTGTTACCAAACTCAGTAGTATACATTGTATGGTCCTCTGGAGAGTGACATGGTGCGTCAACCTGGCAGGATTTAAACCTGTAAGGATTGCATTAATCCAAAAACCTGCCATCAAGCACGGCTATCAGCAGCAGCACCCACTATTACTTGTGAATTGTGCTGGCCACACTCCCTGGCTGCTTTCTTGCACAATTCGAGAGCCCTATAGAGACATTTGGTATGTACAGCTCACTACGGTCAAGTCCTTGAGGACCGTAAAAGGCAGTCGGGAAATCTCAAGATTTGCATGCCAGCTTTCCTCTGGGAAACCATGATTAGCTGGTGAGGTTTGAAGGCAAGAGCTATCTACGCGCTTAAACCTTGGTGGTTGGCCTAGAGGTTTATGCCATACATTGTTAAACTATCCGAGATGTATCGCAAGCTGACCTGGCTGGCTGCCGCCTGCACAAGGTCCACAAACCTCACCTCCATAACTGAGCCCTCAGGGATGGAGTGGCCTTTATCTTTAAAAAATCTGCACTGGCCTTCATCCTGATTCTCATAGCAGGATCAACAAAGAAGTCTACCTTGATGACTTGCATTCGTGAACCAAGGGAGATGTGTCATCCAGACATGCCTGGCTGAAATACAGGGATGTCCCTTATTTTGACCTGCATGGCTGGCACCCTAGCGTGGCCTACCGCGTTATTATGTATGTCTCGCCCATCTTTACTGTCCATCATCCTGAGCTGCATGACTGACCATATGCACTGGCCTTAACTTGGGCCTGCCTGGATGAACCAACTGAAATGTCTGCCTTACTGACCTTATGGCTGCACCAACAGAATGGCCATCCGGCAAACCTAAACCACCATCTGGAATTTTATGGATGAACCATTTAGTGAATCCAGCATGATATTGCCTTGATCTCAGATGCCTCAATTAGAGAAACAACTTCAGAACAATTATGCTTAAATCACTCATCCAATGGGACACAGTCCTAGAGGAATTCCCCCTCCCCCCCACATCCAGAAGGGCGTTCAGTCTGCATGCACATTCATCACTGGCTTTCTGCCCTCTCACACCCAATGCTCTTCTGATAAAGCTTGTTCCCACCTCTTTGCCACTCCCTCATCATTATTAGTATCACAGATTTTTGGAAAGTACCTCAACTGTAAACTCGTTGCTGGAGTACCGACCGTTCATCTCAGTGCAGGATAGGTGGAACTTCCTCTCGTACAGCGCCACCCCATGGCTGATATGGTAGCGCACCTGCCTCAAAATCTCCTCATAGACCGCTATAGTCTCCACACCTGGAAATAGGAAAAGAAAGGCAGACACTGTATGAGAAACAGGCGACCTTGACTCCTTCATTGTCAGCTGGAGAATCTTCTTGCTGAGAGAAAATCATGACTGACACGTTCCAAAAAATTCTGAACCGTGCCTTTATGTGAGTGGCGCTGGTGATTCTATCACATACTAAAGCCTTGACCTAGTCTCTGAGTGCAAAAACAACAGTTGATGGACAGAATGCAGAACAATGTCATACATTCACCCCAGTAGAGAGATCAGGGCCTAAATCCATCGTTTTTTTGCTCACCATGCCATTCCAGTTTGTACCCATCCATATGCAAATCAGTCTTGACCCTCTGCCCCATGGGAACAGTCCAGCCCCAACTGCCAAGCCAGGTCCTCCCTGGACTGGAAACAAGCATACTAGGACCGGTTTCGGGCTTTCAGCCCTCATCAGCCAGGATAGCTTGATTCCAGTGGCATGGAGAGCATGGGACTCACGTCTGAGCATACCCGTCCCACTCGGGGTGACAAATGCAAAAACAACAGTTGATGGACAGAATGCAGAACAATATCATACATTCATCCCAGTACAGAGATCTGGGCCTAAATCCATCGTTTTTTCGCTCACCATGCCATTCCAGTTGGTACCCAGCCATATGCAAATCACTCTTGAATCTGTGCCCCATGGGAACAGTCCAGCCCGAACTGCCAAGCCAGGCCCTCCCTAGACTGGAAACAAGCATCCTAGGACCAGTTTCAGCCCTCATAAGCCAGGATAGCTTGATTTCGGGCTGGACTGTTCCCATGAGGTACAGGGTCCGACTGATTTGCATATGTCTGAACTGGGGTAGTGGAGTGAGCTAAAGAATGATGATGGATTAAACCCAGATCAGTTGACTGGGGGTGGGTGTTTGAATTGCTCAAACGCTTTGTCCATCACCCCCTGTGGTATCGCTAGTCCCTGAGTGAGCACAGCTGGAAATTTCAACCCATGTTATAGCACAGACCCTGACCCTGAGTGACTGGAGCTGGAGATACTATCACATACTCTAGCATACACCCTGCCCCGAGTGAGTGCAGCTGGAGATACTATCACATACTCTAGCATGGACCCCTGAGTGAGTGCAGCTGGAGATACGATCACATACTCTAGCATAGACCCCTGAGTGAGTGCAGCTAGAGATACTATCACATACTCTAGCATAGACCCCTGAGTGACTGCAGATGGAGACACTATCACATACTCTAGCATGGACCCCTGAGTGACTGCAGCTGGAGATACGATCACATACTCTAGCATAGACCCCTGAGTGAGTGCAGCTAGAGATACTATCACATACTCTAGCATGGACCCCTGAGTGACTGCAGCTAGAGATACTATCACATACTCTAGCATGGACCCCTGAGGGAGTGCAGCTGGACATACTATCACATACTCTAGCATGGACCCCTGAGTGACTGCAGCTGGAGATACTATCACATACTCTAGAATGGACCCCTGAGTGAGTGCAGCTGGAGATACGATCACATACTCTAGCATAGACCCCTGAGTGAGTGCAGCTAGAGATACTATCACATACTCTAGCATATACCCCTGAGTGAGTGCAGCTGGAGATGTTATCACATACTCTAGCATAGACCCCTGAGTGACTGCAGCTGGACATACTATCACATACTCTAGCATGGACCCCTGAGTGAGTGCAGCTGGAGATACTGTCACATACTCTAGCATAGACCCCTGAGTGAGTGCAGCTGGAGATGCTATCACATACTCTAGCATAGACCCCTGAGTGACTGCAGCTGGACATACTATCACATACTCTAGCATGGACCCCTGAGTGAGTGCAGCTGGAGACTATCACATACTCTAGTATACACCCCTGAGTGAGTGCAGCTGGAGATACTATCACATACTCTAGCATACACCCCTGAGTGAGTGCAGCTGGAGATACTGTCACATACTATAGAATGGATCCTACCCCCGAGTCAGTGCAGCTCGAGTCTAACAGGTGCTATAGCATAAACCATGCCCCTGAGTCAGTGCAGCTGTAGACACTACCTATCACACACTATAGCATGGATCCTAAGCCTGAGTGAGTGCAGCTAGAGACACTATCACATACTCTAACATAGACCCCCTGAGTGACTGCAGCTGGAGATACGATCACATACTCTAGCATGGACCCCTGAGTGAGTGCAGCTGGAGATTCTATCACATACTCTAGCAAGGAGCCCTGAGTGAGTGCAGCTGGAGATACTATCACATACTCTAGCATGGACCCCTGAGTGACTGCAGCTGGAGATACTATCACATACTCTAGCATGGACCCCTGAGTGACTGCAGCTGGAGATACTATCACATACTCTAGCATAGACCCCTGAGTGACTGCAGCTGGAGATACTATCACATACTCTAGCATGGACCCCTGAGTGACTGCAGCTGGACATACTATCACATACTCTAGCATGGACCCCTGAGTGACTGCAGCTGGAGATACTATCACATACTCTAGCATGGACCCCTGAGTGAGTGCAGCTGGAGATACTATCACATACTCTAGCATGGACCCCTGAGTTAGTGCAGCTGGAGATACTATCACATACTCTAGCATGGACCTCAGAGTGACTGCAGCTGGAGATACTATCACATACTCTAGCATGGACCCCTGAGTGACTGCAGCTGGAGATACTATCACATACTCTAGCATGGACCCCTGAGGGAGTGCAGCTGGAGATACTATCACATACTCTAGCATGGACCCCTGAGTGACTGCAGCTGGAGATACTATCACATACTCTAGCATGGACCCCTGAGGGAGTGCAGCTGGAGATACCATCACATACTCTAGCATGGACCCCTGAGTGACTGCAGCTAGAGATACTATCACATACTCTAGCATGGACCCCTGAGGGAGTGCAGCTGGAGATACTATCACATACTCTAGCATGGACCCCTGAGGGAGTGCAGCTGGAGATACCATCACATACTCTAGCATGGACCCCTGAGTGACTGCAGCTGGAGATACTATCACATACTCTAGCATGGACCCCTGAGTGACTGCAGCTGGACATACTATCACATACTCTAGCATGGACCCCTGAGTGACTGCAGCTGGAGATACTATCACATACTCTAGCATGGACCCCTGAGTGATTGCAGCTGGAGATACTATCACATACTCTAGCATGGACCCCTGAGTGAGTGCAGCTGGCTGGAGATACTATCACATACTCTAGAATGGACCCCTGAGTGACTGCAGCTGGAGATACTATCACATACTCTAGAATGGACCCTTGAGTGAGTGCAGCTGGAGATACGATCACATACTCTAGCATAGACCCCTGAGTGAGTGCAGCTAGAGATGCTATCACATACTCTAGCATAGACCCCTGAGTGACTGCAGCTGGACATATTATCACATACTCTAGCATGGACCCCTGAGTGAGTGCAGCTGGAGATACTGTCACATACTCTAGCATAGACCCCTGAGTGAGTGCAGCTGGAGATGCTATCACATACTCTGGCATAGACCCCTGAGTGACTGCAGCTGGACATACTATCACATACTCTAGCATGGACCCCTGAGTGAGTGCAGCTGGAGACTATCACATACTCTAGTATACACCCCTGAGTGAGTGCAGCTGGAGATACTATCACATACTCTAGAATGGATCCTACCCCCGAGTCAGTGCAGCTCGAGTCTAACAGGTGCTATAGCATAAACCATGCCCCTGAGTCAGTGCAGCTGTAGACACTACCTATCACACACTATAGCATGGATCCTAAGCCTGAGTGAGTGCAGCTAGAGACACTATCACATACTCTAACATAGACCCCCTGAGTGACTGCAGCTGGAGATACGATCACATACTCTAGCATAGACCCCTGAGTGAGTGCAGCTGGAGATTCTATCACATACTCTAGCATGGGCCAATGAGTGAGTGCAGCTGGAGATACTATCACATACTCTAGCATGGACCCCTGAGTGACTGCAGCTTGAGATACTATCACATCCTCAAGCATACACTCCTGAGTGACTGCAGCTGGAGATACTATCACATACTCTAGCATAGAACCCTGAGTGACTGCAGCTGGAGATACTATCACATACTCTAGCATGGACCCCTGAGTGACTGCAGCTGGAGATACGATCACATACTCTAGCATAGACCCCTGAGTGAGTGCAGCTGGAGATTCTATTGCATACTCTAGCATGGGCCAATGAGTGAGTGCAGCTGGAGATACTATCACATACTCTAGCATGGACCCCTGAGTGACTGCAGCTTGAGATACTATCACATCCTCAAGCATACACTCCTGAGTGACTGCAGCTGGAGATACTATCACATACTCTAGCATAGACCCCTGAGTGACTGTAGCTGGAGATACTATCACATACTCTAGCATGGACCCCTGAGTGACTGCAGCTGGAGATACTATCACATACTCTAGCATGGACCCCTGAGTGAGTGCAGCTGGAGATACTATCACATACTCTAGCATGGACCCCTGAGTGACTGCAGCTAGAGATACTATCACATACTCTAGCATGGACCCCTGAGTGAGTGCAGCTGGAGATACTATCACATACTCTAACATAGACCCCTGAGCGACTGCAGATGGAGACACTATCACATACTCTAACATAGACCCCTGAGTGACTGTAGATGGAGACACTATCACATACTCTAACATAGACCCCTGAGTGACTGTAGATGGAGACACTATCACATACTCTAACATAGACCCCTGAGTGACTGCAGCTGGAGATACCAGTGTAAGGTGTCAGAGCACTTTACATCACACACACATTGCACAGAGACAATCATAGGTGTGTACATCAGTGTATAGGAAATGTTTCATCAGACTGGACTCCAAGGTGTCATCTGGAGTGTCATGTCATCGATACTGGTAGGCAATATAGTTTGAACCCTTATTCTGTAAAAGCACAAATTCAGAATTTAAAATGTAACATAATTATTAGGGGTTCTATTTAATATTAAGAATTGTTTTCTACCCAAATGAACCCTTTTCACAAGATTAGGATGATGAAAGACTGGGCAAAAGAACATATAGCTCTAACATATACCTTGCAGCTTGCAGGCAGCTCTTTGATGACAGTTAATAGCCCAATGTTCTATATTAGGATTTTGACTTATAAACAACAAGTTACTAAAGGAGCTCTCCTACAGAAGCAGGAACCCACTGACCTATTTATATTATATGCACTTTGTTATCTGTATACTACACGTTCTTATCAGCAGGCATTTGAACCCTGTGTGATACCATAGGATGAGTCAAAACTTCCCCTAGACAATCCTCCGGGCTCTTTCCAGTACAATGAGTTATCTTGACATTTTAATTGAAGTCTGAATTTTGCTGGAGCCAGGAACGCAGCAGCAGGCGCTTTTAAAATGATAATATACAATTTCAAAAACGACTCCTCCACCCCAGGTCAACGCCCGGTGCGGTGGCACCGATCGCACCTCCCTAGAGCTGGCTCTGTCACATGCCCTTTACCTTCCAAAAAGATTAAAAGGTTGAACCCTTGTGCAACCTTCGCCTCTCTACAACCTCTCATGTGCTGCTGAGGGGCTGACGGCAGGGTAAGGAGTAGAAACAACACACAGCTCCTTGAACCTTGCTTACTTTCTGTTCTGCTCCTATCTTCATGGCCTCAGGCCAGCGGCAGCAAAGGCAGTGCCAGAGATACCAAGGGGGAAGCCAGGAGTAACAGCGGCTACTCCAGATAGACATCCATGTTTGTGACTTACTGGAACCTTACCTATCTGTCGTTGAGACCCTTCTTTCCAAGAAATATAAAATAACTCCAGCCTTTTGCTTGGAGTTACACCTGAGAAGTATAGGATAACTTCCCCGCTTGGCTAACTACAAGTTAACCTACCCTAGGAAGTGTATGCTACAGTTTCGCTTTTTACTGACCACACGGGAGACATCGTTTAGAGCCATGGCACCAACATTTCTTTTTTCCCCCCATAGTTTTATATAGTGCGAACTTGACCCAAAAGTATGGGGTATCAGAGCGCTTTACATGAGCACCAGTTGCGTAACATAAAGGCATATTCATTTTTTGTAGGCGCAGGGATATTAAAGGATTTGCCCAGAAGCACAGGATGTTGATCGGCATTGCCAAGACCCGAAGCCGGTTCCTCAAATTAGCGATCGACCGCCCTATCCATGAGGCTCCATCCTCTCCACTTTGGAATTGCTGGCTGTTTGTAAATATAGCATGAAGGGTTGTAGTCAGGGTTGGATTGGGATTAAAAATCGGCCCGGGCACGCATAAAAAAATCGGCCCACATTTGCATAATGCCTTCCCTCAAATCACTGCTTCAGCGTAATTTTACATAAAAGGGGGGGGGGTTAAAAAAAAAAATAGGCACGCATCAGTTTACACTAGTGAAACACACCTGAAAACAAGTGAGGCCACTTATGCACAGGCCCCCTGTTCCGCTCAGCATGCCTACATCAATGGGAGGCCCAGCGAGCGAAAAGGGGTGACACCTCTACCTGTTGCTGCTATACGGGAGGTAATGAGTGCCCATCTCTCTCCAGAAAGGCTACTCAGACACCCTCTGGGCCGCTGGCGGTATAGTCAAACAACAGACACCGCTCAAATCGGCCCCCAGGCTACTCAAAAGCAGCCATCAGGTGGAACTCGGACCCCGGCCCCTCGGGCATTGCCCGAATGCCCCCGTTACCAATCCGACGCTGGTTGAAGTGTGCAACCTATCCTCACCATGACGGGTATGAATACAGGGAAGAACAGGTCAGGTGGTTGGTCCTATACGGCACTGGACAATCACCCTTGAAAGAGGCAGCAGGTAAAAAGAATCGAAGACCATAACTGGCAGCAGAACAGTTAATATTGGCCTAATTCACAAAGGTAGACTTACTCTTTTGTGTACATTTACTGCTTTTCAGTATTCACAAACTATGTGCAGAGTTTTATGACTCTGCACTACCTATACTTATGTGTACAAAGTTCTAAACCCCGATTGCAGAGTCTTGGGGTACAAAGAACTCCGCACACATAACTATAGGAAGAGCGGAATAGTAAAACTCCGCACATAGTTTGTGAATACAGAAAAGTAGTAAATGTACTCAAAACTGTAAGTATACCTTCATGAATCACGCCCACAATGTCTAGGTAAGGTGTTGTCCTCCTGTCCTTCACCCGACAGCTTAGTATATATTGCACCAGTGAACACTGTGCTGGTAAGAGAGGGTTCAAAGAAGTTTGGTGAAGCTCACCTGAAACTGAGACATAGGCAGACGTGTTGGTCAGTTCAAGCCCCCTTTGCTGCAAGCTAGCCACATCCGGCAACAGCAGTTTTTCTTTCTCAGGGTCCAAGTCATCCCCAACGAGCGAGACTTCGCAGCCGTCCAGGTTGTGGACAATTTCATCTGACATCCGAGTGTCCGTTACTGCGGAGGAAACAAAAATAAAATCGACAAACTTTGGTCATTTATCCCACTGTACCATCACACCGGGAATGCACAGACACAACCAAAACTACCACAAGGGGACTTAATCCCACTCCACCCGCCAATATAACGTTTATAGATATATAGAGGCACGTGCATCAATGTTGGCGTTTGCGATTTCTTAATTGCGATTTTTAAGGAATCGCGAATTAAGGAACCACAAAAGCCTATGCATGTAGAAATCGCTTAAAAAATATCGATTTCTAAACATTCCTTAATTGCGACTCGCAAATTGTGAGTGGCAATTAAGGAATACCTCCCCATTCATTCCTATGGGCCTAGAGGCCCATAGGAATGAATGGGAAAACATTCTCAATTTGCTATTCTCAATTAGAGAATCACAAATTGAGAATGCAATTCCAAGGGTGCCAAAGTATGAAAAGGACACCCTGTTGCACCCCTGAAATTTGCATATGAGTACATGTTGCACACACACATGCCCCAAGGGCATGTGTGTGCGTAAAATGGAACTTTGAAAAATGCACTTTAGTGCATTTTTCAAAGTTTTTGCAAATTACCATGAAGTTCAACTTCATGGTAATTTGCGCCCCCAAGTAGCGAAATCGCTACTTCAAAGTAGTTCTTGCATTGCAAAATGCGATTCCTTAAATGCAATCGCAATTTGAAAACTCGCAATTAATTGCGAATTCTCAAATTGCTAGGGCCATGACCCTTGATGCATCGCAAAAGCTAATTTTGCGATCGCAAACGGCCGCTTTTTGCGAATCGCACCGTCTGCGATCGCAAAAGGCTTTGATGCATGTACCTGATGGTGTTAAACTTACATTTGTTTTCATGATTTATTGTGAAATTATATCCATTACAACTACTCTTGAAGTCCAAGTCGATACCGCTTAACCTTCAAGTTCAGGGAATGTTTTCAGTGGAGATGTAACCTTGATGGGATTTACAAGTATATTGTGGTGATGAGATGGGAGCTCTGATAGTGTTTGATACGATGAACATAAGGAATTATTTTGTGGACAATTATGAAGACATTGTACAAAAGTGGACCTTAGTTATAAGAATGATTTGGGACATGGGTGTAGTGTTTATGTAGCAAATTTCACAATAAATACATTGACTCATACATTTGAGAAACATTTGCACAGATACTCAAGGGTGGAATCTATCCAACATTCCAAGTTATATTTGACCAGTGGCTTAGTAAATACATTGCTCCAATCGTGTTAGATGATTAAGCTGAATCAATACAATTAAACAAACTCCACTGACAATGCTCTCATCTGAGATAATATAAAATACACAAATACAGCAGATGCCCACTAACCTCCAGGTCATATTGCCCAAAAACATTAAGAATTCTAGTCAATAAAATCTTATGTGTGGATTAATAAGATATCTGATTCCCCAAAATTCAAAATATTATTAGTACTCATTAAAGCATCTCTGAAGGCTTTTCTTTTGTTATTGTACATGGCAACCCTTGTCTAGTGAAGCACGGAAAGGCTGCTCTTAGTGATGTTGGTATTTGCTTTAGCTCATTGGGGATTTGTAGACATCCCTCATACTGCTTTGTAGCAGTTCCAGAGTTGTGGTTAAGGCTCTAGCCATCAGGTCCCTGACGCGGGATTAGCTATGGTGCACGTCAGCAGAATCTGATCCTCTGTGGTTAAAATTATTGATCAACAGAATGTTATATTTATAAATAACAACTATATATAAAGTCCAGTGTTTTGTTCCTTCACTCTCAATGATTTACAGCGCTTGTCAGAAGGGGCGGGGGTCACCTCCTGCCTTGATGGCTGGGATGCTTTGCACGGTTCAGTAGAAGTTCACAGGACAAAGAATGTATCAATCAAGGTAGCTCTGGCCTGAAGAAGCATGATGTCTACATGTGAGGCAGGTCAGCAAAAGCTTTCCTTGGCTTCTGGTTCAGGGAATAGATTGTTTTGGGAATCAAATCTGTTTTTGGATGCTCCCACATGACTTTAAAAGGTCCCTAAGAGCTGAGAATAAAGAAGTGAAGATATTTAAAATCTCTCAGACTAAATATGAGATCTATTTATCCCCTGGGCGGTGTGTAAAAACAGAGAACTGTCCTTCCAGCTTATATTCAGGACAATTGATGTTGCAGAGGTGCATACAAAAGGTAACTCACCCTCTCACTCACAACTGGAGCTAACAGTTACAGCCTGATTCATCAAGCCGAAATCGGCTTGCAAAGGGCCAGATTCTCAGAATCTGGCCCTTTGCGAGTGCGATTTTAGCATTTGGGATTCATCATCCCAAATGCAAAAATCGCTATTTAGAAACTCGCAAATTTGCGAGGAATAGCATTTAAGGAATCTCTATTAGAGATTCCTTAAATGCTATTCTTGAAACATTTTAAAATTGCGAAACGCAAATTTCGGCCGCTATTTACCGCGAGGTCAAACCTCGTGGTAAATAGCAAAAACTTAGAAAAATGCTTTTAAAAGCATTTTTCTAAGTTGCGTGTTACACACACACATGTCCTTAGGACATGTGTGTGCGCAACACCTGTTGAAATGTGCATTTAAGGGGTGCTACAGGGTGTCCTTTGGACACCCCTGGCACCCTTCAAATCACTATCTTATTTGCGATTAGCAAATTGCTAATCGCAAATAAGGAATACTCCCCATTCATTCCTATGGGCCTTTTGGCCCATAGGAATGAATGGGGAGTTATTCCTTATTTGCGATTAGCAATTTGCTAATCGCAAATAAGGAATCTGTAGGAATCGCATTTAATTTTGCGATTCCTACATGAATCCCGTTTTGCAAGTCTGTAATAGCGATTCCTTATGAATCGCTATTTCAGACTCGCAAAACGGGTCTTTCATGAATCTGGCCGATAGTTACTTATAGTGGAGTATTCTTATACTATATTCAACAATTTTGGGATTAGATACACATTCTGCAAAAGCACAGATCACGCCCCTGTAAATAATGTGACACCATGGGTAGAAAAAGTAAGGACACCTGATGGTATTGATATGTATTTGAGAATATGAATTACTCAGGGATAGCCATGCCTCTATAAAGGTAATTGTGGTTCATTACTAAAAAACAATCTTGGTGCAATTAATGATCTTGCCAGTGATGAAATAATGAATATGAAAAATCATTGTATCAGGATGGGAGCTGTGCCTAAGCTGAGTATACCATCAAGTGATTTGTTGGGCAAAGCGATACAACAACATTTATAGGTTTTGAAGCTGGGCATCTTGTCTACGGAAATTGAAATGCTCAAAGCAAGACTGGGAGTTCTAGCGAGCCAGTAATACAGAAATGCATATTAATGAGCACACTTCCCCAAATCATCGATCATGCAGAGAGCAAACGTGGTATCAAAGTATTGGAATATCCGTCTCCCCAGACGAACTGAGAAACTACATCTACAGCACGTGGTGGGGAATGTTGAACTAGCTGCTGTGTCTTTGAAGCTAGAGCTGGAAGACTAAAATTTAGAAAAGGTAAATTTATGTTTCGCTTGTTAGACCATAATGTAAAGCCGCGTCTAGCAATATATGTTAACTTATCAGGTATGGGGATACATTCACTGTTCAGGTAGAAGTGCCCGCAACTAGGGTTTGTGCCAGATTCCTGCAGGGCTAAGTGCTAAGGACCTGGTTGACACCCAAGGCCTAAAAGAGAGGGAAACATGCAATGGAAGACTGGAAAAGGGAGCAGTATGTGATGGATCAGCAAGGAGTAGTAGAGAAGAAGGTACAAGAAAGACTGAGAACTAAACACAACACCCCTTGCGAGTGTAACTCCTGGGCAGTTGATTTGAAATAATGTTTAGATGTGTGACTTCCTGGACTGTGGTGTGATTCTATGCTTCACGATATGATTCCAAATTACCTGTACCAGACCAGCTGTCATCCTTCCTGGGTTCCACCTGGTGTGAGATGGAGCAAGTTATACGCAGCTCCGGAAACAATGCCACGCCATCCGGGGCCTCAAACTCAGAAGCGGATCGGGCAAAGTGGTTGTTCCCGCTCAACGTGATTTGTGGGGTATCTGGCTGCAGTACCACCACGTACCCCTCCACTGGTGGGATGGAAACACACGACTCTTCACTGAAACACCTGTCAGGGAAAATGGTGAAGAGAAGAATGAGAGAAAAACATGTTTATGGAGACCAAGACCAGAGGATGACTGGGTGGAAAAAGAGCTGAAGGACATGAGGCTCCTATCCTGGTATCCTTCCCCACTCATGTCTGTTCTTCTGTTCCTTATTTAATTTTTTTACGGAGTTATATAGGGCGAACTTGACCTGAATCAGGTTTCAGAGTGCTTTACATAGCACCAGTTGCGTTACATAAGGTCACATAAATGTTTTTGTTAGGAACGGGGAGATTAAGTGATTTACCCAGAATCACAGGATGTTCGGCGTCGTTGCTGAGACTCAAACCCAGTTCCCCAGATACGACGATGACCGCCCTAGCCGCTAGGCCAACTCCTCTCACCAATTTCTTTCTATTCCTTTTTCTCACCTCCTCACTGGTGAATCTCTACTTCCTCACTCTATTTCTAACTTTGTTACCCTTTTTCTGGTTTCCTTGCTGTTTGTCTAAGTTCCACATGCTACTGCTCCTTTTCTTGCTTCTTCTGTTTATGGTTCTCAGTCGTGTTCCCTGGTCTTTTTGTCTCTTCGGTTACACACGTTGATCTCTACTATGCCTGTTCCTGCCTTTATATGTCCATCTGTTGCACTTATTTCTGCTTCTACATCCAGAGGCCTCGCTCTAATCCACCTCTCATGCTTTTCCTTTTTTCCTGTTCCCTGGATCTATACATCTCTCATTATTTTGCATCACTTGTTTTCCTGACAGTTTCCTGGATCTATAACTTAGTTCATGTTACTTCTTCTTTTGTTTCTAAAATGTATCCTGAATTTACCCCTTCCACTGTTGGTCTTATTCAGGCTCTTCTGGTCTCTAGCTCTATGTTAATCATTCCTATCTCCAAACTTCTTCCTGTCTCTGCTCTGGCCCGCTCTGTTGTTCTTACCATGGTGATCCTCATGTTTCATGCTCTGTCGTTTCCTGTATTGTTCTTATACTTGTGACTGTTTCTGTTACAAGCTCTGTCCCTCCCTCTTTTCGCTGTTATCCCCATCCTCGTTACTATTTCCTTTTCTCTCCCCTTATGTTGTATCCTCATCCTTCTTTTTGTTTCTTTTTGCTCTATTTCTTCTTCTGATGCAATTTCTTTTTCTGCTTTATATTACCTGGCTCCAGTCTTTCTTCCCAGGCTCTTCATTATTTTCATATGTGTTGCCACCTTCTCTACCCACTTTTTTCCCCCTCTTATTATGGTTTCCTTCATGTTTGCCTGACCCTGCTACTACCTCCTTATTTCCTGATTCTCTCTTCCCTTCCTGGCTCTCCAACCTTTATTGTTCTCATCCCTGGTTCTCCTCTCTGATATGCAGCTCTATTTCTCACTGTGTCACTTATTTATCGTTCAACCGTCCTCTCTGTTGGCTCTCCTCTCTTTCTTGCTTCTTTACCTTGTTCTTTTACCGGTTCCCTGACCGCTTCCCTCAGTCCGCTGACCTGATTTCGCTCCCTTGATATTCTTTGTAAACATTGGGCTCACATTTCTTTGATTCAGTGCCATGTCTAGGAAGACATTATGTTCTCAGGTTTATCCATGGATTGTTTCCAAGAACAGGATTTGCTGTCCCTGTTCTCACTTTCCATCGTTCCCTGATCGCGTTACTGGTGTTTGGGTCTCAGGGATTGGTGAGTATTCCACTGCACTTACTTGACTGTGGTCGCGAGCTTCAGGGGTCGCACCCCAGGCGTGGCGAAACGAAGGGAGTTCATGTAGGCCACATGCTGAATCGCTCGGTTGAAGGTCTCCACATCGTCCCCCTCTAGGGTCAGCAAGGACTGGGAGGGGTTCACGTGCACCTGCAGGGGGTACCAAGGTTGGGGGGGAGAAAAGGGTATCAAGAGAAGTGTGGGTGAAGAAAGGCCAGAGGTAAGGTACGTAGAAACTTAGAGAGAGGCGAGAAGGTGGGAATGGCAAAGGGAAAATGCATGAAAGAGGAAAACAAGGGATTAAAGGGAAAAGTGAGGGAATAGGATATGAACAAAGGGACAAAGAGGATGCATGAGAAGAAAAAAGATGAAAAGATAGCAAGGTGAGCAAGAGAGAGGGAAACGTGCACATCAAAAAGGGAGAGGAAAACAAGGCTTTGAGTACAAGCAATAAGAAACCACTGCAAAAAATAGACAATTAAACAGGAAGGAAGAAGAAGCAAAGTGAATGTTAAGCACACACAAGTAAAAAAGGATATTTGGATGTGAGAAAGAAAGAGAAGGTAGGTATAGATGGTACAAAGTGGCGATTAACAATTTGCCCGAATGGTTGCGGTCATTACCTCCGGCACCCTGGCAAAATAATACTGCCCGTATTTAGAGCTCCCGGCCAGCCCAGTAGTGATCTCTGTGCCTTCAGAGGAACTGCTGCTGCAGCTGACCCTTAAGAGTCACTGTAAGTTTGGTCAGTGGGGGTTTGTTATTGAAAAACAAAGAACTATTGACCCCAACTCCCTGTGAGTTTACTCCCCGGGTGAATCAGTAATATTGTGTTCTATCCGGTACCACCAGGTTTTTCCTAACAGTGATGGACAGAACAAAATACATTGGACTGTCTACTGTAAATAGGACAAGCGGTCTGATGTCCCTACTTTGATGGCCCTACTCCTTCGGCCCATTGGAGTAAGCTTCGTACGGCGAAGGAAGGGTGGCAGCGCCGTCAGAAAGATTATGGGATTCTAGACTCATAATAGAGCGGACAACCAAAAGCTTGATAGACAAGATACTTCAGCACACGTGGCAGAGTACCCTGCACACCGAACTCTAAATCGAACCCAAAGTAAGCAAAGAGCGAATCACACAAAACCCATCAGTTCATGTAGGAAATTAAAAGTTTCCATGCCTTTGATGATAGTCACAGGAACCTTACCTTCATTCCTTTCCCTAGGCTGTCAAAATCACTGTAGTCCAGCCCTTCTCGACAAGCGTACAAGCACTCTATTACTTCTCGACTTTCCAGTTTCCCAGGACGAACGGTAAAGCCGGACAAGTAGCCGTGGAAGTACCGCTGAATCTGCCGTGTGTCACCTAAGGAGAGCATGAGAAGGTTCAGCAAAGGAATGTTGGGAAAAGTAGAGGGACTAAGTGGGAAAATAGGGGTGTGTGAGTGGTCAGGAACCAGCAGAGGACCTGAGGTGAAAAATAGAGGCCTGTGAGTGGTCAGGAACCAAGCAGAGGAACTGAGGGGGTTAATAGGTGGTGTCAGAGGTCAAGAACCAATCAGAGGAACTGAGGAGGGAATAGGGGCGTGTGCGTGGTCAGGCACCAAGCAGAAGGACTAAGGGGGAAAATAGGGGCGTGTGAGTGGTCAGGCACCAAGCAGAGGAACTGAGGTGGAAAATAGAGGCCTGTGAGTGGTCAGGAACCAAGCAGAGGAACTGAGGGGGTAAATAGGGGGTGTCAGAGGTCAGGAACCAATCAGAGGAACTGAGTGGGAAAATAGGGGCGTGTGAGTGGTCAGGAACCAAGCAGAGGGATTGAAGTGGAAAATAAAGGTGCGTGAGTGGTCAGGAACCAAGCAGAGGAACTGAGGGGGGAAATAGAGGTGTGTGAGTGGTCAGACACCAAGTAGAGGAACTAAGGGGAAAAATAGGGGTGTGTGAGTGGTCAGGAACCAAGCAGAGGGACTGAAGTGGAAAATAAAGGTGCGTGAGTGGTCAGGAACCAAGCAGAGGAACTGAGGGGGGAAATAGAGGCGTGTGAGTGGTCAGAAACCAATCAGAGGGACTGAGGGGGAAATAGAGGTGTGTGAGTGGTCAGACACCAAGTAGAGGAACTGAGGGGAAAAATAGGGGCGTGTGAGTAGTCAGGAACCAAGCAGAGGGACTGAAGTGGAAAATAAAGGTGCGTGAGTGGTCAGGAACCAAGCAGAGGAACTGAGGGGGGAAATAGAGGCGTGTGAGTGGTCAGACACCAAGTAGAGGAACTGAGGGGAAAAATAGGGGCGTGTGAGTGGTCAGGAACCAAGCAGAGGGACTGAAGTGGAAAATAAAGGTGCGTGAGTGGTCAGGAACCAAGCAGAGGAACTGAGGGGGGAAATAGAGGCGTGTGAGTGGTCAGGAACTGAGGCAGAGCAACTGAGGTGGAAAATCGGGCGTGTGAGCAGTCAGGAAGCAAGCAGAGTAATTGAGTGGGGAAAAAGGGGCGTGTGAGTGGTCAGGAACCAAGCAGAGGAACTGAAGTGGAAAGTAAAGGTGTGTGAGTGGTCAGGAACCAAACAGAGGGACTGAGTGGGAAAATAGGGAGGTGTGAGTGGTCAGGAACTGAGGCAGAAAAGAGGAAAGTAGAAGTTACAAGAAGATAATTAGTTGCTGAGAGAGAAAGAAAAGGATCAGAAGAAGAAGCAAGGGGAAGCAAGGAAAGGACTGCTAGGGAAAGAGATAGAATCACACTGGAGACACAGGTGGGAGATAAATAGGCAGTCTGCAGGGAATCACAGGATCAGAACAGGCAGGTAGCTGGATAAGACCTCAGTTTCTCTGCCTCCTACGTACCTGGCAACACCTCAGTGGAATTCTCGTTGACTTTGTCTTTCTTCTTCTCATCTGCAAGAAAATATGGTTTTGATATTTTTGAAAGGGTTGAAGGAAAGACCATGCCCGTCTTTGTAAAGTTGTAAATTGCCATTGCTCAGAATTCAAAGCTATAGCTTGGTCATCTGTTCCCTGCTCTGTGGTGGGCAAACAAGGGGAGGGCGTGGTGAGGGAGGGGTTGGATCTGTGGTTATGAGGTGCCTTATGAGGTCTATCGGCCATGAGTGATGCCCATTGTAATGATTTGGCGCAAAAATGAACCAGGATTTCTCCAGACGTGTTAGTCTGGGAAAACAGGACACAAGATTTGTGCAAACAACACACAGGTAAACTGTTTTCACTAACAAGTCTTTTTTTAAATTAAAATAGCAAACACAGTTTAAAACAGAAGGGATGAGTGACTGACCTTCTAGGGAATGATGAGCTCAAATTAACTGACCTTCTAATAACCAGGGGAGAGCCTACACATAGGCGGCGACCATTTGCAATTTGGGGAAGTGGTCTGCACAAGTTAAGTGACTCACTGATATTCTGAGGGAAGGAGTCTTGCATAAGAACTTACAAGTTGCTATCCAGGGGAGTGTCCGCGCACAGGAAGGGGACTGCTGATATTCACAGGATGTGACCTACAGAACATACGGGGGGTGGTGTGCTCAGATCAGGTGGCCAGTAGCATTCTTGTAATTGCCAGCACACAGGAAATTAAATTGTGACATTTAGGGAAGTAGGAAGTGAGAGGTGTCGTGTAGCGGCCAGAGCGGCTGACTCCGGAGCGTGGGGTTCACAGTTTGATCCCCATCTCCATTGGCAGCTCAGTTCACCATCATGTGCCTCTGGTCAATAGCTCACTTAATCTCCCGACTGCCCCCAGTGCCTTGAAATTTTAAGGGGTGATATGTTTGCGCTTTACAAATATGGATGATTATTATTTATTTGCTCTCATCTCACGAAATTGCCCACTCCCAGGAAAGGATCCTCCAACATAGTGAAAGTTGCTAGATCACAAAAATGACATTTACAAAAGTAGTTTGCTCACAGCAAATAAATCTTGACATTCAGGAAGGAAGAAATATACTGATATTTAGTGAAGAGACCTGCTCACAGTAACTGACCCCTTAACATTTTGGGGAATGGCCACTCAGAGGAAGTAATCTATTAACATTCAGGGAAGTGGATGGCTCCCCAAGAACTGGCCATGTGACTTTAAGAGGAATGGAATGTTCAGAGGACGGACCCCAATCACAGACGTGGAATGCCCACTGGAACATACAAGTGTTCCTTGAAGGCAGCAACCTGCTCACAAGAAGTCATCTGCTGACATTCAGGGAAAAGGTCTGATTTGACATTAAGGAGAGCAGACTTTTTAAAGTGATCAAACCTTTGGCATTCTGGCAAAGGCCTGTTCAAAAAAGCAATCCAGGAACAATCATAGAACAGGGCAACACAATGCATATGTTGGCAAAATTCAAGAACATTGTCTGGTCAAAATTTTGAGCCTTAGCGTTATAATAAGAAATAGTCACCTGAAAACATGGATGTCGATTCACCAAAATGCCAGAGATAGAAGAAGTGACGTCACGTACACTTTGACCTTTATAACAGCACAGGAAGTGACATCATGTGGCCTATGACCCAGGAAGTGATATGCAAGACTGATTCGCATATGGCCATGTCTGAACTGGGGTGGCTTGGTGAGCAGAATAACGATGGATTAAACCCAGATCTGTGACTGGGGGTGAATGTTTTGCCATTGTGCAACATTCCGTCTATCATCTTGTGTGTTTTTACTGTTCACCCTATGTGGAAGGGTATGCCCAGACGTGGGTCCCGTGCTCACTAAGCCACTGGATTCAAGCTATCCTGGCTGAAGATGGCTGATAGCCAGAAACCGGTTCTAGGATGCATGATTCCGGTCCAGGGAAGACATGGCTTGGCAGTTCGGGCTGGACTGTTCCCATGAGGCACAGGGTTAAGACTGATTTGCATATGGCCATGTCTGAACTGGGGTGGCTTGGTGAGCAAAATAACGATGAATTAAACCCAGATCTGTGACTGGGGGTGAATGTTTTCCCATCGTGCAACATTCCGTCCATCATCTTGTGTCTTTTCCAGGAAGTGATATCACATGACCTTAATCCTGATGGCATCACAGTAATTGTCGTTGTGGAAGTTCTATAATAGCATGATTAATATAACAATAAAACATATAGAAAAGTCTATTTTAGACACCACCCATATGAAGGTGCTGACATCTTCTTTTAAAGTAATGGGCTGTGATAATCACTGTCGTCTCCTCTGCTATGGCAGAGGATTGTCGCCCCACTGCTTTGAAGCAGTGAAAGAAAGGAAACATAAAATGATAATAACTCAAAGTATTTACATTTTTTGTTTTCCTGCTGCAGCAGGTTTGCAGGCAGGGCTGCTACGATGACAGAGGAGCAGGGGTATGAGTGGTTTGCCCACTCCAAGTGTGCATGAATGTTCTTCACGCAGGCTGCATTACAGCCTGCATGGAGAACAGCCCATTCCCTGGCTGAGCGCCGAACCACGGCGCTCAGACCACGCACAACACTGCATTGCGGCATTGTGATTGGCTCAGGGGCGACTGGGTGCTTTCTGTTTCGGCACCAGGGGAGAGACGGAGACACGGAGGAGAGACACAGCATCAGGTAATTTTTTTTCATTCTTTTTTAAACCCCCTTACCCTCCTACCGCCCCCGATCCCTGGCGGCCACCACTGGTAATACTTGTCCTGAATTCTAGTATACAAGCAACACGAGTGAACCAGGGCTCTTCTAAATTATATCAATAGCCATAGGCTCTGAAATGGCACTCAATCGATATTTAAGGGGCAAATGAATGAATGCATTTATGGTCACAAACCCTGAAATTTGGTCAATCTAAGGGTTTGTGGCCAGTAAACTTATTTAGTGATTTAGTAAAAGGGCTCGTTTTTTCCTTAAGAAAAAAGAGTTACATGGACAATAAAAAGTTTGCTTTATTTAAAATCAATCATAGATCTGGTGGTCTTCTGACCTCAGCAATCCAACATTTCTGTGAGGACAACGAATCGTAGAGGGTCACAATTCGCAATATGGATGATGTAGGTCAGATTCTGACCAATTATGATTCAGATTTTCAAAAATAAACCTATTAGTAAAGAGCTCGGTTCTTAAAAATCCTTAAAAGTCACAAAAATACTGGTGTCAAATTGCGACCAATATTGGGACATATGGTCCCTAGTCCTTTCATGGTGTGCCAAGCCAATTAAACCTGACGGTCCCCAGGGGTTGACCCCATTTTATTCTAAATGTGCTATGGGTGTCCCCATATCAAAAAGTACCTCCATTGTGACAGTTCCGGAATTTTGTCGTGGGTGTCCCGATCATGCCATGCATGCGCCCTCAGGCACAAATTACATACAATATGCCAGTGCCAGGATTTTTCTATTAATGCCATATATATGATATGAGTGACCCATATGCCAAAAAGGACCTTCAATATGTAAAGGCCAGCATTTTAACATGGTTGTTTCACTCCAAAATGCCACATTTCTCTCCCTTATGACAAGAAATATCACCTGTATGCTTCCAACATTATACTGAAGATGCTTCCTATGCCAAGAATTTCATCAAGTATGTCAACATCATCATCTTTCCAGAGGTCCCCCATACGCCAAGAACTACCTCTTGTGAGTTTCAAGGACCATTAGAGCAAGCTGCCCCTGTGTTCTTGGCACTGACTTTGCCACATCTGAGGAAAGGGATTGCAAAAAAAGAATCTTGGCTACTAGCGACAGCTGCGACCCCGGACAACCCCTAAATGACAACCATGACTTACATTAATGGGCTTGGCCTGTCACAGAGAGTGACATGCTGAGGTGAAGTAGAGTGTCTGATAAGAAGTTAACCACTCAAATTGAGAGGAGTAGACTGCTTACAGGAAGTGACCCGCTGGCACCCAGGTGAGTGACCTGCTCAAAGGAAGAGACCGGTAAATAGTCCAGGGAGTGGCCAGGTCAGAGGAAGTAACCATCTAACATTCAGGGAAGTGGCAAACTCACTGAAAATAACCTACACGCTCGACATGGCCTGTTTCCCGCAGACATTGGCATTTTTCTCTATGGAGCCCTTCACCTTACCATACATAAATTTCTTTGTTTTCGTCACAGCTTTGCCAGCCCACGCTTTGTGTCCACACAACAAAAACCCTGATATGGCAGGTTGTCCGTGCTTAATTTGAGCCAGTGGTTTCTGGTGCTCGACACCAGCACTTAATTGTCAACACCAGCACTTGTGACAGTCTGCCACAAGGTGGCACTGTCTGGCTACTAAAACAACAGTTTATAATTAATTTAGTATACATTATAAATAACTATTACCTGACAACCCAAGCCATTCTTAAGCTTTGGGGGGCCTGAAATAGTCCGAATTGCCACATTTGTAGGAGTGTGATGTTTAGTAGTTGTGTTGTTACCGTCATTGGCAGCATGGCAGGGGCAATGTGTGATGCAAGCTGCAGTGGCTTCCTGACTAGAGCCCTGGCACTTATATTTTTTACAAAATAAGCACTGCAGGTGGTGCCCTATGAAGATATTCGTCAAGATAGTCACCTGTCCAGCAGGCTCCAATCATCAACCGGGTCTCGTGCCTGGGAGGGCGAAGCATGCCGTTGTCATGAATGAGTGCTGGGTCGTAAGACACGCCATCCACAAACAGAGTCACAGTTGGGAATTCCAGGTTCAAGGCGTAGTGGTGCCATTCATCGTCGCAAACCTAGAATACAGGATATATGGAAGAAACAACAAACATTCAATGAGGGAGTGGAAGAGGCATGGACTGAGATGGAGGAAAATATCTAGGGGAAATGGAGGAGAAACTGGAAATAGGCCCACTATATTTTGAAAACTATTTTTAGAGACATTCAGGAGCAAATGTAAATACCTTGAAGAGCATCTAAAGCGACAATAAATGGGATGGCAACAGATGCAAACAATATTAGGACAGCGAGGACAAATTCTAAAAATGTTCCCAAAAAGTAGGCAATGTAATGCGCTCCTAGATGACAACCCTACCATTGTGGGTCTTTGGTACCTTCAATGTCTTCTCTTTTTGTCTATTAAAAGGATGAGTCAAACAGCTGTTATTAAAGACACATAGTTTTATTGTGTCTACAGTTTCTTATGTGGATAGGGTAAGCAAGGGAAAAAGACCAAGCTTCTCATTTATCTAGAAAGAAGGTGTGGGGTGATTTAGAAAATGCTTGTTCCAGAAAAATTCTGCACATTTCTGGAATTTAGTTATATTTTTAAATTTAGTTAATGTTTCAACACCCCAAAATACTGCTGTTCAGTGTTAAACATGCTTATAGCAGCAGATTCCTATGTAAAGAGCTTCTCTAGAATTTATAAAGTTAAAGAAGATTGAGCGTTTTAGAGTGCAAATTTGAGAAAAATGTGTTTTTCATTATAAGTGGATACCTTAATAAACAGCCTTTAGTGGAAGGTATTTGGCCCTGAACGCAACCTTAATATATAGATAAAGAAAGGAGGGGAAGGAGATAATCAACTTTAGTATAAAGGACAGAGAGGAGAGAAAGACCCAAGAAACATTTATAGGTAACAAGAATAGACTTGGTCTTGTTAGATAAGATGACAGTGAAGGGAAGGAATCTTATGATTTGATTTGTTGTTGAGCAGACCTGCAACAACACCGCATCCCTAGTCTGCCTAATCTGGGGTTTGCTGCTTGTTTGTGAGTAATCTTTGCTGAAGTTCCTTCAGCCAACATGACGGGAGCACTTTTCATAATGAAACGATTGAAGGCTAGCCTGCCATGCTAATGTGGCATGGTGGAGCAGTCAGCAATTTGTTTTGTTTTTTAGAAACAAAAACAGAATTACCAGATCGCTGTGGGAATTTTTTTCAAGTATGCAGAGATTTTTTGATTATTTAGGCAAGTTTCAAGTCCACTAAATTAGAAAATGATGTTAGAGAGGTTGTCTCTTCAATGTCATTCTTACTGGTGGATGGAAGGGGTGGAGGGCATTTTCTATGCTCCAACATGAAAGACTAAATTTCCTACACCTTTAAATGAGTGTGAGAACCAAGAAGAATTTATGATAGATGTCCAAGAAGCACCTTGATCTAAAGAAGACATTTAGTAGATAAATGGAGGAGAAGTGGGAATGGCACTTGGAAGGAAAGAAAAGGTATTTAGTAAAAAAGGAGAAGGAGATAAGAAAATGTGGTGGATAAGGAGAGAGACAGCGTGCCAAAGTTAATAAGGGAGAGGAAATTGAAGACAATGTCATAGGAAGAGGAGAGAAGGATAAATCCATGGTAGATATAGGGTAGTAGAGAGGAGGAGCATTTGTATATGGGAAAGGTCTAGAGAAATGAAACCCTGGTAGTCAAGGAGATTAGAGAATGAACCCGGATACATAGAGGCCATGCACAATACCTGCTCCAGCTTCCAGAGGAACTTGACAGGACGTGCACTGTCCACCAGTGACCAGTACAGGAAGGAGATGCGGCATCCGTGGACAGCCAGGGAGTAGTGTGAGTAGCTGTCCTCTGGCAGGGGATAGCAAATGAAACCATGCTATTAAGATCACATGAGTACTTTCCACACTGATAGCAATCAGAGAGATGTTAAGAATTCAAAGACATTGACCACCCAAGAACACTGTATTTGATAACCTTGGTGGTCTTCAGAAATCATACAAGAAGTAGGTCGCACAACTGAACGGTTATATCACACCTTCAAATAAATAGTACACACACACACACACCCACCCACACACACACACACACACACACACACACACACACACACCTGAACAAGTGTATTTCAAGCCCAGGAACACTGAAATGCTTAATTCCTGGAATTTCTCTCCCTCTAAGCATCCACCATACTTAACCTTCCAATTATGTGCCAATAGACAGCTACAGTTCAATAATGCAGTCTGGATGTCTCATTGCAAAGGTTGCCCTACAACAACAACAGCTGCAATGCCCACATAACTCAGTTCACCAAATCCCAATCACCTCTCCTTATGCAACATCATGTGTTATCTCAGAAAACGTGGGACATCAAAGCCATTTTCCTCAAAGCTGAACACTGCCTATAAAGGATCTGTCAGAGAACCTTTTTCAGGGATCTCATCAAATTGGCTGCTTAGAATTTGTGGCCTATATGGGAAGTTTATTTATTTATTTATTTATTTAAAGGTCTTGTAGAGCGCGTAGTAACCCTAGAGCATCCCAGCGCTAAACCTGAATCTCCGGAGGTTTCAGTCGAGGAGGGAATTATGGGTGAGGAAAGAGGAGGGTAGGTTTAGGTACAAGCTGATGAGCCACACCCCAATTGAATGTCTTTTGTTTGAGGTCACAATCAAACTTCTACAATAACTACTCTTTGTAGGCTGCAGATATCACACACAACAATGTGAAAACTTTGACATAAATGTAGCCGAAGAGAGGACAATTTTATACAAAAAGCCTATCAAAAACTCCCTTTGCATCAATGTGCTTTCCTGCTCATCTGATCCCTTAAAACCAAACCAATCCTGTTAAAGAAGCTCTAAAAACAACCACTCAAATGTAAAGGGCTCAAATAAAAGCCAACCATAATATCACTATTCTCCAAAACCTACACTAAATTCCAATCAGTGTATGACTGCTTATCAAACCATGGTATATGCAAATGCAGATACCCTGCTGCTCTTACTCAGTGTAGCAAACAATCTGTAGCCAGTGGTATTTCTTCATTTTGCCAAATTCCTGACGTGAAATAATATAGGCCTCAAGTTTCCTTTGCCATAACAACGAGGCAAAGGAATAATCACACTACTTCCCATGTTTACTGTTTTTCAATTCTGAGAAAAACTCCTTAACATGCTTCTACCCTTCCTAGCTCAGTGACACCCACGCTGAAAAACACAGTAGCACACAGTCTTCAGACCCCCCCCTAACATCTTGGTCACATTATGTACAAAAGGCAGTGACGGAGTAAGGTTGGGTGTGTACTTGGGTTATTAGGTGATCACACTTTGAAGATTGCTTTCTTGATTTTTAGGAAGAGAATATACACATATGGATGCATAATAAATGCAAATATGTCTATCCAAGCATCAACATCAAACATATATAGGTAAATCCAAACAAGTATATAGCTTACTCAAGCAGCTATATCCGCGGGACACATGCATTCTACACTCAAGGAGCTATGTCCCTGGGACACATGCGTTCTACACTCAAGGAGCTATGTCCCTGGGACACATGCGTTCTACACTCAGGCAGCTATATCCCTAGGACACATGCGTTCTACACTCAGGCAGCTATGTCCCTGGGACACATGCATTCTACACTCAAGGAGCTATGTCCCTGGGACACATGCGTTCTACACTCAGGCAGCCATGTCCTTGGGACACATGCATTCTACACTCAAGGAGCTATGTCCCTGGGACACATGCGTTCTACAGTCAGAAGCATCCGGCCCGGCTCACCGTTTTTAATGGTATTGCAGATGATGGTCTCCTCTTCCTTCTTCGGCTTGATGGGGCTGACAGCGTGCTTCATCCACAGGGACAGTGTGAAGTGGTCGCTGAGACCCTCCTGCACCACCCCCGGGGGCACCAGCGTGGACTGGGTCCCGTTGAACCAGTAGATCACGCTGCTGTCCTGACTGTAGTGGACCGACAGGCCAGACGTCCAGTTGTAGTGTGGGCCTGTAGTGGGGAGGAGGTCAACTTCTCTATTGGAAGCCCCTGGGGAGGAAAAGGATGAGACATGATGAAGAGGAGGCGGTGAGGGTACAGTGGGAGGAGGGGAGAGAATAAGCAGTCATGCTGAGGATAGCGGTATAGAGGAGAGAGAATACAAACAAACACAGAGAATAAGAGAACAAGCCCCACCTAACCCCAACACACTCAACCTACCACACAGCTTGCGGAGAGATCTCTCAGAGTAGTTGTCTCGGTCGCAGCCCTTGGCCACATGATTGGTCTGCAGCTCCACCGTGGCCTGAATGTTCCAGAGTGGCTCTTCGCAGGTCTCAAGGCGTATGCCGGGAAACAGAGGCATGCTTCCTGAACCAGGGGCGTACTCAATACGCTTATTCCAGCCTAGCCAGGTGGATAAGGAAGCAAGACAAAACACCACCATTAGGTTTAATTGAAGGTTGAGAATTCGACCTGCAATGACAGATGGCGTTTCTGCCTCCCACTGCTAAACAAAAAGATAAGTAAATTATTTCTGAACTCCAATCATAAATCAGGGGATTCCCATTATCTGGAAAGTCAAGAACATTTAAGAAGAATATAGCTGTCCCTTACCTTGCCAAGAGGGTTTGCAGGTTGGTTTCACCTGTACTTCCACTTCTGCATCATCCGAGGCGCGTTTTTTGCCACAGTCATAGGCCGTCACAGTGAACTTGTACAGGGCTTCACCTCTGTAATCCAGCTTCTGTGTGTTCTTAATGTTCCCTGGAGATGGCAAAAGGTGACAAGGAAAAACAGAGAGCGCAGAGAACAGGGAGAATAAGTGTTAGAAGCTAGAAAAATGCACGTACAAACATGGGAGGAAGAACAAGCGAGAGAGAAAGTATCACAAATTAGATAGACAATCTTCTAAGAAAGACTCATATTTCTCCAATATTTAGCAAGATATGATATAAAATGAAAGGAGAAAACTATTAATTCAGATAAATTAGGATAAAAATAAGAGACAAAATTAAATACATTCAAGAAAGAATAAATGCAGGGCAAAAGAGAAGAAAGGACCAAGAGGACACAATAAACAAGAAATGAAGTGAGCTGCAGTGTCTTGACCCCTTGGTTCCTTCCATTAGATCTCCTTCTTTAATCTCATCTTGATTGGTATCCAGCCTGGGCATCTAAGAAGGGTATCCTCCTGTGGTGTCTTCCCTGTTTGGACCTGCCAGAGCCTAGTGCCAGACCCCTTGCCCTTTTTGCCTTCTGCCCGAGCAATTTCATTTGATCTCTTTATCCTAGCCTCCCTTTTTCTTAACCTAACACTTTCCTCCTGCAGGTGTCTGTAATCTGACCAAGGAGGTAGCTTGATATCACTTTAGGGATTCCATAGATGGCTATTTCTATTTACACTGAGTTTCATAGCTGACCCCGCAATGACGAACCTTTGATGTGGTTTTCATCTTACATGATTTTACTGGTGGCTTAGTAGTGCCTCCAGAGGTTGGAATTGTTGTCACTACTTGGGTGGACTCTTGATAGTGCTACAGATGTCTTACCGGTGCCCACAGAGGTTAGAGTTCTGTCACTCCTTGGGCGGACTACACATACCAGTGGCTTGGTATGGGGGCATCTCCAGTGGTTGGGCTTTTTCTCTCCTGAATAGGCCCCCACCACAATTCCTTTATTGGTGGGAACTCCTCCTCCTTGAAGATATGAAAGCTCTGGAGTATGCTCTCAAAGAGAATAAGAATCAACTGCTATCTTGAATTCTACTAAACCAACTAAACTGACTCTAAGACTAAAGGTCATGACTTTTCAACACCTCAACAAACATCCTCTCTGATGGACCACCAGAAAGAGATCTGTGGCCTTGTCAAGGGGTAGGAAAGTACTTTAGAAATGCTACAACACATTACAGTGCAATCAAAGAGAGGCCTGTGTGGGCCATTCTAGGAGGCATGCAGCATACCATATATGGAGACAAAGGGATGTTTGCAATACATGTGTGGCGTTCATCTGTAGGGGAGTGTTAGAGGAACTTGTGATATTTAGTATAAGATCACACTGGTTGCGTGGTGTCTATGAGTCGGGGCAGAGGGTTGCATAGTATACCTGTGGTAGGCCTGTCGGATGTGTGGTGTTGAAAGAGTGTTCACAAGTGCCCTTCACCTTATTGTATGGGTGTCTCTAGAGATAGGTATGGTGTTTTATGGGGGGGGGGGGGTGATCTCTAAATATCAACCCCAGAATATCAATGTGAAACACTATATTCACGTCAAAATATCGAAAAAAGAAATATCAGCAGGGAAAGAAATCTGAATTTTCCATACCTAACCACAAATATATGTACCTACGTGGTGCATATATCTTCCAGAAATGTGGGTGTGGAGTTACGAATTGTAAACCGATACTTCCCTGTATGCAGCTATCTTTCGATATTCTGTCCTCAATATTCTTGTACCCTGATATTCTGGGCATTAATATTCAGTAGTACAGTTGTCCTATGGGGGAGGACACTGGGCGCTGTGTGTTGTTTTCCAGGTGGGTCCACTGCAGAAGGATGCTGGAGAAGGACTTACCGTCATTGTCAATGTCGAAGGGCACATTGGGGGTCAGGATTTCATAGTAGCAGATCTGGCTGTACTGGGGCGAGCAGTCCCCGTCGATGGCTTTCACCTTCAGGACCCGTCCGTACAGTTTCCCCTCTGTCACCGCCACATGGTAGGACTTCTCCACAAACACCGGCGCAAACTCATTCACGTCGTTCACTCGTACATGGACGGTGGCTCTGTAGGAGGCAAAGAGAATCACGTAAGGGCAGGTGCTCACAAAGGTGCAGGACATCTGTGATAGGATAGAGGCCAGGTGAGGCACAAGGGAGTAAACGGAAACACCTGAGGTTACATGACCAATAGGTGGTAGAGTCGCGATTACAATGAGGCTCAACAACATAGAGGGTGAACATCAAAAGACAAACAGAGAGTCAGTGGTAGAATCAAAGATAAACTGAGGAATTAGAAGAGGAAGGGAGTCACCTAAGGCCAAAACATGAGGCGTGATGGAGCTATGATTGGAGGGCCCCATTCAATGCCCGATCAAACCCTGTGAAGGCCCCTAGGCAGTTGAAATTTCAGGGCCCCCCCTTGCAAATTATCTCCTTATATCCAATGCACCAGATTCTTTTACAAACTGCCAGCTGCCAGAAGATGAGCCTTTTAGGGACAAACTGTTCTGTGATTCTGATGCCTCTGGTTTATGTACTTTAAGTTGTTTATGGGTACATTACATTAATATAATATTTTCTCTATAGAGTCTTTAATGTAAAGTTTTAATTTCTTTGAGTTGATTAATTTTTTTCTATCTTTTGGAAAACAATATTTCAAGAAAGCTCGATTGTAATTTTCTCTCAAGATCAAATCAATATTATTTTGATCAGTTGTCGAGGGGCCCCTAAAAGGAGTGGGGCCATTAGGCTGGTGTCCACTTTGCCTATTTGGTAATCTGGAACTGGCCCCATTCTTAGTCAGGTGGGGCAGTGTCCCAGAAGGGGACACCACCCCATCCTTGTCCTTCTACCTAAAATGTAGGAGGAAACAAGCCCAGAATCAGGGAAACATGTACAAATGCTCCCGGTAAATCCCGATCCAGCATATAATTTTCCATTTTGAGCCCGGTAACTTGAAATGGTTGGTAATTGGGAGTTGAGATACTGGGCGGAATCTCAATGGTGCAGTCACGGTGTGTTTCCACATCTTGGTGTGTATGCCATGGAGTGGCTTGTCTGCACCTAGTGTCGTGAACAAGGATTAGCACGTGAGAATTTCCAAAACCTTGGGCTGCAAGTATGAATGTAGTTTAAACATACCACTGAAGCGCGCTGTTGGGATCTAGTGAAATGACAAACCTAGAAACACAGGAGCAATGCTACCATTTAATATGGTCTGCAGTAGGGGGTATCTCTTAAACTTCTACCTGGTATGATCTGTATGCCCAAACCCCACTAACCTTAAATTCGGGATGCATCTGTTTAATGCTTTTATAAAGGATAATGTGCACAAGGGTCTGTGTCTGTACCCTCCCCTTGAAGGCATGGTGGCTGCGCTACGCCAGTAAGCCCTTCGCTATAGGCTGAGAGCAAAGAGCCAAGATGGAGGCTTGTGGTGCTGCGTATCACAAGATTAGCCCTTCCCCTTGGAGCAATCTAACATCCAAGATGGCGGCTATACCTCAGGTGTAGAAGACAACACTGCCCATTCAGTCTTTAACTCCCAACTTGGGTGGGAATTGTTCAGCTTCCTGAGGAGTGAGTAGACTCCAGGGGGGCAGTTCTAGTACAGAGAGTGCACCTGGCCCCTCAGAGAGGAAGAGCCCGTCCAGGGGGAGCGACTGACACCTCTGCTCTACCCCCAAAGGCATGGTGCTGCCCTGCACCTTAGGTTTGGTTGAATCTGTCAACAGCTATACAAGAAATAGGACTTTATCTGCCTGAGTGCCCCAAGCAAGCTAAGTGTTATTCCCATCACACACACGTTCACCCTATAAGTAAAGTAGTGACCTGCCCCTCTACACCTATATTGTTATGTAGATTTTGCGTACAATGTTCATTGTTGTGTGACTGCCTAGCTTCACAGATTAATACTAAATATGCTTCTTTTGAACAATTGTCTAGATTGTGTTTCATTAGACTTGGGAATAACAGCTTTTCCTTCTATTTAAACCCATTGAAGTGTACTTTGTAGATGGATTATGTATTAAGAGCACTTTTGCTTAAACTCAGGGATTTCTATGATGGGTCTTGATGTCTTTCAGAGCCAAGAAGGGTGCAGAGAGCAGGTTTTTTTCTGCCTGGCTTCTTGGCAGACTTATGTGACATGTGTGGACGTGTAAGACATTTTGTTCTTTTCCCACCTATTCCTTACTTGTGGGATTTCTTGGAATTGGCTCCGTCGGGGCTCTCGCCGCAGTCGTAGGCCTGAATGGTGAAGGTGTGTTCCTTCTGTACTTCGCAGTCCACTGGTTCCTTGGCACGAATAAGGCCCTCGCCCGTTGACTTATCCAGGATCACCGCCTCGAAGGGCACCCCCTGTCCGTGCACCCGGAACCCGCAGATCTCTCCTAGTGTGGAAGAGGGGAAAAGATATAAAAAGTGACCAACACTTTTACCTTGATGGTTCCCTGAAACAGAAAGGACTCCTGTCTGACTCCATTTTGAAAAACCTATTGCATTGTGAATGATCTGAGACGCCATTTTAAAAATGAAACCTAAAGTTTCCTTAGCTTCCAACTGGATCACTGATGGACAGTGCCCCTGCAGACCCTGAGACAAGAAAGCGTGGCATGCCAACAAAGATGTCTTGGGGCGACAATCCAGATGGCACAGTGCAGAGGGTGTCCTAAAGTCCTGGCTTGCAGATTTCTATAAAGCAAATACATATTTCAACAGCTCTATTTCATGTTATCTTATATTGTGGTACTTGGCATTTGTGTAGGGCACATGCTGCCATTGGTTTGGACTGGTAACAAAGTTGGCATTTACGCATGAGTCAAGGGTATCCTGCAGACCACATTGTGATCAGTGAGGTGCCACCTCCCGTCTCTGTGTCAGTCATTCCATATGCTTTTGTGTCTGCCATTTGTTTCTCTTTTTATGTATGTTATGCATGTTATTTCCTTTGCAGGTGTTTGTCTATGTTGCACTTCTCTTTGTATCTGTTGTTTCCATTATCTGTGTTTGTCTTACATTCCCATGGTCTGCTTCAGTGTTATTTCGCTCTCTGTGTCTCTCTTTGTCTTACTTTCTTAGTCTCTGTGTTTATGTTTTGCCATCCCTGTGTCTGTGTTTGTGTCTTCCCTTCACATTGTCTGTGTTTAAGTTTTGTTGTTTCATCCCTGGATTTTGTTTTAGTCTTTCATTCCCAGTGTCTCTGTTGGTGTCTTTTTTCGATTGTTATGGTTCTGTGCGGTGTCCTCAATACCTGTGTCTCTTCCTCCCAGAGTCTGTATATCTCTCTTCAGGTGTCTCCATTCCCTGGTATCTACTGGTCCCAGCGTGTCCAAATCCAGCTATATTCCACTCCTGTTGTCTCCAAGTCGCAGAATTTCAGGTACCTCCAAGTTTCAATGTCTAAAGGTACCATGTCTATCTATCATGTTGGTCTGTTTCTCTATCCCAGAGTCTATCAATTTCTGTATTTCAGTATCCCAGTGCCTTCAGTTCCCACTGTCTTCCTGATCACATTGCCTCCCATCGACTGTATCTGTGCTGCACTCTACCTGCATCTTTCTGCATTCCTATATCTGTGCCTCCAAATAAGTATGTCACTGTGTATGTGTCTGTCAAACCTTCAGATGTGTCTCTTCATCATCGTAACAGTGACTCCTCATCACCACATCTGTGTCTCCTCGTCACCATATCCGTGTCTCCTCGTAACCATATCCGTGTCTCCTCATCACCACATCTGTCTCTCCTCGTCACCATATCTGTGTCTCCTCATCACCACATCTGTGTCTTCTCGTCACCATATCTGTGTCTTCTCGTCACCATATCTGTGTCTTCTCGTCACCATATCTGTGTCTTCTCGTCACCATATCTGTGTCTTCTCGTCACCATATCTGTGTCTTCTCGTCACCATATCCATGTCTCCTCGTCACCATATGTGTCTCCCTTTGTCCTCATACCTGTCTCTACTCGTCACCATACCTGTCTTTCCTCGTCATTTTACCTGTCTCTCCTCATCACCATATCTTTGTCTCCTCGTCAGCATATCAGCGACTCCGCATCACTAAATCTGCATCTCCTCGTCAGCATATCAGCGACTCCGCATCACTAAATCTTCGTCTCCTCGTCAGCATATCAGCGACTCCGCATCACTAAATCTGCATCTCCTCGTCAGCATATCAGCGACTCCGCATCACTAAATCTTCGTCTCCTCGTCAGCATATCAGCGACTCCGCATCACTAAATCTGCATCTCCTCGTCAGCATATCAGCGACTCCGCATCACTAAATCTTCGTCTCCTCGTCAGCATATCTGCGACTCCTCATCACCATGTTCAGATATTCTGAGGCATTGCCATAAAGCGCTTTACATGTGAGAGAGAGCGCATTAAACCAAATACGAGCTGTGAGAGGCAACCGATGCAGCTCCCTATGAGCATCCAAAGTATATTGATGTGCTCTGAAGCACCTGCAGCTAATTAACATTCATCTTGGTAGTTTCTGCCAGTGGTTCATTGCCCTAATCAACCTGGGACCATAGCTCCACATCCCAGATTCTTCCAGGCCCAATACCTCATCGTCCAAACCTCTGCCTGTCCAACATCTCTCTGCCCCAGTGTCTTTCTTTCTCAGGTCTCCCCATCTGGTATGTTCTTGTCTCTGTAAGTCTAGTTCTATCCTATTTTCCCTGTTCCAGTCATTGGGCACCCTAGTGTCTTTATCATCCTCCTCTGCTACCCATGTTTCCCTGTTGCAGTATTTGCTTGTTCTCGTGTCCCATTTTCCTTACCCCACTGTCCTGTTTCTTTGCCGCTGTTCCCTAGTTGTATCGTCCACATTCTCAGTCTAATTGTGATTTTAGTGATTCGCAATTTGCGACTCGCAAACCCTATTTTTCGAGTCGCTAATAGGTTACCGACTTGCAAACGGCCCATTCGGTAAAGTATGTTGTACATCTGGCCCCTGGTATTTTGGTCCAAGCGTCTATATTCCACTATTCTTGCTTCCTTGTCCCAGTGTCAGTTTCTCTAACCAGTGTCTGGGTTTCCATGCCTCTGTTACCCTGAATTGGGGTCTGCGATACTAGGTGTGGACGCAGCAGACTTCGTTGCTGTTGATGCGGGTGTAATGCAGGCGTGCGTGCTGTTAATGCAAGGAGACACACTGCAGTTCCCGAGGCCCAGACCTGCAGCAGCTACCTGCTGCTCCTGCACCTCGACATACAGATAGTACAGTCCTTCCTGAGAATTAGACCCTGAAGGCCTGTTTACCCCAGAGTGCACATAGCACAGAAATGTGCCCCTTTCCCCACATTGCACATTATACAGCTTATCCTGAGATACAGAGTGGCAGATAACACAGGGACTCTAGAGGGGCAGATAACACAGGGACTCTAGAGGGGCAGATAACACAGGGACTCTAGAGGGGCAGATAACACAGGGACTCCAGAGGGGCAGATAACACAGTGACTCCAGAGGGACAGATAACACAGGGACTCCAGAGGGGCCGATAACACAGGGACTCCAGAGGGACAGATAACACAGGGACTCCAGAGGGGCAGATAACACAGGGACTCCAGAGGGACAGATAACACAGGGACTCCAGAGGGACAGATAACACAGGGACTCCAGAGGAGCAGATAACACAGGGACTCCAGAGGGGCCGATAACACAGGGACTCCAGAGGGGCCGATAACACAGGGACTCCAGAGGGACAGATAACACAGGGACTCCAGAGGGGCCGATAACACAGGGACTCCAGAGGGGCAGATAACACAGGGACTCCAGAGGGGCAGATAACACAAGGACTCCAGAGGGGCAGTCCCTGAGTGCTCCCTCTAGCCCTTGACATGCAGGTGAGAGTCCTGAGACTGGACGTTAGGCCCTAAGTAGGCCATCTTGCCTCCCTTTCCCCACCCCACTGACCCCTTGCCTGCACAGTACCTGCGTAGTGCACAGGCGCGTCCTTGTCGAGCGCGAAGAGCGGCGGGTTCAGCAGCACGGTGTTGTCGTTTTCCATGATGATGCCCTGGTACTCCGCCTCGATCCATGGCTTGTGTTTGTTAGCTGCACAAAATAAATGGAAGAAAGACTTGGCTTGTCAGTATCAGGCAGATGCCTTCTCCACAAAAAGAACCGCCTCACAGTGGACAAAATCCTGCTACAGCAACAGCCATTGCCCCTTCCATGAAGGGCACTTCTTGACTGACCCAATGACCCTCACAGGCAGAGGTGTGACCTCTGTATCATGTTCTTTGACTAAAGGCCTACAGGCATTACTTTACTGCCTGTAATCAACAAGTCTGTGGTACATTTATTAAATGGTAACCTAAGGCTGAAGGCTGTGTTGTTTTGGCCTTCCCTCATAGAGAGGTCCTTGACTTTAACTTCCTGAACCCCCCCTGAAACAATGTAGACTTTTGAAACACAACGAGAGAATAACAGCTGTTTAAATCACCAAGGCTCTGTACTTCAGATGTCTGAACACAGGGTTTTGCTTTAAAAGTAGGAAAAATCTCAACAGGCTATGCAAGGATAATAGCAAAGGGACACAATAATGCAAGGGCAGGTGTGTGAATTAAATAATTTATTATACTCGGATACCACAAAAGTAGGAATAATTTGCCAAGGTTTATTACAAATCTGCCCTTTCCTATATCTTATTAGAACATTGGAATGTTAGGAGCTCCATTGAAAACAATGGAGTGCTCCGGGCTTATAATGGCTGGTATAAGCCCGGAGCTCTAACATTCCAATGCTTCTTTGTTCACAGCTCTGGCTCTGGCTGTGAACAAAGGCTTCAGGGAGCCTGAGGGGATTCCAATCCCCTCACGCTTCCAAAAGGCTTTGTTTTTTTTTGTTAGAACATTCTGTCCTCTAGTGACAGAATGTTCTAATAGCCTTATAGCCCTTCGTAGATGGGCTATACCGCTATTAAAGTCCCTCTCCCTTGTTAAAGGCCCTCGAAGCCTTTAACGCTGGAGAGAGCCTTTAATAGCCGGTATAGCCCTCTACGGCAGGCTATAAGGCTATAATAGGGAAAGGTGTTAATAAAATGAGGAAAATGATGCAGGCAAGAGTGTAAAAGCTCAGGAAACCAACTAAGTGGCTGCTCCAACCCAAACTATCTTAATGAATTCACTCGAGTGGAGATGCTCGGGCAGAGATGAAAAGGAACAAGAGAGACAATGAAAGAAAATCTTTTTGAATGGCGTCTACTTGTCTTTCTTGGTTTGACTCTTCCTGAGTGCTCGAAGCAAACAAACACTTGGTAGTGAGACACTGACCCAAAACAATACAAAGCACTGGCCAGAAAAACACAAACATCTAATACCAACAGGCTCAAATAGATACAATTAGGCTCAAATGTATTGCAAGCCAAGGCAAGACTTAAAATATACCTCATCAAATATGGTTTACTTATGTTTTCAGATGTGCTTAAATCAGATGCATTTCTTTGGAGATACAGACCAAGGTTTGGAGAGACTTCTGGCCCGATTCACAGAACTAACTTAAGACAAAATCCTAAACTTACTACTTTTGGCATTCACAGAAAGTGTTTAGTAGTAGTAAAGTTAGGATTTTGTCTTAAGTTTGACTTAAGACAAATTTAAGACAGACTTAAGACAGACTTAAGGTAGGATTTTGTCTTAAGTCTGTCTTAAGTTTGTCTTAAGTCTAACTTAAGACAAAATCTGAACTTTACTACTACTAAATGCTTTCTGTGAATACCATAAGTAGTAAGTTTAGGATTTTGTCTTAAGTTAGTTCTGTGAATCGGCCCCTTCATTAATCTTCTCTTTATTAAGCCCTAGGCAGACCAGTTTGAAAGCTGGGTAGTAAATTTCTGATGGGTTCTAGACAGAAAGACCCAACCTCCACCCTACGCAGACACATACACAAAAGCACAGACACACACACATCAATAAAGTAAAATATTAATAAAGGCTGATAGCTGCAGCCATCTCAAGAGAGATGTAATAAGCACATGGAGACCACCAGACAAAGAGGGGAGATGGCTGTGCAAGCTTTTAAAAGGGATGAGATGTCCCATGTGGGTCAACATATTGTAGATTAAATTAATTAAACTACACCCCCTACCCCCCACCCCAAGGATGAACATCTCTCTTAATTAAAACCCCTCCCCTGCTGGCTGTGGACTCTCCAGAGCTCTTATACTGTTTTATTAAGTGCTGCACTGAGACCTCTCAAGAGGAAGCAAAGAAGGGGGATCCATTCACAGCAGCAGCATCCAAGGAAACCCTAGAAGGAAAGACTTACAGGAGAACAGCCAGACTCTGAGGACAAGAGAAATGAAAGTGCATATCCCCTAGCCTCTAAGGGGCAGATTTACAAGCCCCTATTGCCACCACAATGTCACTTTCAATTACTTTGTGGTGGCGACAAGGGCTTTGCCTTATTTACAAGGCAGTGTTAAACCACTAACGTGGCTTAACGATGCTTTGCAAATAAGGCGCCTTTTCATGCTGTACTCAGCATGTATCTAAGGGGCATTTTTACAAGCCCCTATCGCCACCACAATGTCACTTTCAATTACGTTGTGGTGGCGACAGGGGCTTTGCCTTATTTACAAGGCAGCGTTAAACCACTTAACGTGGCTTAACGATGCCTTGTAAATAAGGCACCTGTTCATGCTGTACTCAGCTTGAAAGGAGAGGGCAAAGGGGGATTTCAGTGAGTGTTCTACCGCAGCACCCATTGATTTTGACGCTGCCCCCTATCTACAAGGGTGGCGTGAATAGGAGGCAGGGAAACCCTGGTCTTAAACAGGTGAAACAAGGAGAAATGTGTTACGTCTCCTGGTTTTTTCTGTTTCCATGTGTGCTGCATTGTGCAGCACACGTAGGATCAGCAAATTGCCATTGATTGTTTATGTGCTGGAAGGAGGGCCTTCTGCTCATAAACAATCACAAAAAAAGACGTTTCGCAACTTCTCTGTGTGCTGCATTAAACAGCACACATACACGTTACAAAATGTAATTTAAAGATTGTTTATGTGCTGGAAGGGAGACCTTCAAAAGGAGACCTTCTGCACATAAACAATATTCCCCTCAAAGCAGACACCCTTGCACTATGGTGTTAGGGTTCCTGCGCTGGCTGCTAAGTTTCGCGCCAGTGCAGGAGGAAACGCAGGGCTGCAGCAAATTGTTGTAAATATGGTGCAGCCCTGCGTTTCTGAAGTGGTTGAGCACGTTGTTAAGCCAGGAATGCTAAAGCCGCACTCAGTCACTTCATTGTAAATATGCCCTTAAGCGCTGGGTCCATTGTCAGTGCTTAATTTGAGCCAGGGGTTGCCAGTGGGGCCCATCAGCTCTCATTTATGGAGACAGACACTTGTTTTTTCTGTTTTTGACATTTCCCGAGAGCAAAAGAGAGAAAAACATAGAAAGGAGGAAGAGAAAGACGGAGAAACCACCACAATGTGAGAAAGCAGGAACCTGCAGGAGTGAGATAAAGCGTAAGGGAGTGTCTGGTGGTGGATTAAAGAGGCATAAGGTGGTTTGCAACTATGCAACCATGGTCTTCAGAGCGCTGACCTTTAATAGCGCCAGCACCGGCATTCATTCTTTTGCAAATTAACCACTGGTAATTCCCTGTAAATGCCTGGGATACCACTATCCAGAGGGGAGGGTAGAATGCACCTCTTTATAAGAGTTTAGGAGTACTGTCAGGGTCAGAACCAATATGTACAATAATAAAAACCTCCACAAAACACAGTGGGAAGATAGTTTCCCTTGGATGGAGGCGTAAAGAGACCTTCGGCCCTTCTTGTATCCCTTCCCTCAGTAGTTGGACCAGGGGATGTGTAAAATTCCTGGATCCATACATGATGGTGAATGAGCAGGCATCAACACAACCGCGTTGCTGCTTATCGCCGCACAGCGCATTCCTTAAAGGTCCTCCCCAGCAGCAGGAGACCATCCATACGGAGTGAGTGTCACAGAAATGGATGCCACTAGAGAAGTTTGAGACATAAGTGCATGCTCCAGATGCCCCGTTTTGGTAGCGTGCCACGCAGGACACGGGGTGGGCGGGATCATTATAGGTCTCCATTAGCAACAGTAGTGTTCCTTGATAGGCCACACAAGGGTGTGAAATTGGCCAGGAGGATGGGGGGGGGGGCGAGCCCGAGGTTGTCTAGACCACAATAGACTGTGAGGTTGGCTCAGACACACGTGTAAGAGCGCCTGAATAGGAAGGATGGCCCCAAGTGGTTTAGTTGTGATTGATCACCACAAGATCAATTTACAATCAAGATTACTTAGTAATCAATCAGTTAGAAAGCTCAGGGAAGGCTCCAAAGATCAGGAACGTCTTCAGTCCACTTCTGAACGTGAGATGCCTCTGTTCTTTTCTAAGGTTCCAGTCGTGGCCGGCATGACTCGTGGGTGGGGGGTAGGCGGGGGGTCGCACAGGAGGGGTTCCCGCGGAGAGGGGAGGGGGATAATTAAAAAAAATATGTAAACTTACCTTCGCCTCCGGTCCCGCGTCCTGTCTCCTCTCTCTGCTCCTCACAGGAAGCAGGCAGCCTCCCTCTCCTCAACTAAGCCAATCATAACACTGCATTGTGATTGGCTGGGACACCGAGCACACAGGCGTCTATGGGGAGGCCATTTCCTCCTTACAGGCTGCATGCACCCTACATGGAGAAAACAGGAGAGTGCGTATGACTGGTTTAGTCGGCCCTGGGGCCGACCAAAAAATCAGCGCCCACAACGATGGGCAATCCTCCCCTGCCTGGAGCAGGACAGCCCAACCAAACCAACTGCTTTCTCGCAGTGTGAGACTCATAACCATAAAATGGTATTCATAATACCATTTTATGTTTCTGCTTCTCGCACTGCGAGAAAGCAGGTGGGCGACGCTCCTCTACCTACGTGGAGGAGCCGCCCCTGTAAGGGTCAGCGTCAGGCTGTTCCAGGCTTTCAGACCACGCAATCCCAGAGTTTCCCCACCTTCAGCCTTTTAGCTGAAAGAAGCAGACGTGATACGGTTATTATCAGATGCTGGGCTCATGTTGCGGGTAGACTTGCAGTTGTGGAAAAATTGAGAAAGGTATCTCAGTCCCCAGATCATGGGCCATTGTGGGTGATGCAAACCACATTCAAGATTAACGTTAGGCCTGGGTGGAAATCAGCAAAGTGATAATAAAACTCCACCGCTCTACAGGAGTTCCGCAAGCCTGGGACGTGTGTTAGTTTGTGTGTTAGGTCGCCCCATTCACGTTGATTTTTAGCACCGGGTGTTTGTCCTGCGCTTGAAAATCAGCGTGAACAGCACCAGGTGCAGTGCAAGAGGGTACTGCTCCTATCTGTCACGTGAGTAAATATTTTACTCAAGGAGCGAACGCTTTCTCAAGGCAAATGGAAGGTTTCTCAACGCGAGCGGCAAAAGCCATCTGTGACTGCCTGCGTTGAGAAAACTCGCTGGGAGGTGGTTGGGAGTAAGATTTTCCTTGTAGGTGTTCACCACCTTAACGTTGGCAAGCGCGAGTGAGAAAAAAACTCTGCTCCACTTTGCGGGGTGCAGTTTTTCGGAACTACGCGTGCTATGTTGAGCGTGGCGTAGGAAAAACTGCAAACTCTGCGAGCGGAGCGGAATTTCATGCCCTTCCTAATTAATGTCTGTGTTAGACACAGTCAATTAAGGCTTGAAGGCCCGCACCTAGGACCACCCTTGGTGTTGGGTTTGTACCTGGTGAAACTGGTGTAACCTCTTCTGGAGACCTCTGTTCATTGTGATACCATAACTGTGGTGTCACAGTACTAGTCAGAGACAAGGTACACTTTGTGATGAAAGTGCAAAATTGACATGGATTTGAGAAGCACCTTAAGGAGTAGGTTTGTGTTCAGTCAACCATGACTCCTAGGAGTCTTACTTTGAGAGCAGGGGAAGGGGGATTACCTGGCGTAGGAAGCCACTGGATAAGTAACTGCCTTCGGTTTAGTGAATGTGGTCGATGATGAATATATGGTGAATGGGATTTGTATCAGGCAAATGTATGAGGCACAATAGATTAGATAAATGTCTCTTGGATGTGCACCAGACAATTCTTGAAAAGAGGGATGACGGTCCGTTGTTATTTTGTCTTCATATTTAAACTTTGCCTCTAGATTGAGAGTCAAGTATTTATTTATTTATTTATTACCTAATATGCCTTGCTCATTCGCCTGGTATTCCGCAGGCAGTGCAAGTTATTTTTCTGCAACAAGTGTGCATTCCTGGTCTGTTCAATTCCGTAATGACCCGGCGTTGCTCGGTGCTATAGTATGTGTCGCCTGACTACCTTGTCCTGATGAAGTCCCAGGACTCCACTACATCGTAGGATCAAAACATCAACTAAAACTATTTTAGACAATTGAAGCTGAGCATACCCTTCTGACCGTTTCATGCCTCTTGACAGCCACTTTGGTGCTTGCTACTTATTCATAATGCCCACTAAGAGCATAGCTGTCGGACTTCAAATTTGAGTACAGCCCCATTAAAGAGATGGAACAATCCTCTCTAGTGGGGTCCAAAAAGATTAAAAAATAATTGAAAATGTACTTATGTGTGTTTTGCTCTCTTCTGTCTTTTTCTTCTTTCTGTTTTGATGGTGTCAGCATGGCGGCACCTGGTGGAGCCTCAGACAACCCCATTCTGCAAATCCTGATGCTGCTCTCATGCTGAGCAGCATGAGAGCAGTGCTAGGATTGGCTGGAGTGGGCTGCCTCAACACTCCAGCAGGCACAGGGGGCCTGTGTCTGCTCTCCACCCAGCTGTCTAAGACAGCTAGGTGGAGAGGTTTACACTGCGCAAGTCAGGCTGGCCGTCGGAAGACAGCCAACCAAAGAGACACGCGCAGTGTCAACTGGTGGAGTGAGCACCACTCCCCTGCTGCCAGTCAGCAGCAATGCCCCGCCCCCAAACACTGCTCGGGCAAGGAGCTGTAAAAAATAAAATGGAAATTCATTTTATTACTGTTTTATTTTTCCCTTTTATTCTATTGGCAGCAGGGGGGCGGGGCTCCTCTGCACTAATGGATGAGGGAGGGCGCCGCTGATCCCCTCAAAGGTAGGGCAGACCTGCTTTGAAGTGCATGTACTGTCCCATTAAACACATGCAGTTCCTTCCAAGAAGTGAGAAGTGCCTATCCAGGTATCCTGGATACTGTATCTATATTATGCTTGATATACATGGAACGTTTTGTTATGTACCATATACCCATGTTTCTATGATAGGGTGTTTATACTATCATTGACCTACATTGAACTTTATGTTATTTACCTTATACCTATGTAACTAAGACCCTTACCTTGTAAAGCACTCTGATACCCGCAAGGGTCTGGTTCGTACTATATACAACTTTCAAAATAAAAAATAAATAAATAAAAAATATAGTACTCCAATTAAAATACACCAGGCCTGCTGGAAAGTGCCGGTTCTGACCCTTTCAAAGGTGATTCTATTCCACGCGATGTGTTGCAGCTAAGAAGTGCTGGTGCTGTTACATGTAAGGAACTTATGGCTCTGTCCCATTCACAATAGAGTAGCCACTCAAAAGTGATGTTGTTACTATCCTGTCAAAGGTATAGCAACTCTCCAGACAGGAGAAGGTCATTTTTACACTTTTGCTCCAGACCTGCTCAAGAGGACGAAGGGGAGTCGAGGTCCCATGACCGAACTATCCCATGGCCTCCCGCGACTACCAGGATGTAAAAATATTTGATCCTGATGTAAATCTTTTTGAAATTTAACACCCAGCCCATTTTCAACTTTTGACACAGTGTGTCCTTCTACTTTTTGTGCCAATATTTTTCTAACCTTGGTTAGTCAATGGAAAACACACATTTAGCTGTTGTAATACCTATGGTGCTGTTGTCCAGATTTGCACAAAACTTTAAAAATAAAGATTTGCTTTATTTCGACAGCTGAATGTTCTGTGTAGACATGTCAATAAGGGACACGGTCAACGGGGACCCGCAGAGATCACTTTCCGCGACTGTCCACTACCATCTAATAATATTGAGATGACCTACAGAAAAAACCTCTGGATGGACTTGCACCCAATTTGGCATGTGAATCTGTATGATAAGCCAGATTTGATGCAGTTCTGGAAAATGCATGCATTTCGAGGCAGGAAGGCACCTTAGCTATACATAGGTCTGCACCAGTGTCGGCCCCTCCGCTATGGCGGAGGGGCATCGCCCCCCAGCTTAAAGCCAACAGATGCAAGGACATAAATAAAATTATAATAAAACATTGTTATTTTCATTTTATTTTTCCTCCTGCAGGCTGCCTGTCAGACGAGCCAAGGGAGGGGCGGGGACAGCCACAATGCAGTGCAGCACCAGGGAGGAGTGGGGAGTGGTGGGCTCCGTTAAATGTGCATGATGGTTTGGTCAGCCCCAGATGGCCGGTCAAACCGTCAGGCGCACATACCCTTTCTCCATGAGCTGTGTTGTACAGCTGGGTGCAGAAACCAACACAGGCTCCCAGTCTATGTCTGAGCACCAAACATAGGCGCTCAGACCAATCCCAGCACTGCTCACATGCATGAATTCACAGCATGTGAGCAGCCCTGGGGGTGGATGGGAGCTGGGAGCCTGCACAGTGTGTGTGCAGCAGTTCCTATGGGTCGTGAAGATCGGGAGCAAGGTGGCGGATGTCGGAGCAAGGTAAGTGCAATTTTCTTTGTTTTTTATATTTTTTTTGTGTCCCCCCCCTCCCTTTGCCCCACTACTTCACAGTCTGAGCGGCCGCTCCTGGTCTGCACACTCTACGTTTTTAGGAAAGACTGTGGAATCTCATTCGCTGTTCAAAGCTTATCATTTCCTCCATCTGCCATGTTGTGATATCAAATGATATATTGGATTGTATTGTGTATTTATGTAGCACGTACTACCCCTAACGAGGTGTCAAAGCGCTTTTCGGCGAGTAGCATGTTACTCCTGAACCCAAAAGGATTAGTGGTGAATTAGTACAGGAAAATATGAGTTCATTTGAGCGTTAGACATGTTGCCTGATGTCTCCCTGGAGCCCTTGTGGAGACGGTAGTTCTAGGAAGGGCTGAGTTAATTCTCGGAGGAGTGAAAAAAATATGTTGCTTCCAGAAAAAAAATCAAATTTCAGCCTCAGAATCGTAAATAGACCAATGCAAATATGTAAATTGTTCAGTCGAGGCCGGCATGTCTTGCGGGTGGGGGTTCACGTGGGGAGGGGGGAGTCGCATGGGAAGGGGAGTCGCATGGGGAGGGGGAGTCGCGTGGGGGGAAAGTTACACAAAGGGGGTGTTCATTTAATTGATAATAAAGTTCAATTAAATCTACCTTTTCGCTGGCCGGGTCCCGCATCTTCTAGAAGCAGGCAGCCTCCCTCCCCTCGCCTAAGCCAATCACAATGCTCCAGTGGAGCGTTGTGATTGGTCGGGCCGCCGCCCAGGAAGGGGCTTACGGGGAGCCCAGGTTCTCCATGTAGGCTGCATTGCAGCCTGCATGGAGAACTATAGAGTGCGCATGACTGGTTGGGGCGGCCCCAGAGGGCCGACCAATGAGTCAGCGCCCCCAGCAGTTGGCACATCAGTCTTCCCCTTCCCTAGAGCAGACCCCCCAACCAAACCCTTCTGCTTTCTCGCAGTGAGAGAAGCAGAAACATATAATGGTAGTTATTACTATTTTATGTTTCTACTTCCCGCACTGCGATAAAGCAGTGGGGCGACGCTCCTCCGCCCTAGTGGAGGAGCCGCCCCTGAAAGTGTTTCTTTCGAAGCATACCATGAGTAATATTACATTAGTCTTGCTCTGTCCAACATTAACTCTAAACTTACCAACAATATAAACTAGCTACTAGTACCAGGACATACTGTACAACGGGCCACGTTATTTCCCAGATACCTGTTGTTACTGGTATAGCTTGAAATTGTACAAGACAAATCTGCTAGAAATTATAAAAAATATGGTACGACCACTTGATTATTATTTTGGACATTTGCATGAGGATTAGTTTAATGGGCTTTTTATAGGTAGGTACCCACATTTCTACGATACATGGAATATAAGAAAAGGGCTGTACGTTAACACACGGGTACTGACCACAGTACATGGCCAACTGTATGTCCAGTGCTTCATTGACATGACCACACAGCGTGTAGAGTAGTTAAAGAGACATGGTTTTAGGAACAGGGCATTGAAGATCGTCACACCGCGTGGTCAGCAGCTGGCTGGCACAGCGTCAGTCAAGTCTAGTTGGTTCTGAGCCCTGTACCCACTAGACATTGCTCAGAGGCGTGACCAGTGGCCAGTGAAAGACCATGCACCGACTCCAGTAGCCATTGAATATGCCTTAATGAGGCGAGCGAATGTTGGCAGGACACAGTGCAAGATCTGTGTCTGGAGAGCTCTTGCCATGGTAGAATCGAGCAACTGGCATGGCCTTTGAACCCATCGGGTACTGCGGCAGAAGGCAACTCCATGCATCCGTGTACTCCCTGAACACATCCACACCCATGAACCCCAGTGCACTATAACTTGCCTAACTTTCATAAACATATCAATGACCCTCCTCTGACATCAAGAATGAAATCCAGTATCTAAGTAGATGGATCTTTTTTTTACAACAATACCTTCATATTGTACTGACATTGCTTCAGGATATAACACTGTGTGTAATCCTTATGGGTCTTTGATCCTTAAGGAACTATTGAGGGCAATAGAACGTATAATGCACAGGCATTTGGAAACAGATGTCCTATAAATGCTGTTATTGAAGATGGGCCATTTGATGTTATATAACTACTATTTCAACTTTAATCATGTGTCTTATCTACAAACATATGGTACAGCTATTGAAACCAACTCAGCATCCGGGTATGTGAAAACATACATGCACTGGTCCAGGAACACGTTCTACAACATGTTTAGAGACACAAGAGTAGCAACTGGTGGAGGTAAATAGATGACATACTTGAGACAAACCAGGAAATAACTGGATCAATTTGCTGAGTATTTATCCACAACACAAAATCGGATGAAAGTACCATTAAACAAAGTAGATGGTAAAGTTCATTTCTAATACACAGCAACTTATGTCATAGATGACAGATCTATATGTGAAATCCACCAATCAAAACAATATTCTAAGATCTGACAGCTATCATCCAAACCCTTTATCTCAAAAGCCAAATTTTAAGGTTAAAATGTGTTATCCTTAAAGAAACCATTTGAAAACACATAGAGATGGAAATTCATGCAAAATGTATTATTCATGGATACCAATAAAACATTATAACACAAGCTTTGAAGCATTCAAGAGCAATACGATGAGTAGAAACACAGATGAATAAAAAAATGTAGAAAGTGATTTAACTTGATCGTACTGTATGTACCACAGTACAATCAAATAAGATGGCTCAATAAAAAAAATAGAATATTTTGACAAATGACCCTAGGTATACGACATAGGCACACAAATTCTACATTAGAACATGCAACCTTTGGAGTATTTCAACTACAGCTGGTGTACAAAGTATTTAATCTTACTAACACATATTAGGATCAGATGCATATCCATATCTGGCAAGTTCATATTACAATGGATATTCATTGGATCAGTAATGCAATGCCCTACTGAGGCAGGGAAACAATATGAAAATGTTTGTAACTTGTGACAATTATGGATTAGTAGGCATGAAAGATGTTTGAGTGGAAACAGCTAACATTTAAAGAATACACATCTTAGGTGGATGGCGAGGAAGACAGTATTTGCTGTGATGCCACTTACTTCATGCAATAACCTGGCCTTTATGTATTAATATCTGCCTGCAGTTTAGTAGAGGCCAATGCCCTTCAGGATTGGTTCCCCCAAAAAAGAACTACTGGGATATGTAGTAAAGCTCAATAGTACTGACCAGAGTTACTTCAGTCTTAATATTTGCTTTACATCATGTTTGAACAACAAGGTTTTCTACCTATTTAATACCTCTGCTGATAATGCCATTAAGAGATGGTCCTGCCTATCCAAAGCATTTAACACATACATTGGTTTCAAACCAAGCATTTCCTTTTTTAGACATGGTAAAGAATGTCTGATTAGAGCTAAACTTGAGTGACTGTGTAGCTCACAATAACCATCAGCTGAATCTTGAGTGGCGATTTCCGTTTAGGGAAACTTTAGGTTTTATCAGTAGCGATGGGCCACACGTAAAGAAAAGGTGTTTGGGGTGGGCACGGCTGAGGTTAGGTAGGACTAAGGTTTGAAGTGTACACCAAAATGTGTTCCTCCGGAGGATGCTGTTGGATCAAAGCTTGGCCCTGGTTCCAAATCCCAAGTGATGCCATGAGCTTGTAATGTAATGTAATGTATGTATACTTGTAAAGCGCACTGTTACCTCGTTACGTGGTGTCCTGGCGCTGTATACCGCTGGGGAACCCGTCCTGGCTTTCCCTGTGAGAGGGCACCCCCAAGGTGAAGCCAGGCATCCCCGGCACTGCTGGGGCCATTGTGGAGATTAAGCAAGCTATTGCCCAGAGTTGCAGAGTGGGACCCATGGTTAGCGTAGGCACCTAGGCGAGAATTATCGAGTCCGCGGACATTGACCCAAGACCCTGCCGCGCCGGGAATTGAATCCTGGTCCCGGGCCGACTTCTGCTTCAGGGTCTGCCGCTTCTAACCAGTGAGCCACACTTCTCCCAATACGTATGACACACCAAACATGTAAATACCAAAGTGCTCAAAAATGCATCACTGGTCAATTAAGTTAGACAGTGCATGTAAACTACTCTTTATTCTTATGTAAAGTAGATGCACAGCCCTTTGGTCTACAAACCACAAGTGCATGGAGCTCTGCCTCACCAGCAGGAGGCTGATTTGCACAATGTTCAGGAATATTCAGATGTAAGACAGGTGCCAAGTACTGGGAAATGCCAGCAGAACTGCTGAAATGTGTTGTAAATTGGTATGTAAATCTGTCAAAAAGACTGAGTGGGAAGCAAAACTACTATTATTGAAATGAGTCCCATGAGGTGTAGACATTAACTTCTTTTCCATTCATGTTCATTTTACTATGATTGTCTGCATCTGATTACGCTTCAACACTTAGACTAGTAACAGAGCTGCTTCGAATGAACGACTCGTGTTCTACTGATGCTCTGGTGGGCTAATCACTGGTCCTCCTACTTTTCAACATACGTATGAAGCCTCTTCATGATATGTTGCTGGCGCGGGGAGCAAAGTTACACCTCTCTGCTGGTGACGTGCAGCTGGGTGTTCCTCTCAGTGGTGATTTCCCTCAGGGCTCCTGTTATCTGTCTAATCTTCTTGATAAGTTAATGGGTGGATGTGGTTATGTTGGCTGGCCCTGAATGCCAACAAAACTAAGCTGCATGTGGTAGGCCCTTACAAGGCCACCAGAAGCCATCGTTCGGATGAGATGTACCTTGCAGTGGTACCAAGGGTAAGGAAGGCCAGAAGTGGAGGCCGACGCTTATAATGCCGCCAAGCTGTGGAACACTTTGCCGATGCAGCTGCGTAGATAACCTAACTACTTAGCTTTTAGTAAACAACTTAAAACCTGGCTCTTTCCTTAGAAGGTAGTCCCTACTCTAGTGATCACACAGAGCTGGGATGCTTCTGGGTAGCCATGCGCTATACAACAACCCTTCTATTCTATTCTATTCTACTAGGTCATTGGTGAAAAGGCTAACGGGGGTTCAAAACATATGGATCTAGGGAACACAGAATTCCATTTAAGCGCATAATGCTGAATCCTTGGAAGTTGGAAGATAGGGCGACACGCATCACCCTATTCTTGCGCCACAGTGCGCTGCATTGTAAATGAGGCGCATTCGTGATTTGCAGAGATGCACCAGAACTCGTAAATCTGCCCCAAAGTTTCCAGCAGTTGTGCTTCCCTGGTCATGTACTGAACATACAGCAGTCTTCTTTACCTGTGTATGTAACTTCCTCTGCCTCCATTTGCTTTCTAGGTTACTTTTTGCTGCAACGTCTCCCTGTGTGCATGTCACTTCCTGCAGTACCATTGCACTATGTACCTGATTGCTTGTAGTCTTGCCTGGTTTATGTGTCAGTGTTTCACTCCAGTCTGATAGTTTCTCCCTATGTTTGCATCCCTGAAGCCCTCTCTCTAAGTGCATGGAACTTCTTCTGTCGTATCTTCAGGTCTAGATTAATTCCTGCAGTCTTGCCTCCCTGTGTTTCCTGTCTCACTGTGCATGTTACTACCTACAGGGTCCTGTAGTCATGCCTCCCTGTATATGTATGGGTGCCTACTTCCGTTCTCCCTGTGTATGTAACTCCTGAAGTCCTGTTTTCCTGTCTAAGTTACTTGTTGCTGCCATGTCCTTCTGTTTAGCCTGGCTATTTGTGCATGTTTCTTACTTCAGTAACATTCCCCTGGGTGTTTCACTTCAAATAAATTAGAAGAAACAACCTTTACGGAAATGCTCACCTATTTATTGTCAGCATTTCTGACTTTTTTCTTATTCCTAAAACTGTCATATGTGGCCAAAGTAAATATACACTAACTCTATGTTCCCAAGTCTTACTCCTGTTCACATGGAAAGCCCACAGGGAAGGGTTAGTGTTTGATTTGGGGGTCTCTAGTTGGCAGAGGTAGGTACCCTTGACCAAATGGGACCCTTGCGTCTAGTCAGGGTAAGGGGGTATACTCTAAAATAACCACTGCCCACCCCCTTGGTAGCTTGGCACGAGCAGACAGGCTTATCTTAGAGGCAGTGTGTAAAGCATTTGTGAACACATACAGTAACCTAGTTACAACAGATGGACAACACACAAGTTGTAGTATAAAAATAGGTATTTTTATATAGACTTAACACAAGACCACTAACAACAAAAAATCCACAATACTGTACTTTAAAAATTGTAGAAATAGCTTAGTTCTCTTTAGATGTAAATTGTGACACTTTAAGTTCAATGTACCTTTGGATGCGTATCGCTATACAACGAAAGTGCTGCAGGGAAGGTGATGCGTTGGTTCCTTACACTCAGGAACGGTGATGCGTCGGATCCCTACTGATGTGTAGGGGATGCGTCGGTTCTTCTCGGCGTAAGGGAGGCGATGCATCGGTTTCTTACTGGGCTTCCGTGGCGATGCGACCAGCAGCGCCGTGATATGATGAAGATCCAGCGCAATGAAACAAAGATGGCGTCTTGTTCTGGATGCTACATGATGAGTGCACGCCCGACGGCTGTGTGGCGACTCAACAATTCTTCTGAGACGCGACAGACCCTGCGATACGCTTCCCGGTGATATGGCGGCATCTGATGCAACGTTGATCCTCTTCTACAGCGGTGCGAGGCTCTTCGGCGAGGTGATGTGACAGCTGCAGCAGCGGCGACACACTTCTCCGTTGATGCGGCGCCGTCTGATGCGACGTTCATCCTCATCTCCGGCGATGCGACAACAGCGGCTGTGGTGGCAACACGCTTGTTCTTCGTGAGTCACGTTTCCAGCTCCTTGCGACACGCAGTCCATCAGAAAGCCCAACACAACCACAAGCACTTTCCAAAGAACTCTTGGGGACCTGGTTGATGAAGTCTGTTGTCCCTGAGACTTCAACAGGAGGCAAGCTCTATCTCAAGCCCTTGGAGATTGTTGTAAATAAATTGGGTAGCTCTATATGGCAAAGTATGAATTTACAACAGAGATCCTTCACAAGTTGAATGAAAGTAGCACACAAGTCCTTTCTCCTCTCCTTGGCAGTCAGGCAACCACTGCAGGCCAATCCCTCGCGCTTAGTGACAGTCTCTCCTCAGTCTCTCTGGTTCCTCTCCCCAGCAAAGGTTTCTTCTTGTTTCCCAAAAGTGATCTAAGGTCCAGGGGTCTGGGTCCCCTTTTTTATACACAGTTTCTCTTTGTTTTCTGAAGGCAGAGAGGCCTTTGCCTAGTCAAAACCAGTTCTGGTCAGTCCTGGAGCACTCTGTTTACATTACTCCTTCTTTCCTTTCACAGTGCAGGGCAGGGACATCAGACGCACCACAGAAGGTGGAGCCAGCATTGGGGAGGGAAGGAACGGCCATATTCAGTTCCCAGGTGCAACTCCTCCCACCCATCTACATGCAGATCTCTCTATTTAGCCCTGTGCTGACTCACCGTCTTTTGGAATCCCCCAGCTCCTGCCACTCAACCTCCAAGCAAGGAATACACAACCTATCACAGGCAGGCTTGGAAATTTAGGCAAGAAAATACCTACTTTCTAAAAGTGGTATTTTCAAACACAGAATGTTAAAACCAACTTCGCAAAAATATGTGTTTTAGCATTCTGAGTTCAGGCATACTAAACTCGAATTTCTACCTAGTTCCCTGAGTCAGTTAGGATTATAAGATGTAATAATCAAACTGTCCATTCTTTCCTATGGGGAACAGGTAGCCTTGCAATAGTGAACAAGCATTTGCAATGCAATAGGTCTCGCATTAGGAAAGTTTGAGCTATTGGTATTGTAAATGACAAATTCTTTATTTAGTTTTTGTTTTTGAAAATAGCGAAATTAATAGCTTTGCATTTTAACATTGCCAATAGTTATAACTTTCGCAAATGTGACACCTATAGCATTTGTAATGCAATATGTGTTGTATTTACGTGACTTACATGTATTGATATTACAAATAATGCCTTTTAATTTCTTTAAATACTTAAATAAAAGTTATTTTAAGAGGGTGAGAGGGTGAGGGTGGCTGAGTGAGGGTGACAGGGTGAGAGGGTTGTGAGGGTGAGAGGGTTGTGAGGATGAGGGGGTGTGAGGGTGTAGGTGGGTGAGTGAGGGTGTGTGAGTGTAAAAGGGTTGTGGGGTGAGGGTGAGGGGGTGTGAGGATGAGGGGTGTGAGGATGAGGAGGTGTGTGGGGGGTATGGGGGTGTGAGCTTGAAGGGGTAGGAGCGTGAGGGGGTATGAGCGTGAGGGGGTGAGTGTGAGGGGGGGAGTGTGAGGGGGGTGAGCGTGAGGGGGGTGAGCGTGAGGAGGGTGAGCGTGAGGGGTGAGCGTGAAGGGGGAGCGTGAGGAGGGGAGCGTGAGGGGGTGAGCGTGAGGGGGGGAGCGTGAGGGGGTGAGCGTGAGGGGGTGTGAGCGTGAGGGGGGGGTGAGCGTGAGGGGGGTGAGCGTGAGGGGGGGTGAGCGTGAGGGGGGGTGTGAGCGTGAGGGGGGGTGAGCGTGAGGGGGGGTGAGCGTGAGGGGGGTGAGCGTGAGGGGTGAGCATGAGGGGTGAGCATGAGGAGGGGAGCGTGAGGGGGTGAGCGTGAGGGGGGGAGTGTGAGGGGGGGTGAGCGTGAGGGGGGGTGAGCGTGAGTGGGGGTGTGAGCGTGAGGGTGGGTGTGAGCGTGAGAGTGGGTGTGAGCGTGAGGGTGGGTGTGGGCGTGAGGGTGGGTGAGGGTGTGTGTGAGTGTGAGGGTGAGACTCGCGTAAATGCGACACTTTTTACATATCTTTACTGGTGCAAAACACATTGGTACCAGCATGATGCACAGAAGATGGACGGCATTGGTTGTAATTGGTGTGCAGGGGAGTTACAGGGGGCTTCGAGACAACATGTTCTTTCCACCAATTCGGTCCATTTAAAAAGCCACCTCTTTAAATAGCAGCAACCGAAATAAAAAATAAAATCTCCAAGTCGCACATGTATTATAGCTACAGCGTGACTTATGGCATTAGTAAAGCTGTTGCCAAGGGAGTCATGCTACTAGCAGCCAACAAGCGCGTGTTTTTCACTTTCTGACTAAGAACAGAAATTCGGGAGAAAAAGTATTTTCATGTGAAAAGCTAACGCTAACTGAAATTGAGAACAGACCGGTTATGAGGTAAGATGTAGCACCTGACCCAGCGTGGAACAGTAAAAGAACTTGACTGCACCTAAACGTGAACAACTCGAGACCCGCGGCGACCCGGAAGCTCTTGTCCGGCCGGCCAATCCGCTCGCGGCCGACCGGAAGTACCGCCTCCTGAGGTCCGTGAGACGCCGGCGCATTGAGCGCCCTGCCGGTCCTGGGTAGCCCGGGTCCCCAGGAGGGGGCCAGGGAGAAGGAGGAGTGTGGCGCCTGTTGCGGGGCTCCTCTGACCTGAGGGAGCCCCGATTAAGAAGAGGAGACGAGACGCGCCGCGCCGTGAGGAGCGGAGCGCGAGAGGAGCCCCGCCGGAAGAGCGCAGTCGGTGAGTGGGGCCCAGGGCTAATGTGAAGTCCGTGCGTGCCTGTGTGTATGCCTGTGGGGGAGGGGAGGGGGCGGGAGTGTGTGCGCGCGTGTGTGCGTGTGTGCATGTGTGTGCGCATGCGTGACTGTGTGTGATTGAGAGAATGCGAGGCAGGGGATAGTGTGCCTGCGTGTGCATGTGCGCGCCTGTGTGTGTGTGCGTGCGTGCATGCAGAGGGGTGGGGGCTGCCTGTGTCTGTGTGTGAGCGAGGGCTGTGCTCTGCGCAAGCGCAGCTCAGACGCAGCTCAGACGCGCGCTCCCGAGGTGAAATCTGACAATGGGAAAGCGCGCGTCTGACTGCTGTCCACTCTCCTAAATACCGGCAACATAAGTTGTCGAGCTGACGCATTCATGCTTCGCATGAATGCCACATCAGCTCGACCTAACGAAAATGGCTGTAATTCACTATTAGGACAAACCACACACACCAGGGCTTGTCCTACCTTTTACTTAAAATGCACCCTGCCATTGGGTCTACCATAGGGGTGACTAATATGCAGAAAAGGGAAGGTTTAGGGACTCGCAAGTGGGTGCCCTTGCCTAGTCAACATGGCAGTACCAGACTGCACACAGGCTCTGCAATGACCTGAGACACACTTTTACAGGCTGCTTCTGTGGGTGGCACAACCAGTGCTGCAAGCCCACCAGCAGCATTTGGTTTACAAGCCCTGGGCACACTCAGTGCACTGTACTAGGGTCTGACAAGTAAACCAAACCAGCCAATCAGGGAGTCACTAATCCATACATCAATTTACAATAGGGAGAGCATATGCACTTTAGCACTGATCAGCAGTGGTAAAGTGCCCAGAGTCATAAAACCAACAAAAAAGGTCAGACAAAATACAGGAGGAAGGCAAAAAGTTCAGGGTTGGCCCTGCAAAAAGGGCCAAGTCCAACAGTTAGGTAAAACGTTAGATTGCACAATTTTGTAATTTGCCTTTTTCGTTACAAGAAATGTATTTGTATTTGTAGGTCTTCGTGCCAGCTCCCCCTCGTGACAACTCGCCCTGCAACAGTTCTCCTATCCAGTTTGTTGGCAGTCCACTACCCTTTGCTGCGGTTATACCTGCTGCCCTCGGTTTGTGCCTCCTCTGCTCATTTGTTGCTCTGTTTTGCTTTTCTGCTCGTTTTTCTGCCCTCTGTTTTGCCCTCTACTTCTCTGTTTTGCCTTTACTGCTTGTTTTTCTGCCCTCTCTTTTGCCCTCTCCTGCTCTGTTTTGCCTTTTCTTCTCTCTGTTTTGCCTTTTTCTGCTTGTTTCTTCCCTCTCTCTGACGGTTCCCTCCTACCTCCATGGTCCTCCTCCCGCCACCCAGAGCTCTGCCCTCCCCTCAGGACCTACTTAATGGAGGCTGCATCACGACCCCATTGAGCAGATTATCGGACCAGCTGCCCCTGTGACAGTTTTCCTGTCCAGCTTGCTTGCAGTTCGCTACCCTCTGCTGCCTGTCTACCTGCTGCCCCCTATTTGTGCCTCGTCTGCTAGTTTCTTGCTCTGTTTTGCCTTTTCTGCTCATTTTTTTCTGTCCTCTGTTTTGCCTTTCTGCTTGCTTTTCTGCCTTCTGTGTTGCCTTTTTCTGCTCGTTTTTCTGCCCTATGTGTTGCCCTCTTTTGCTCTGTTTTGTCTTTTCTGCTTGTTTTTCTGCCCTCTGTTTTGCCTTTTTCTGCTAGTTTCTCCCATCTTCTCACTGCTTCTCTCCTTCTGCCACCCAGCGTCCCACCCTCCCCCAGGACCTACTTAATCGAGGCTGCAGTACAACCCCATCAAGCAGGTCCCCATGCAAGCTCCTACTGCAACAGTTCTCTTCAACCTACCCATAGTCCGCTATCCTCTGCTGCCTACCTACCTGCTACTCTTGGTTTGTGTCTCTTCTGCACGTTTCTGCTCTGTGTTACCTCTCCTGCTCATTTTCCCACGCCCTCTGCTTTGACTTTTCTACTTGTTTTTCTGGGGGTACCTCCCAAACCTTTTATGTTTCTTTTTAGCAGCACCACCATGTAGCAGACTGGTACAAGCCACGTTGTTAAAAATTAAGTGTTAATGCTAAGCACCGGAAACCACAAGTTCAAATTAAGCAGTGGGTTTGCCTCCTTTGCTCATTTTTCTCACCTCTGTTTGGCTTTTTCTGCCTTTTGTTTCGCCCTCTTCTGATCTGTTTTAGCTTTCTGCTCTTTTTTCTACCCTCCGTTTTGCCTTTTCTGCTTGCTCATTTTTCTGCCCTCTGTTTTGCCTTCTTTTGCTCATTTCTTCCCTGTTCCAGACGTTTCATCAAGACCTGTCTTTTCAACGTGGACCTCACACCCCAGCGCCCAAATACCCCCAGGGGTGACAGGGCAGCGCTCTACAAATGCTGATTCATGATTGATTGATTTGTCAGCATACAAAATCCCTTCCTCCATGCCCACTTGAGATAAGGGATTCAGGGGCACTTACTTCCCTACAATTACTGCAAAACTGACTTCAACTTTATGCAGTTGTGTGCTTGGAAGTGCAGTCAGCATGTAAATGTCATTGCACCAAGTTGTGACTCAGACTTGTTCCGCCTTCTATTGCTCACCCACAGGAAACCCCCCTTATCCAATCCTCTCTGACTGCAGAGAAATCCGCGCATCTTAAGGAATTGGCCGCCTGTTGACACTTGTAGAATGTGCATTACCTGCAAACAGGTCTGTTGGCCCCAGTGGCCTCAAGCAGGAGTCAGAGGTCACTTAAATGTCCATCAATCCATCATTAAAGCATTCAGAATAACCCACTAGGATTTGAGCTCTCCAGGCAGAAATTCCACTTTTTACACCTCCTATTTAGATACATGTTCTGTCCTTAAGAAGGTTTTTTTAATCGGATTCTTTGTTTTTTAGTTCTGGCCAGCATCTTTTTACTATGAAGAGAACTTTTTTATGGCTATACAGAAAAGGGCCTTTAGTTCACATGGGGCTGTGGTGTGTTAATGTTGGAGGGTTGTTGAATTGTGGTTGGGAAGGCAGGGAAAGCTTGCGAATGGCATACGAGATTAACTAGAACAGATTTAGGATACCACGACACACCCAAAGCTTCCCTTCCGTTGCTGCACGTGCCTGGAGCTTCACGCAGGCAGAGCGCTGGCATATCACACCGCGCGCGCCACTGCTGCACGTGGCGAGAAGCGAGGCCAGCCTCTCGCGATGACATATCACAGCGCGCGCCACTGCAGCACGAGGCCAGCCTCTCACACAGGCAGAGCGCGGACACACCACACCCAGGCCTCCCTTCCATAGCTGCACGTGGCTGGACTCACACTCGCAGCTCCTCGCTTGGAGAGGGGGTCGAGCAGAAGTAACAAGTCTCAAATGGACAAGCACATGTGAAAAGCGCCACACATAAAGATTATCACACACTAACCCAGTGCTTAATTTGTAAAACAATAGGTGCCAGGGCCCTCATCAGGAGACTACTGCAGCTCACACCACCCAGTGCCCCTGCCAGTGCTGCCAGCGACAGTACCAACACAACTATTAACCATCACACTCCTACAAGTGTGACAATTCAAACGATTCCATGCCCCAAAGCTACAAGGGACATAGTTCACATAAGGCTGTGTAACATATTGAATTAGTAAACAACTGTTGTTGTGCTCATCTCTAAAGCGGGCAAGCAGAGCCACCATGTGGCAGACAGCCATAAGTGCCGCTGTTGAGCACTGGATACCACAGGCACAAATTAACCCTTGCATGCGGTGCGGAGTTTTGTGCTGTGCGGGCACCGTGACGCGTGACGCCGGGGGCCATCACAAGCATGCAAGGGGTTAATCACTGACGCACACATACTAGGAGATTAAAGGCAGCTGTCTTAGGTGCACCAGAGACCAGGCGGTGCTAGTGGCCCTATGAAGACAGATATGGCTGTTCTTTACAACCTTAAGATGGTATTGGGGGTCCTTTATCTATGCTTTCTTTGGCCATCAATTGTGTGTCTTTTGTTTTGGTGACCACGGCACATTAGCTCCCTTACTGCTCTTAAAGGTCTCACGCACACACAGGCTCACCCGTGCAGATAGTCAGGGCCGGGCTCAGAAAGCCATTGGCTCATCGGAAAGTTCAACTTCCACAGCAAACGGCTTGTTTTATGAGCGTAAACTAACATTCCGTATTCACAGAACCTGAATGTTCACTTGCAAACGTAGCCACTTGTAACTTAACACCACTGTGGTGTAAGGTTACCTGACAGTTCACCTGTTCCCATGGACAGAGACTGGGCGTTCCAAGGATGGGAAAGTTTGTGCACACACACAATCATGTGAGTGTGTGCTCATCACACTCTTGACCTGTTTGAAGATGTATTTTTAAATATATTTATACGGGTATAAAGAAAACACATGAACATTAATACATCATAGCAGTTCAGGACTTTAATAAAACAATCACTATATTTGATGAGACAAGCCAATAAAGACACGTCTATAGGGTTCAATATAGGAGCTAAATTCTGTATACCACCACTATGTCACCATCTTGTCAGACCAGATGACACTTATGAAGTTTTAGGTGCTTAAGAGATACCCCCAGGGTTTTTTTGGTCCTCATCTTCTCTGTTCAACAGTCATTCACATTTTGCTTCCGCCCACCACAGTCTGGAGCAATGTGTCCGCCCACACCAGCCACTGCCCCCCCCCCCCTGCACTCATTGACGCCATTTTACCTGATGACATGTGGACTTCCACCCAAAGAGAAGCACACGGCTGGTGGGACAATACTTTACTTTGCCAAAGCCTTTTTGTCCATTTTGATTTTTAAGTCATTCTAGTGTGCTCAAACTTTGTTTTCAGGTTACAGGAATTCAAAACCAGCAGTAAGTTTCTCTTTTTACAAATTAGAATTATGCTTTCCAGTCATGTTCAAAGAGTTTTTATAGCGCTGTAAGTACACTTGCCTGAAAGGAAACACATACTGTTCCATTAAAGTTAAATGAAATGGTTAATTACTTTTTTTAGATAAACATTTATTTCAGGCATGTGAACACCATTTTTAAGGGGCGGCTTGTTAATATCCCAGCAGGATTTGAGCTCTAGTTCTAATCTCATTATTTCTGTGTTATTCTTTCTTAGGCCTAATAACTTCCTCCAGATAAGTCCTTCAGGTTTATCAATTGGTGAATTCAAGGACAGGAGGAAGATGGGTCCCCCAGACGTCAAGGTTTCATTCATTTTAGTAAGGTAAGCATCTATCAATGGCTGTTGCCTGCATCTGCCACATTAAAAAAATAAAAACAAGGACAGGGATTTGACATGGAAGGTGCCGCGTTCTTCATAGTGCCTAATTAGAGCTCTTCCCAGTCAGTGAGCTATTAGAGACAGAATACCAGGTTAATTAAAGATGCTAATTGGATCCAGGGGGGTTCAATCCCACTGAAACATGCCACTGCCAGAGATCATCATTTTTAGGTCTCGGTAATATCCGGTCGATGACCGGATGTCCGAGAATTATTGTGACTTAGTAGGCTGCTTTATCCCCGCCTCTGTTTTCGTCTGTCCTTCATTGGCTGGCTTCCTAAACAGAGGCCAGCCATTGGAGGAGAGAGCCGTCCCTCCAAAGAAGCCCCGTCTTTTTCGGATTCGGGGGCGTGATTTTTTGCATTCTTTAGCCCTGTGACGTCGTCTGTCACTCAGGGCGCAAAAAACACGCCCCCGAATCTGAAAATGGCGGCGCTTTTCTTTAGGCCATTTCAGAACAACAGCCGCCCCAAGCAGTCGCAGCCTCCTCCACCTGGCATTCTCTGTGTGCCCAAGAGTACACATCGCGCCTCTCGTGTTCTGCTGCCCACCGCAAATCGAAGGGGACGTCCACCGCAGCCCATCTGCGCCCCACGCACCCAGGAGCAGTGAGAGTCAGGACAAAGACCTCACCAACGTTGTGCTTTGGTGTTCTGCTTCTCGGCACACAGAGAGTGCCCCCTGCGACGCCCCCCCTCCCCTCCCCCTGAGTGGAGACAGAGGCAACACCAGCGAGGAGCAGACGGCATGTGCTGAGCGCGGGCAGCGAGGAGAGCTGGAAATCGGCCAGCGGCATTGAGGCAAGCTCACTGCTCATTTTTAGCAGGGCCGAGTAATCGAGGTAAAATACCCTTTCTTATTTAACAGACACCCCACACAAAACACGTCCCACTGCCTGGAGCGCACATTCATCTCCCGAACATTAAATGTGGCAAATTACGTGATTTACCCCCTCTTTCCCCTGCTTCATACACACGTTTCCAGGCTTTTCTCCCCTCCCGCCGTCTTTTGTGAGTTGATAGACACGGCATTAAATTGGATTTTGTGTCCATCATTACAGCGGCGTCACTAGGGTTGGTGTCACCCAGTGCGGTAACTCATGGTGACGTCGCACCACCCTAGTGACGCCACTGCACCTCACGAGAGCCCATTCAGCCCGGAAGAGCGGCCAGTCCATACTGGTCTGAGGCATTATGTGTGTGTGTGCTGTGGAAACCGCTCGTATCCTAAAGGCAGTGATGAAAACCCCGGCTTTTGTTAGAACACGCTCGCTGCTAAAGCTTCGCAGGTTTGAGTCGGCAGCGGTTCAGCTGCTGAGCTTTAAGTACGCGTTTTATGTAGACACATAGCCAAAGCTGCTGCGAGGACACATTAAAAGTATTCTAGCAAAGAAACCTTCAGTTGTGTTTGTGTTTTGAGCCTTCATTTCTGCAGAAGCAGGCTTAGACTGGAAATGCAGGAGAAGCTTAGCTTTGCTCTGAAAGCCCGAGCCTGGGTGTAACCTAACCAGCTGGAGGATATGCAGGCTGCTGATTGACAGCAGGACTAGCATTATGCAAATGTGTAAGAGAGCCGCAGCTCGGCAACAGCGATATGGGGCTCGGCGAGGGAGCTCTGCGCGCGCCATGCTCGCCTCTCTCCGGTTTAGCTGTTTGTTGTTTTCCTCGCAGCACTGACCTTTCAGTTTAACGGAGGATTAAATCACATTATTGTTGTTGCGTTTTGTCCCCATGAAACAGTCATTTAGTGCTGTCTGTAGCTTGTCCTCTCCGTTTGATATCACTGCACAAAAAAAGACATCCAGTCCTTCCTGAGTTGTACCATTTTTCAAATGCAATGTGCTAATCTCCAGCCTGTGTGTGTTAAACGCCTGCTAGAATTCCTGTTTTCAAGTGGGCATTCTTCAGACGGTAGAAGTTATTCACATGCACATGTGTGACTGGGCTGGGGCCTGCCCCTCTGCACAGACCAGTCAATGGATGGAGACTGGTGGTCTGGGCTGGTCTCTGTCCCATGAGTGAAGCTCTAAATTCCAACCTATGGCCTCGAAGCCCCCATGGCACTAACTGCAAGCTGACTCTGGTGCCCAGGTCTGCCCGTTCAACGTCATCCACGTCACACTGTGTCTCCCTGCACCAAATGTCTGAGCCGTCGTCTTCCTGTGCCCACGTCTGAACGAGGTAGGTGTCTGCCCACGCCACCATGTAGAGTTGGTGGAAGTGGAAGCCATCGTCACTCCGCACGCCCCTGGCAATGCCTACAACCCTTACCATATCCTGTGTTGAATGCCAATGGAGACAATTGCGACAATGCCAGAGTTTCCTGCCCACTTTGTTCTGTAGACATTTGTGCAACATTTCTTTGTATGAGGGTTTTTTTGGGCACTCCTGTAAAAACTGTGTCATTGTGTTAACCTGAATTCCTTAGTCTGCAGCTATGGGTGTCTGTTGACACCCATACTGCAGCTATGGGTGTCTGTTGACAATACATGGGATTCCTGAAAATTACAAGTTGGAACGTAGGGGAAGGGTGTGAGGACGAGTTTCCTTGCTGATTTTAATGTTGTATTATTGTTGTCTGCGCTGACCAATCAAGCTATCGTGCTGGCTTTAAGTAATACCCTTTTGGGCAAATGGTGTCTTTTACCCACTGAGAACAAGCATTGGCAAAGTTGATAAGTCTCGCCTTTCATTGGTGTCACTTGATCTGTTGACTCTGCCTATGCTTTTTGCCAATGATCTTCCACATAGGCAAAACCAAAAAGATAAATTTTTGCTGCCGCTCAACATCAGCAAAAACAGCTTACGCATGCGTGCTCTATGACGCTCTGGCGGCCCTACCTTTGCAAAGCAGCTTCCGGTCCGGAGAATTAATGTCCTCCAAGTCATTGAATTCGAATCTTGGCAAGGCTGGCTCTGACTTTCACCCTTCTGAGGACGGTAAATTAGGTCACATCTATTGTTTACAGTATTTAAAAACGGAAGGAGTGTGGTATGAAGCGTTATATTAAGATTAATGCATTCTGCCATGCAATTCTATTCAATATTTTTATTAATAATGATAATGGCCCAAAAAAATTATATTTGAAGATTCAGTTTTTCAGCTGATGTGTACACAGCATCCTGCTCAGACGGTGCTGTTGTGTGCTACATGGTATTGACACTCTTCACACGGTCACATCGGGTGATGAGAAATTTTTGCGCGATGAACAGCCATGTGATTTGGAACACCTTACATGTAGCTTTCCAGGTCATGGGTGGTAGCTCTGCACTGTTGTAACTCAGTGCGGTGTTTTCAGCTTTGATGGGAGGCAGCATCGGGTACTTTTGGTGGTTCTGTTGGGGTTGTTAACTGTAGTTCCTGAGCTGCTTTGACAAAGTCAACTCTCAAAAGCCACGGCCAACCTTAATGGCTCATGCCCAAACCCTAAAGGATCACACTTTCAAAACATTACAAGTTTGCCAGGCCATTCTAGGCCAGTGCACCTTCCTGTCTCTCTCCCACTCTGTCTCACACACTCTCTCTCACACTCTCTCTCACTCACACTCTCTCACACACTCTCTCTCTCTCTCACACTCTCTCACACACTCTCTCTCTCTCTCACACTCTCACACACACACACTCTCTCACTCACACACTCTCTCACACACACACACACTCACTCACACACACACTCACACACACACACTCTCTCACACACACTCTCTCTCACACACACTCTCTCTCACACACACACTCTCTCTCACACACACACTCTCTCTCACAAACACACTCTCTCACAAACACACACTCTCTCTCACAAACACACACTCTCTCTCACAAACACACACTCTCTCTCACAAACACACTCTCTCACAAACACACACTCTCTCTCACAAACACACACTCTCTCTCACAAACACACACTCTCTCTCACAAACACACACTCTCTCTCACAAACACACACTCTCTCTCACAAACACACACTCTCTCTCTCCTCAACACAAACTCTCTCACACTCTCTCTCACACACACATTTTCTCTCTCACACACACACACACACACTCTACTACTCAACATTACTCACTCATAATTAGTCACTCTATACTACTCACTCTTTACTACTGAAACTAAAAATACACTTTGTATATGTAAGGGTGTGGCTGTGCATGTAAATGTGTGTGGCTCTAGGACTATTTACTACTCACTCTCTCACTATTTAATACTCACTCTTTCACTTTGTACTACTCGCTCTCTAATACTCGCTTTCCTAATAACTCTCTCCTACTCACTATCAACTACTCACTCTATTACTTACTCTGTGTGTGGGTACTAATGCAATAGGTCTCGCATATGCAAGCTATTGGCAATATAAATGATAAAGCCATTTATTTATGATTTAAAAAAAAAAGAAATGTCATGAGCAATGCCAATAGCTCTACCTTTAATAATGCCGAGACCATTGCATTGTAAATGCTTGTTAGATTTGAATTCTTGTCAAGGGCAGGAGTAAATCTGTGTACCGGACCCCAACTCTTGTGGCGGTGCAGGGTAGCTAGTTTCTCCCCAATGAGAAATGGGTTCCTCGTAGAGAAAAAAAGGTAACAAAGTTGCAAACAGATGTACTCACATTTATATATATATTTGTTCATGCAAACGTGGGATTCACCAAAAGAATTCCAGGAGTACTGCTGAGGAATTTGCAACAGTCGCAGCTTCCCGGGAGTACCTACAAACCAGCGTCAACCCCCCCAAAAAGTAGAAAATGTATTCCAATTTAAGAGGTAACCTACAGGAGTAAATGTAAGATGTTCTGTGAATTGGGCTCATAGAATTAAATAGTCAGAATCTTGCCAGGTAGAGGCCTCCTCACAACAAACCCTTTCACACCAATGGAACGTCCCACACCAGCAGAGAGACACTAAGCTCACCCACTTACACACAGGCTTACACAGAATTACACACAATACCGGCCCACCCAGCGCCAGTATACCCTCCAGTGTAATAGCACGCTCTATTGGTCCTCATAGCATAGCATTCGAAAGTATAGCATAGCATAACATAACATAGCATAGCATAGCATAGCATGACATAGCAGAGCTTAGCATAGCCTAACATAACATAACATAGCACAGCGTAGCATAACATCAATAGCATAACATAACAGAACATAATATAGAATAGCATAGCATAACATAAATAACATAGCATAACATAACATAGCACTGCCTAGTATAACATAACATCAATAGCATACAATAGAATACCATACAATAACATAACATCAATAGCATACCATAGAATACCATACCATAACATAACATCAATAGCATACCATAGAATACCATACCATAACATAACATCAATAGCATACCATAGAATACCATACCATAACATAACATCAATAGCATACCATAGAATAGCATAACATAACATAACATATTATCAATAGCATAACAGAACATAATATAGAATAGCATAACATAAATAACATAACATAGCATAGTATAGCATAAAAAACCCATAGCACAGCCTAGTATAACATTACATCAATAGCATAACATAGAATAGCCTGGCTTAATATAACATAACATAACATAGTATAGCATAGCACAGCACAACGCAACAGAACACAGCACATGGTTTCTCCCAAAAAATTTCCCATGGGCCAAAAATTCAGCCACGCCCCGTGGAGGGAGTTTCGGTGGGGCGGAGAGGCGGGGTGGGGGCTGCTAAAACCTGGAGTATGGATAATTGAAGGTAAGTAAACAATTTAATTAATAAAACGAATTTCATAGCGCACCCTGCATCGCATTTATTAATTTAATTAATAAAACAAATTTCGTAGCGCACCCTGCATCACATTTTGCGATGCAGGACGCGCTACGAAATTCGTTTTATTAATTAAATTGTTTACTTACCTTCAATTATCTATACTCCAGTTTTTAGCACCCCCCACCCTGCCCCTCCCCCGCCCGCCTCTCCGCCCCACCGAAACTCCCTCCACAGGCCGTGGCTGCAAAAGTTTGGTCCATTAAGTGACAGAGGGCCATATTTATGCCAGTGGGGTGGTGGTTGGGCAGGTGGGGTTCAGTGGGGATGGGCGGTGAGGTGGGTGTAGGGTAAGCGAAGCATATAACTCTAGAGGCTGAACTGAACAATGTGAAACCAGAAAACCAGGGATTAATCCCAGTTTACCCATTGTACCACAATGTGTGAACCTTTCCCACTTCCCTCCTTTTTCTTCATTATCACATTTAAGAGGGCCTCAAAATACAAGACTTCAGGACGAGCTCTGTACAAAACCTTCTCCTGTGTTGGATTTAATTCACTATATTGCTTTTCATGTATAATGGGAACCCAGGCCACCCAAAGGGTGCACATACCAACTGACATGCCTCTTTAGTTCAATTCTGAATATTTGTGCTTCCATGTACTTGTCCTACTGCACATTCTGTAAAGCGCTCTGATACCCTCGGTGGTCATGTTTGCGCTATATAAAAATTTCAACATAAATAAATGAATAAAATATTGGCCTTGTTGCCAGGGCAGGAGGAAGAATTTGTGTTTCTAAATTCATGTTTGAAAATTATCACTTTCAAATTAATTCTCCTCACTACACTGATATAATCTGATGTACTAAGGTGAAAAGGTGAAAAAGAGAGAATTCCTTTCTGTGTTATTTACTTTCAAGTTATGACCTTAGCACTAGTTTGGCTTTTAGTGTTCCATAGTGACACGGATTATTATATCTACACAAGACTGGGGTCGTTTTTTGTCTCTCAAAATTTATTTTGATTTATTTTAAAAACATATGAGTTCATTTATTCCATAACATTTTAAAACAGATCCACAAAAATTGATTATCTAATACATGTAATACTCACTATAATTGTTTTGAATCAAATTGCAGATGATCAATACAAAATAATATTCATACATTAAAAATTCATAACATTATGACAACAAATATAAAAATATATGAAAAACAGAAGAAAATCCTTTGTCGACGCGTTTCGGTGTTTAACATTTTTTTATTGTTAGTGCTGAGTCTAGTAAACAGCAACTAAGTGCTGCTGTTGACCAGGCCCCCCCACCCCCCCGGGCCGTACTTTGAGTATCAATGACCTAACATAACATACCAAAGCGTAGCATAACATAACACACTCAGAAAGGTGCCACAGTTCAACATCTCACACTGAAAAAGTAACTCACACACTCATAGCCATGCAGTGTTACACTCAAGCAAGCCCCCTTTCAAAGTTGCACGCACAAACGCTGTGCTGCACAGGCTGAAAATCACATTTCTCATACAGACAGTAGCATACACTAGTGAATTCATACATGCATGAAAAACCGAAAACAGGCTGTCTGACAGAGGCTTGGCTTCACACAGGGACTCACAGTGGCAGAGTTTCAAGCTGGTGAGACACACAAAAGCACAAAGAACACACACACAGATATAAACAGTCACATAGTCAGTTATACACAGGGTCACTGGAATTATGCGATGGTTCTACGGTCACGGCCTTATTCACGTGACTAGGGATTTGCCGCATTTGCCACATAATCTGCAGATTTTAACGAAAAAAAATTGTTTCTAGCTCAAACAGATCAAAAGTTACAAAAAACGTGGTGATATGTGTTTCCACACGTTGGCAGATCAACTGCAAAGGTTCACTGGTCATCTTTCAGTTACTGCTTCATAAATTTGGTTGTTTAAGTGGTACTAATGAGATGAAATATTTGCCCAGACAGTAATACCATGTGCAAAAATGTCAAAATAATGAAGTAATACTATCAATAAATGGTACGTTTTATGCCGCATATTTTCCCTTTTCTTGCCGCATAAGATAGTTTATCCTTGCCACATAATATGGCACTCCTGTGCCGCACAATTCTAGGGACCCTGGTTATATATATTTTCCCTAGAATCACTCAAGCAATCACACACAGAAAGTGGCCCTCAGGCTGTGATTTTCACTCACAGAGCCGCAGGTCAGTCGAGATAAAGGGCTAGATGTATCAAGGCTTTTGCGACTCGCAAACGGCCTTTTAGCATGATTTGGTATGTATTAAAAAATCGCAATTTAAGGAATCGCAAAAAATTGCGATTCCTTATTTTGTCATAGCATTTAAGGAATCGCAATTTTTGCGATTCCTTAAATGATATGTATGTAACTTTTTGAAATTGCGATTTTGTGTTAAAAAATCGCAAATTACCACCAACTTGAAGTTGGTGGTAATTTGCGATTTCTTTTAAAAATGCCCTATTTGGCATTTGTGAGGGTGGCATGTGACACACATACATGCCCATAGGGCATGTATGTGTGCCACATGCACACACATGTAAATTTCAGGGGTGCAGCAGGGTGTCTTTGAGACACCCCTGCACCCTTGAAATAATTCTCAAATTGCGATTAGCAAATTGCGAATTCGCAATTTGAGAATTATTGCACTATCATTCTTATGGGCCTCCTGGCCCATAGGAATGCATTGGAAATTATTCTTTATTTGCGAATTTGCAAAATGCAGATTCGCAAATTAAGAATATTAAGGAATCGCTAAAAAATAGCGATTTTGTTCATACATTCCATTTTGCGAATTCTAAATAGCGATTCGAAAAAATCGCTATTTAGAATTCGCAAATTGGAATCTTGATACATCTGGCCCAAAGTCTTTCAAGTGGCGTGCATCTCTGCAAGCAAACTGTCTCATTCAGTAGAGTCTTATCCAAGCAGAGTCTAACACATTTAGGTACATACACTCCCATACACAATCTCCCAAATACAGGCTCTCTCTCTCTCTCCACCTCAAAGAGGTAGCTCCCGCAGGCTGAGAGTGTTAAGCCAAACCACACGTCACACAGACAACTAACTTTCCACATGCCTGACACGTGAGTCTTAGGAGCTGTCTTCCCCCTGGGCACACACGTGACTAACTGTGCCAAAACGTGCTGCCCCTTCCACAACCCTGCTGTTCTTTCACAGGCACACGTGACTGACCCTACCCTGCCCTACAGCCCTTCAGAGGCGCGTACCTGACCTGTGATTGACACTCCCAAGCCTCGCTGGCCAGTGAGATGAAGCACAGGTTACCCACAGGCCCCTGTATGCAGTCGCACCTTTATCATGTATGTGCTTTTAATGAAGTAACATTTTGTAAACTGTGTGTCGCAGCATCGCCTCTCCCATTACACATCTGTACCAACAAGTCCCAGCTGGCAGGTCGTGTTGCAAAAAGGGTTGTTCCCTGAGACTCGGAGGCCGCTATAGGCTAAAAGCACCTATAGGTGTTTTATTGAAGACACTACTCACACCTTCTGGCGCCTGTTTCATTTGGTTGCCAGGGCACAGAATGACAGATAGTAAAAGAAAAGGGCGGGACTAGAATGGTGCGTCTCTCGTGACGAAGAGCCTTCAGGTCTAGTACAACAAAATGGCAGACAGTAAAAACAACAAGCATTTGCAATGCAATAGGTCTCGCATTTATGGGAGTTTGAGTTTTAGGAATAGTAAATGAAAATGTGTTGTTTTTAAAACAGATAAATAAAAGACATTGTCATTCACAATGCAATAGCTTAAACTCTCGCACATGCGAGACCTATTGCATTGCAAATGCGTGTTTTCAAATAAAAAAAAAGTGTTAGGAGAGAACATCACCTGCCTGCAGCAGGCAGGACACAGCTATTTGAGAAAATAGTGCTCGTAGGCTACCAAAGTCTACTGACCAACAACACACGTAATAGGGGGTGTTGCCACAGGAGGTTACAAAATGAGACAAGGCGGTACTAAGGCGGGACTACTGAGTTTTCTGACCAATGAACAACCACAGTTTACAGTGGACAATGACAGGAGGGACTATTAATCCTTCTGGCCAATGAACCGCCACAGTTTACAGTGGACAATGGCACAAGGCAATGAAAAATGTGAGCGGAGACACTGGGAGCCTGTGCCCGCTGTTTCAAACTCATCAATGCAGCTCGGGTTGGAGACAGCTTTAGTGCACATGTCGGTTTGGCCGTCCTGAGACAGCCAGCCAAATCCACATCCTGAAGGCAGTGTGTGCAACCACTCCCCTCAGTGCCTGTCATCCCTCCTGTCCCCGCCCCCACTCTCTCTGTATTTTATGTGCCTGTTGCATGTATGTAGTAGTGTATTTGTAACATGAGGTCACGGACAGAGCTGATGCTGTCTGTAGGCAAAACCTAAAAGTGTGTTAAAATGCGTTGGAAACTTGAACAGCTACATATGTTGTAATGACATTCCTGCACATGTATCCAACCCAACTTCTACTTTTCACAACTGTATCCTCAAGTTTCTTTTCAACATTTCTGTTCTTTCTCTCTGTCACATCACACTTTCTAGATTTAAAAAACCTAAAATTAAAACAGGAGCATTTTGGAAAACAAACGAGGGTGTTTCCAACCATTGATTGTAATACGTTGGAGTCTAAAGCATTGGACCCAATGTGTTTCGAAATACACAATTTACCACCATCTTTCTGAAGAAAGATGCTTTTCCCCCATGTAAGTTCATCTTTCAATCAAATTAAGGAATGATTCTGGTTACAGGCTCAAATTGTCCCCAGTGCTCCAGACCGCCCTTCAACCGTCGATCACCCCAATCCCAAGCCCCCAGGCAAACACCCTTTCACCAATCCACACCAAACATCGCTTACAAAAAGTCAAACCTATTTCTGATGAGTGTACCCTTTTCACATGGCACTTTGCAATAAGCAAGTTTCCTCCTTGGAACTTGTGACCAGACGATTCTTTTGTGTAAGAAGCATTGGCAAAGCAAACAGGTCCAAGTCAAGTCGCAAGCTGATGCGATGTTTATTTTTTATTGCAAACACGTCCCCAAAAATAAAATAAGAGAAAAAACATCAGGTTGACACCTAAATGTGGCAGCCATATGCTCGCAATTTTTTTTAAATGTACAAAAATGACCAATGGCATATAACTTAGTACCAGTAGCGGCTCCTGGAGGGAGTGTTGAGGGACGTGGGAGGGGTAGGGTGGGGGGTAGTAAACTACGGCATACGGCCGAATGGAGGTAAGTACATAAATAGATAAATAAAATGAATTACATTGCACACGCTGCAACGCCCTGCAATGCCAAATGGAGATGCAGTGTGCGCAATGTAATTCTTTTTATTTATTTATTTATGTACTTACTTCCGTTCGGCCGTATGCAGTAGTTTACTACCCCCCACCCTGCCCCTCTACTGCCCTGCCTCACCGCCCGCAGCACTCACTCCAGGAGCCGCTACTGCTAGTGCTTCCTAGCAGGCAAGTGTACTTATAAAGGAGATTTTCAGTGGGAATACGCCTCTCAATGTATATATGTATGAATATATTTCTCATTTATGAATACGTGAGGTTGGTCAAATAGTAAAGATGTCTTTAGACCAGACCTAAAAATTCATGTTTTTGTGATCCGCATTTTCTTATATAAAGGCTGAAATCTTTTTGAAGTAACTTATCACTGCATTGAAGCCTTAAACACACAAACATAAAAACAACTGCAAAGCAAAACATGCTGACATTTATCATTACCAAAGGGAATCATATATCTTAACATGTTTAACTGAATATATGATCCCATTCCGCATTCAAAAATCCAGCATACCATCACTCCGCATTTTTTAGTACGCAAGTACCATTACTCCGCAAGCCATAATTCCTCAAATTTTTACAACGCATATGACTTTACTACGCATGCAATTACAACGCAAATGCATGTGTGGTGAAGTCATATACTTTGTAAAAGTACTTTACTTAAAAAAAAAAAAAATATATATATATATATATATATATATATAAATATAACCTCCACTGCTCACCCTCCGTCGAAAGTAAGCGGGACACAGCTCCGGATTCAGAACAGGTAGGAATTTTATTGAAACCTACAGCACTTTCCCTTGCAGTCCGTGATGCGCTTTTGTTGTGTGGGCAGACGCGTTTCTGGCCGTCATGGCCGTCTTCAGTGCTGATGTCACAGGCTGCTGGCAATTCGTGTGGGCTATGGATCGCTGACCACTCCTTTTAGGACAGTCCTACACCTCATTGGGGGGACCCCTCCCTCTAGGGCGGTCTCACGGCTCCACCTTCCCCCTGCAGGTGTTTGTGCTTGTAGCTCCCGGCAGACTGCATATTGGGATGTGTAGTTCAGTGTGGATTCCCTGCTTAATAGCGGAGTCCCCAATGAGGTGTAGGACTGTCCTAAAAGGAGTGGTCAGCGATCCATAGCCCACACGAATTGCCAGCAGCCTGTGACATCGGCACTGAAGACGGCCATGACGGCCAGAAACGCGTCTGCCCACACAACAAAAGCGCATCACGGACTGCAAGGGAAAGTGCTGTAGGTTTCAATAAAATTCCTACCTGTTCTGAATCCGGAGCTGTGTCCCGCTTACTTTCGACGGAGGGTGAGCAGTGGAGGTTGTATGTTTCCGGTTGGCTGAGACAGGTGGGGCACGCACTCTCGGTCAGGAGCACCATATATATAAATATATACACATATATATATATTTTATTAAAGTGAAACATTATTTCTTTTAAATTACATTATATTTATATCTATATTAATACCCCAGCACCCTTAAACACTAACCCATCCTGACCCTAAAAATACCCCTGTACCCCAAAACCCAAACCTACCCCTGAACCCTAAACATACCCCTGTACCCCAAAACCCAAACCTACCCCTGAACCTTAAAATTATCCCTGTACCCCAAAACCCAAACCTACCCCTGAACCCTAAAAATACCCCTGTACCCCAAAACCCAAACCTACCCCTGAACCCTAAAAATACCCCTGTACTCCAAAACCCAAACCTACCCCATAACCCTAAAAATACCCCTGTACCCCAATACCCAAACCTACCCCTGAACCCTAAAAATACCCCTGTACCCCAAAACCCAAACCTACCCCTGAACCCTAAAAATACCCCTGTACCCCAAAACCCAAACCTAGCTCAAAACCCTAAAAATACCCCTATACCCCAATACCCATACCTATCCCTTAATCCTTAAATACCCCTGCACCCCATAACCCAAACCCACCCTTAAAATACCCCTGAACCCCAAAAACATATACTCCAACACCCCCAAACTAAAACCATATACTTACCTTACACTTAAATATAAAAAACATATGCTTTTACCAATCATGCTTTTACAACGAATTTCGTTGTAAAAGCATGCGTGGTAAAAGCATATAATATATAATGGCATGCGTTGTAAAATTATGCGGAGTAACGGTACCTGCGTTATCATGGTATGAGGAGTAAAGGTATGCGGAGTAAAAAATGCGGAGTGACAGTGTTTTACCGTTTAACTACAACATTAACTGCAATTGATAATAAAAAGGTATTTTCCATCGAAAACAGAGGTGATCAGGAATGGTTATGACTCCAGAAGTAACTTGGGCCTTCTTTAGACGACCAAGATAATGTATTTTTCTTAATAAATGTTATACTTGTGGAATTCCCCATACCTCCAAAAATTGTTATTCTACCAGAATTTTAGGAGATAGAAAGCTGTGACCAAAATATTGAGCATTAAAATATCAGAAAAAGTAAGTGCTGGTATATAAAGGCTTACTATATACTTACACTCTGCATAAAGATAACTCTATGACATACATCTTCAAAGTACATGGATGTGAAATTAAGAATAGTAAGTCTTTGCTTACTGTCGCAATAGTTGTGTTCTTGATAATTAGGACACAATATTTTGTATCTTGCTATTTCTGTATTTGCTATTCTGACCTAGATTCCAAAAAATGTACTTTTTTGTGTCACCTTCAAAAGAAGGTTTTGTGCCCGTAGAAGACGATTTTAAACAAAGGCCTATTTTTTATAGGCAACAAACGTATTGGGCAAGGAACACGTGTCTATGGTTAGGTTTATGGCCGCCAACCACGAGATGGGCATTGGCACACACCATGGGGCATATTTAGATGGGCATAGTGCCACTGGTGTGTCACTTCTTCCGATACTCTGTGGCGCTGTGCCCTGCTCCATATTTACAAGGCTGTACTAAGCCACTGTGCATGGCTTAACGCCGCCTTGTAAATATGGCCACCCTCTATGCAGTTTTCTGTGGCAAAGGGCAGCCAATGGGTGTTGCTGTGGGCATAACTACACAACACGCTTGGCTTTTTGACACTGCTCCAGATTTACAAGGATCTGTGATTCCGAGGAAGGCCAAATACTAACGCCTTTCAAAAGGAGGCGTTAATGTGACGTCGCGAGGAGAATTACTTTTCTTTTTCCTTGTTTTTTGCTCGTTCTATGCGTGCTGCATTCTGCAGCACGCATAGAAAGAGCAGAACACCATTAATGATTGTTTTTGTGCAGGAAGGTACAAACACAATCCTCCCTGCAACGAAGGCATGGAGCAAGGGCGCCTGCGCTGGCGCTAGGCAGCTTTTTTAGTGCCAGCGCAGGGGAGGGCACAGGGGTGTCCGTATTCTTGTTAATACGGCTGATCCCTGCGTTTTTAAAATAACGCAGCTCATCGCAGCTAAATTGCTTGCAGAGCCCCGCAGCGCCGTTTCCTTGTAAATATCCCCCCATGTTTATACGACAAATCCCTTCTGGGGCTGCTTGTTTCTCGTTCGGATGGGACTCCGCCTGGCAGCTTAGGCTGGGCTGTTCCTGTGTGGGTCAACCCTGTCTGGCTTTAGGGTGGTTCCTGTCTGAAGTGGCATAGTGGGCAAATAAAATATGCCATAAATCAACCCAGAGTAATAACATTTAGCTGAGATTAGCTCAGCCATCATTTTTTTTCTCTTAGAAGGGCTGTGGAATGCGACATGTTATTGGGCACCCGCTCACGCAATCGGTGGTGCAATAAATGTGCAATAAATGTGCACATTTGCATGCAAAATGCTTGTTAAACACCTTTACAGATACATGTTCCGACCAGCTTCAGGCGAATTTAGCTTCTAACGCATTTTACGTGCAAAATATATTTCTTTGTGACGCGGTTACTGAGACTGCAGTGCATCCTGGGTTTATACGTCACCTGTGCCCTATTCTCAGGGCTGATGTACACCAGCATATGAAAGGCAAGTAGCTGATGCATGACACACCTGCACACTGCACACCCTTGCAACACAGACACGCCACACTTACAGACACACCACATCAGTCCAACTGGTTCCAGTCCAGGTCACTGGTCCCAGGCCAGGGGACATATTAATCTCAAGCAGCAGAAAGGGAGTTTTGTAAAGTAACACTGACCTAGGTACAGGACAGATGGATCCATGCTTAGGCCAGCTAGAGCGTGGCAATGGCAAGGGGGGTGGGGGTGGAGGAGACCTGCAGATGTAGGGTGTGGCGTAAGGGACAGAGCTGCCGACTTTGGCATAGGGGGGGACCAGGTTCGAGTCGCGGTGTCGGCTCAACATCCTGTGATTCTGGGGTAATCACTTAATCTCCCTGTGCCCACCAAAATGACTGACCTTGTGTACCCGGTGCTCATGTAAAACGCTCCAATGACTTCGGGTCCAGTTCGCACAACATAAAACTGCAAAAATAAATGTCAGGGGAAAGGCACAGGGACTCACTCTTGGCCTCCAAGCCATCTCTTCAGTTCATGAGGTCATGAAGGGAATGGCTATGGAGCATCATTAAATATACTGTGGCGTTTGGAAATGTGTGGCGAAGCCCATGTAGCCGCCCTGCAGATCTGCTGATGTGAGGCGTGCAGAGGTAAGTACAGTGTCAGGACTGCCCATGAAAAAGGGCTTACTGAGCAGGTTTGCCTTCAAGGGCCTCCCAATGTATTGTTGGTCTGGCTGTATTCTTTCCATTCCAGACGCCATGGGCGAATAAGCAGGCAAGGAGCTCCTACACATCTGTGACAAAACAGAGAGTCTGCCTGATAATGAGGAGAGACTGCATTTCCTCTCGTTATATTAGATTAGCGTCAGAGAAAGCAAACTGGAATGCCAGTATGCTGACTGATGTAGAAATCCAATCCAGACCCAGGGAGAAAACAAACAGAAGAGCTCTGCAGTATTACTGTGAATCCTAGGGACTGCGTGAGTGAGTGAGTGAGTGAGTGTGTATGACTGTGTGTGAGAGAGTGTGTGAGTGTGAGTGTGTGTGAGAGAGTGTGTGAGTGTGTGTGAGACTGACTGAGTGTGTGAGTGTGTGTGAGAGTGAGTGAGTGAGTGTGAGAGAGTGTGAGTGTGTGTGAAAGAGTGTGTGAGTGTGTGTGAGTGAGAGAGTGTGAGTGTGTGTGAGAGAGTGTGTGAGTGTGTGTGAGAGTGACTGAGTGAGCGTGTGTGAGAGTGAGTGAGTGTGTGAGAGTGTGTGAGAGGGTGAGTGTGTGTGAGAGTGATTGAGTGAGTGAGTGAGTGAGTGTGTATGACTGTGTGTGAGAGAGTGTGTGAGTGTGTGTGAGAGTGACTGAGTGAGCGTGTGTGAGAGTGAGTGAGTGTATGAGAGTGTGTGAGAGGGTGAGTGTGTGTGAGAGTGATTGAGTGAGTGAGTGAGTGAGTGAGTGTGTATGACTGTGTGTGAGAGAGTGTGTGAGTGTGTGTGAGAGTGAGTGAGTGAGTGAGTGAGTGTGTATGACTGTGTGTGAGAGAGTGTGTGAGTGTGTGAGTGTGTGTGAGAGTGAGTGATTGAGTGTGAGAGAATGTGAGTGTGTGTGAGTGCGTGTGAGAGAGTGTGTGAGTGTGTGTGAGAGTGACTGAGTGAGTGTGTAAGTGTGTGTGAGAGTGAGTGAGTGAGTGTGTGAGAGTGTGAGTGTGTGTGAGTGTGTGTGAGAGAGTGTGTGAGTGTGTGTGAGAGTGACTGAGTGTGTGAGTGTGTGTGAGTGTGTGAGTGAGGGAGTGTGTGTGTGTGAGAGAGTGTGTGAGTGTGCATGAGAGTTACTGAGTGAGTGAGAGAGTGTGTGAGTGAGTGTGTGTGAGTGAGAGAGTGTGAGTGTGTGTGAGAGAGTGTGTGAGTGTGTGTGAGAGTGACTGAGTGAGTGAGAGAGTGTGTGTGTGTGAGAGTGTGTGTGTGTGTGTGAGTGAGAGAGTGTGTGAGTGTGTGTGAGAGTGACTGAGTGAGCGTGTGTGAGAGTGAGTGAGTGTGTGAAGGTGTGTGAGAGGGTGAGTGTGTGTGAGAGTGATTGAGTGAGTGAGTGAGTGTGTATGACTGTGTGTGAGAGAGTGTGTGAGTGTGTGTGAGAGTGAGTGAGTGAGTGAGTGAGTGTGTATGACTGTGTGTGAGAGAGTGTGTGAGTGTGTGTGAGAGTTAGTGAGTGAGTGTGTGATCGTGTGAGTGTGTTTGAGTGTGTGTGTGAGTGTGTGTGAGAGTGACTGAGTGAGTGAGTGTGTGTGAGTGTGTGTGAGTGAGTGAGTGTGTGTGTGTGAGAGAGTGTGTGAGTGTGCGTGAGAGTGACTGAGTGAGTGAGAGAGTGTGTGAGTGAGTGTGTGTGAAAGAGTGTGTGAGTGTGTGTGAGTGAGAGAGTGTGAGTGTGTGTGAGAGAGTGTGTGAGTATGTGTGAGAGTGACTGAGTGAGTGAGAGAGTGTGTGTGTGTGAGAGAGTGTGTGTGTGTGTGTGTGAGTGAGTGAGTGTGTGTGTGAGAGTGAGAGTGAGTGAGTGTGTGAGTGTGTGTGTGAGAGTGAGTGTGAGTGTGTGTGAGAGAGTGTGTGAGTGTGTGTGAGAGTGAGTGAGTGAGAGAGCATGTGAGTGTGTGTCTGTGTGTGAGAGTGAGTTTAGGTGTGTGTGTGGACATTTGTGTGAGTGTGCGCGTGTAGGTGTGTGAGTGTGTGTATGTGTGAGTGTGAGTGTAGGTGTGTGTGTGCAAGTGTGTGTAAACCCAGGTGGCTGCTTTGCAGATCTACTGAAGCAGGACATGCACAAGGAGGTGTACGGTCTCTGTGATATGCTCTGAAGGAATGGAATGATATTCTGTGCTCTCTATAAGTGCCTTTCTTTCAAGGTCCTCAGAATTATGTGAGACGTGGAAGCCCAGCTTCTAAAACCAGGAACTTCAATGAAAACAAAGCAAGACATTATCTTACAAATCAGTGTAAAAATGTAGGCTCAAATATAATAATATTTGTGCAGGTGCTCATGAGCTGCAAAGTGGCGCAAACAGCAGTACCAACTTTTCTTCCAGCACAAAATAAATATTATGTTGGAAGGTTGACACGAATGGAGCCCAATGTGGCCTTGACTTACAGAGGGTAACCCCGCTCCCCATTATCAGTGCAAAGGTGGGTGTACCTGGCAGAAAAAGTGCACTTTAAAGTTTTCCCACAAAGCCAGATCTGCTAGAATAGTGCTACAGGGCTTTGTGTGAAATCCTTATTCCAAATGAAACCAGGCGCTAATGAGGGACATGCAGAACATTATGCAATATTCCAATGCGTAAGATATGTAATTACAGCAAAATCATTTTTTATGTGGCTTACAAATGGACATTTGTGCTGTAGGGTGTCTTTCAAGTGTAGATCTCACGCCAGGCAGCGTCAGGCCACCTTTGCATCGTAAACACTGATTCCTGTAGCCTTACAATGTCTTTTTCTCGCAAGCTTGGCCAGTTACATCCTCAGCATGCAGCTCATGTGTACGCGTGGCACAGCATCACTTCCTTACCTTTGACACAACGCGTCTCTGCTGATGTCAAACAATGCTGCAATGAGCGAAGCTTAGTCAATTTAGGCCTGATGTTCCATTTGATAAATTATGTATGAAAGGGTAGACCCTATGGCATTTACATCAATCAACCAGGCTCTTGTATAGCACAGCTACTCACCCGTGAGGGTCTCAAGGCGCTGGGGGAGGGGAGCTACTGGTCCGACTGGGTGGAGGATCATTCGAAGAGCCAGGTCTTGAAGTCCTTCTTGAATAGAGTCAGCGACGTGGATTGCCGGAGGTGGAGGGGCAGAGTGCTCCAGGTCTTGGCCGCGAGGTAGGAGAACGGCCTTCCTCCAGTTCTGGTCTTGTGGATCCTGGGGACGGAGTCGAGGGCGAGTTGGGAGGATCGGAGTTGCCTGGCGGGAACGTGGAATGAGAGGTGGTGGTTCAGGTACGCTGGTCCTTCCTCGTGTAAGCTTTGCAGGTGTGAGTGAAGAGCTTGAAGGTGATTCTCTTGTTGACAGGGGCGTAACACAGGCCCCCGCATCCCTCGCGGCGTGGGGGGCGTTTGAGCTGCAGGGGGCCCCCTCAGCACAGTACTTAGGCCTGAACGCTCCGCATTAAATCCGGAGCTGGGGGCCCCTCCGTGTACATTGCAGGGTGGCCCCTTAAACTTTTGTTATGCCACTGCTTGTTGACTGGGGGCCTGTGGAGTTGTCGGAGGTGTTGCGTGAAGAGGCTGCGGCGGGGAATGTCGAGGATCAGTCTGGCTGCGGCGTTTTGGACTTTCTATAGTTTCTTGAGTTGTTTCTGGGTGACGCCGGCGCAGAGTGCATTGCCGTATGAATCAACTATATTTATCAACCAAGTGTTATGACATTTAAATATTATCTTTGATTTAAAAAATGCATTCCCGGACTCCTATATTATTAATGGTAATATTAAGAAAAAGATACCTAAATCACGGAGATCTAATGTTTTCCAATTGCCTGAATACTGGCATTTTCCACGTTGAAAGTATGAGGGGAAAGATTCTGGAGGGAGGCTGCGGCCAATGGCCTTGTTCTGGAAGATGGCTGAGCCTCCTCCAAGGAGCAGTTCCAGTCCCTCACGTTATGGGAGCCTGTGACACCCGGGGGAAGATTTACAAGCCCCTTGCGCCATTTTTGACATGGGATTGCGCCACTTTTGCGGCACTTTTAACATGGAAAAGTGGTGCAAAAGTGGCGCAAGGGGCTTGTAAATCTGCACCAGCGGGGCAGATTTACAAGCAGCCCCTTGCGCCACTTTTGCGTCACTTTTAACATGGGAAAAGTGGTGCAAAAGTGGCGCAAGGGGCTTGTAAATCTGCCCCCCATTCTCCAGCCTGATAATGGCTCTTAGGATATTCTCACAATGCTGAGATTGGGGACCCTGCCTCTGGATCTGTTGGAATTTCTGTGAGATGACGCGGGTGTGGCGAAAATGTCTCGCGGACCCAAGACAGCTGTGTGTCTGTCCCCAGAGAGGACTGACTGCTCGCTCATTTCCACAGAATGCCTCAATCGAATGTTCCTACCCCTGGCTCCACCATTGATACCCCAGACACTGCCCTTGCTACCCCTGATCTTGAAGGGGGGGGGTCATAAGTCATGTCTACTTTCTGTAACTTCCCCTGCTCTCCCTCAGTTCCTCAGAAGCAAACAGGAGACTGTAAGGAGTTAAGATTGGCATAAGAAGGCATCCTTTTGACGTCACTGGAGGTCAAAGGTATGTAATATCATTTCTGCAATCCTCTGATACTTTGTTGAACTGGTGTCCATGAGTCTTGTGCTTGAAGGTCTAATCAAAATACTGGATGGATGGCCCGCACTGCATGACGGGAAGGGACAGGGTCATTTTGGGGGTGGAGATCTTTAACCCCATTTCTCTAACAAACGTCACCGCAGACAGACACTAACGTGGGACCCTTCAGTGCTGCTTGACAGGGTTTTCAGTGCTCTTTTAAATTTGTTTTGGAACAGGGACGGGGCAGGTGGTTTTAAGCATCTCTGGGGCTGCGTGGGCCAGTAATGCATTGTGCAGCTGTGCAGCTGGGCAGGTGTGCTGGAGATAGCTCCCAGGACGAGAACCAGTGACCTTCAGCAGCAGGGCGGGGAGGGTTCAATTTCTAACACAGGTAACTGACGCCTGAAGGATCAGACGAAAGGGTAAAGAGGACCGGGCGTCTGACTCCCTTTCATCGGAACAGTCAAGGATTGCATTGAAAATATTCAATTAGACTACATCCCTCAATGCAGTACGGATCCAATCAGAAAGTGCCACATCAAGGGCTGTATATGATGTGGCATACCCTGATTGGTTACTACTGTGGTAGTTTGTTCACGTAAGTCTGCAAATGTGGCTAGGGGGGGGGGGGGGCTTGACACTGGGAAAGAGGCTCTAGGGACTCAAGGCGCCCCTAGAGAGATGGGGACAGTGTCTAGGGAAGCCCAGTCCAGGCCTTTGGTGCCAAAGGAGTCCCTTGCCCAAGGATCTGTCCAGAGGGTGAGGACCCAGCACCACAGGAGGGGGCAACCATGGAGCCTAGACTAGGTGTAAGGGAGGCCAGAGGGTGCCAGTAGCACAGACGCATTACGTCCCATGAAGGAGTCCTCTGGCAAGATGAGCAAAGGGCACACACTGAAAGGATTTGGGAGGACAAGATACAGGACGCGGAGAGGGCTGCAACATCAGCCAGAGGGTTCACATCCATACCAGCTCTAAAGGACCCAGAGACTTTGGAAAAAACATACTCGTCCTTCTGTTTAAGGCAAGACCAGCATGGTTTTTAATTTAGGTTTCATCCTGCATGTTGTTCACCGAGAGCCGGGTGGCTTCCTTCTCCTTCTCACCACTGAGGCCCCACCTTGTCCTTCAACTCTGACCACGTCCCACCAAAACCAAACCCGGCTTCCAGGGTGCCCACCTCCTTGGACATGGGTGCTCGCGTGAGACCGATCGATTGAAGATGGAAGAGGCGGGAAGGCGGGGGGAGGCACACGGGCAGATGTGTGTAGGCTGCATCCTTGACTACCTGGGTAGGCGGGAGCGGAGACTTCAAAGGCTTGGTGCACTGCTGTCTTTGGAACATTTTGTGTGGGCATTCAAATAAAAGATGCAAGTAAGGAGCGGGGAGAAGAAGCTGCTGCTCAGACAGGCTGGCGAGATGCACAGTGTGCGAGTCGACGGGGGTGGATAATGGCGAGGAAATAGTGCAAACCGACCTCGCTGATCCCACCTAGCCTCAAAGGGATCCATGCTGATCCCACCTAGCCTCAAAGTGATCCATGCTGATCCCACCTAGCCTCAAAGAGATCCATGCTGATCCCGCCTAGCCTCAAAGGGATCCATGCTGATCCCACCTAGCCTCAAAGAGATCCATGCTGATCCCACCTAGCCTCAAAGGGATCCATGCTGATCCCACCTAGCCTCAAAGGAATCCATGCTGATCCCACCGAGCCTCAAAGTGCTCCATGCTGATCCCACCGAGCCTCAAAGGGGATCCATGCTGATCCCACCGAGCCTCAAAGAGGATCCATGCTGATCCCACCGAGCCTCAAAGGGAATCCATGCTGATCCCACCTAGCCTCAAAGTGATCCATGCTGATCCCACCGAGCCTCAAAGGGATTCATGCTGATCCCACCTAGCCTCAAAGGGATCCATGCTGATCCCACCGAGCCTCAAAGTGCTCATCCTGATCCCATCTGGCCTCAAAATGATCCATGCTAATCCCACCTAGCCTCATAATGATCCATGCTGATCCCACCTAGCCTCAACGTGATCCATGCTGATCCCACCTAGCCTCAAAGTGATCCATGCTGATCCCACCTAGCCTCAAAGGGATCCATTCTGATCCCACCTAGCCTCAAAGAGATCCATGCTGATCCCACCTAGCCTCAAAGGGATCCATGCTGATCCCACCTAGCCTCAAAGAGACCCATGCTGATCCCACCTAGCCTCAAAGGGATCCATGCTGTTCCCACCTAGCCTCAAAATGATCCACGCTGATCCCACCTAGCCTCAAAGTGATCCATGCTGATCCCACCTAGCCTCAAAGGGATCCATGCTGTTCCCACCTAGCCTCAAAATGATCCACGCTGATCCCACCTAGCCTCAAAGTGATCCATGCTGATCCCACCTAGCCTCAAAGTGATCCATGCTGATCCCACCTAGCCTCAAAATTATCCATCCTGATCGCACCTAGCCTCAAAATGATCCATGCTGATCCCACCTAGTCTCAAAGTGATCCATGCTGATCCCACCTAGCCTCAAAATGATCCATGCTGATCCCACCCAGCCTCAAAGGGATCCATCCTGATCCCACCTGGCCTCAAAATGATCCATCCTGATCCCACCTAGCCTCAAAATTATCCATCCTGATCCCACCTAGCCTCAAAATTATCCATGCTGATCCCACCTAGCCTCAAAATGATCCATCCTGATCCCACCTAGCCTCAAAATGATCCATGCTGATTCCACCTAGCCTCAAAATGATCCATGCTGATCCCACCTAGCCTCACAGTGATCCATGCTGATCCCACCTAGCCTCAAAATAATCCATGCTGATCCCACCCAGCCTTAAAGGGATCCATCCTGATCCCACCTGGCCTCAAAATGATCCATCCTGATCCCACCTAGCCTCAAAATTATCCATCCTGATCCCACCTAGCCTGAAAATGATCCATGCTGATCCCACCTAGCCTCAAAATGATCCATGCTGATCCCACCTAGCCTGAAAATGATCCATCCTGATCCCACCTAGCCTGAAAATGATCCATGCTGATCCCACCTAGCCTCAAAATGATCCACGCTGATCCCACCTAGCCTGAAAATGATCCATGCTGATCCCACCTAGCCTCAAAATGATCCATGCTGATCCCACCTAGCCTCAAAATGATCCATCCTGATCCCACCCAGCCTCAAAATGATTCATGATGTTCCCACCTAGCCTTAAAGGGATCCATGCTAATCCCACCTAGCCTCAAAATGATCCATGCTGATCCCACCTAGCCTCACAGTGATCCATGCTGATCCCACCTAGCCTCAAAATGAACCATGCTGATCCCACCCAGCCTCAAAGGGATCCATCCTGATCCCACCTGGCCTCAAAATGATCCATCCTGATCCCACCTAGCCTCAAAATTATCCATCCTGATCCCACCTAGCCTGAAAATGATCCATGCTGATCCCACCTAGCCTCAAAATTATCCATGCTGATCCCACCTAGCCTCAAAATGATCCATCCTGATCCCACCTAGCCTCAAAATGATCCATGCTGATACCACCTAGCCTCAAAGGGATCCATGCTAATCCCACCCAGCCTCAAAATGATCCATGCTGATCCCACCTAGCCTCAAAATGATCCATCCTGATCCCACCTAGCCTCAAAATTATCCATCCTGATCCCACCTAGCCTGAAAATGATCCATGCTGATCCCACCTAGCCTCAAAATGATCCATGCTGATCCCACCTAGCCTCAAAATGATCCATCCTGATCCCACCCAGCCTCAAAATGATTCATGATGTTCCCACCTAGCCTCAAAGTGATCCATGCTGATCCCACCTAGCCTCAAAATGATCCATGCTGATCCCACCTAGCCTCAACATTATCCATCCTGATCCCACCTAGCCTGAAAATGATCCATGCTGATCCCACCTAGCCTCAAAATGATCCATGCTGATCCCACCTAGCCTCAAAATGATCCATCCTGATCCCACCCAGCCTCAAAATGATTCATGATGTTCCCACCTAGCCTCAAAGAGATCCATGCTGATCCCACCTAGTCTCAAAAGGATCCGTGCTGATTCCACCTAGCCTCAAAGGGATCCATGCGGATCCCACCTAGCCTCAAAGGGATCCATGCTGATCCCACCTAGTCTCAAAGGGATCCATGCTGATTCCACCTAGCCTCAAAGGGATCCATGCGGATCCCACCTAGCCTCAAAGTGATCCATGCTGATCCCACCTAGTCTCAAAAGGATCCATGCTGATTCCACCTAGCCTCAAAGGGATCCATCCTGATCCCACCTAGCCTCAAAATTATCCATCCTGATCCCACCTAGCCTGAAAATGATCCATGCTTATCCCACCTAGCCTCAAAATTATCCATGCTGATCCCACCTAGCCTCAAAATGATCCATCCTGATCCCACCTAGCCTCAAAATGATCCATGCTGATACCACCTAGCCTCAAAGGGATCCATGCTAATTCCACCCAGCCTCAAAATGATCCATGCTGATCCCACCTAGCCTGAAAATGATCCATGCTGATCCCACCTAGCCTCAAAATGATCCATGCTGATCCCACCTAGCCTCAAAATGATCCATCCTGATCCCACCCAGCCTCAAAATGATTCATGATGTTCCCACCTAGCCTCAAAGTGATCCATGCTGATCCCACCTAGTCTCAAAAGGATCCGTGCTGATTTCACATAGCCTCAAAGGGATCCATGCTGATCCCACCTAGTCTCAAAGGGATCCATGCTGATTCCACCTAGCCTCAAAGGGATCCATGCGGATCCCACCTAGCCTCAAAGCGATCCATGCTGATCCCACCTAGTCTCAAAAGGATCCATGCTGATTCCACCTAGCCTCAAAGGGATCCATGCTGATTCCACCTAGCCTCAAAGGGATCCATGCTGATTCCACCTAGCCTCAAAGGGATCCATGCTGATCCCACCTAGCCTCAAAGGGATCCATGCTGATCCCACCTAGCCTCAAAGGGATCCATGCTGATTCCACCTAGCCTCAAAGGGATCCATACTGATCCTACCTAGCCTCAAAGGGATCCATCCTGATCCCACCTAGCCATAAATGGATCCATGCTCCCCCTTCCCACCAAGGCACAGGGATACCCACTGTCTCCCTTCCTTATCAATGCAACACTCAATGCGGGTAATGAGGAAAGAGCAGGCTCTTGGCGCCCCAGTCCCCTTGCTTATCATGTCAAGCCTTTTCCCGTTTGGCCCATGATTTCTGCCAAATGAGATTGGAGCGTAGAGAATACACTGCCTGGGTGCATCATGGGGCGTGTGCAAAATGTGGTGGAAGAAGAGGAACCAATCACCAGAAAGAGCACCAGCACAGGTTAGCAGAGCTTGCGTTATACACACGACAACAGTCTCTGTAGATGGCAAAGCCTGCAGGCATTGCCGGAACTATTCCACGGGCTGGCATTTCTCAAGTGTGTGGATCCAACTTAAGGGGCAATTGGTAGCTGCGACCAAGGCAGAGAGGTACTGAGGTGTGTTATCCTGCCCAAGGATACCCCCAATGGGTCACCTGTGTCTCTCACTGTCATATGGAATGATTACCTCGAAAAAGCATGTGCACAAGGTCAAACAAACTCAGAATTGGGTGCGATAAGAAGCCACAAAAGGTGATAAGAATCCCCCCCATCTCAGCTGAAGTCCGGGACAGGGATCCAGGTGTAAGTGACACAAGCAGCCTCTGTATTCCATGTGACTAAAATGTGATCTGCCTCTTCACACCAAACAAAGATGACTGGATTCAAAGTACACTGAAGAAGGGACGAGTTTCAAGTCCTGGACCTAGAATACCCTGACTAAGCTTATAAGAATAAGTTTAAAGATATGTAACAGTGTTATCTCTTAGTAGAAGTCCTCTTGTCTGGTAGGTGTGGACAGAATTGGGGTGGTATGGAATAAAAGGTTGTTTTCTTCTCATTCCACCCACCTACCTGAAGAAGGGCATGCAGATGAAATATTCACACTGGCCGAAACATCCAGACAGGAACTCTAGCAAGTGGCACCAAGGGAAAGCATGTGAATCACCTACATGAAGAAACGAATCTTTCAACACTTCTACTAAACACAAATAGATGAGTGTTGTGAGAGACTTCTGCAGGGGCCTATGAGAGTGGCAGCTCACTGGAAAGTCTAGTGGCTGAATGAAGGGACCCTTGATGTCCAAACCCAGATTTTGTAACACCTTTTAACAAAGTGGGATTTGATGTTCTTGGGCTTAATGGGCACACCAGACTAGAGCCCTGGTGTCCTATTAGCAGTTAACCACACACTTGTTAGTCAGCTGTGATTGCTTAGGTGTTCCACTCTGCCATGGCATGGCAACAATATCTAATTTTTCACAAGTGTGGTTCCCAACACATGTAGTGCCTAAAGCAGAACAATCAAGGAGCTACTGGTGTCTAAAATCAAATCAATTTCATTTGGTACAATCAATGTATTCTCGGTGTAAGTCCCCTACTTGAGGACCAAACTGAAGAATAAAATCAGTAATTGTTTCCTAAGGAAATTCTTGATTGCCCTATAAACTTTTTTGTAGCTCATGCATTGCCGTACTCCTACTCCTCTGTCTATCATCTACAGGTCAATGGATTCACAGGACATTTCAATATGACTTTGATCGAGATGGCCTCTATCCCACTTGAAAGTAAGCAGTGATAACGTTTGTGTCCTACATTATCATCTTGCTTACAGAGAGATGCTCAACATTACATCGATTCTCCATTTCTGAGAAGTATCACAGGGCATATCACACTACCCTTGGTTTGTCGGAAGACCACCTGAAGAACCAGTGGGTACCCCTTGGAAGATCGTCTGCGGACCTGTGGGTACCCCTTGGAAGAATGTGTGAGGGACCATTGGGAACCCCTTGGAAGACCGTCGGAGGGACCAGTGGGTACCCCTTGGAAGACCATCTGAGGGACCAGTGGGTACCCCTTGGAAGACCATCCGCGGGACCTGTGGGTACCTCTTGGAAGACCGTCTGAGGGACCAGTGGGTACCCCTTGGAAGTCCGTTTGAGAGACCAGTGGGTACCCCTTGGAAGAACGTGTGAGGGACCAGTGGGAATCCCTTTGAAGACAGTCTGGGGACCTGTGGGTACCCCTTGGAAGACCGTCTGAGGGACCAGTGGGTACCCCTTGGAAGTCCGTTTGAGAGACCAGTGGGTACCCCTTGGAAGAACGTGTGAGGGACCAGTGGGAATCCCTTTGAAGACAGTCTGGGAACCTGTGGGTACCCCTTGGAATACCGTCTGAGGGACCAGTGGGTACCCCTTGGAAGACCGTTTGAGAGACCAGTGGGTACCCCTTGGAAGACTGTTTAAGGGACCAGAGGGTGCCCCTTGGAGGAAGACCATCTGAAGGACCAGTGGTACCCCTTTGAAGACCATCTTAGGGAACTGTGGGTACCCCTTGGAAGACCATCTGAGGGACCAGTGGGTACCCCTTGGAAGACCATCTGAGGGACCAGTGGGTACCTCTTGGGTTCTGAAACAGAGTAATGTAAACATAAGGGACTGAGGTGCAGCCTAAAGGTGCATAAGACTGCGGTACCCATGACAGAAGATGTGTCAGGACGTCTGTCTCTCAGTGTCAGCATGAACTGACAGTTTCAGTTTGCCTGAGTTGGAGAACACAAATTGCTGCACACATTGTGTGATGTCAACTGTGTAGACAACACCAGCCAGTCAGGAGCTTGTCACTAAAAACGTATTTGATCTAAAAGGAAAATCTACTTTAAAGCGACATCACAAGCCTGGGACCATACCTGCTGTTATTTGCAATTTGCATCAATTCTTAGGACTCAGGAAAAGTCAAAGATACCCCTTTCGGCAATGCCTCGTTCAAACTGTAATGATTGATGTGATGCTTGATGTACCATGCACTGGATGACATTTATAATTTTGCCCTGTTGGTCCTGAGATTTAGAACATTTGGCTGAAGTGCCCCAAAGCATCAATATTGTCTGTTTTGCTGTCAGAGGTGAGTGATGTCACATAGGTCTGGGAGGTGGACCACCCCACTTATGTTGAAGGCTGAAAGTATTGAAGCGTCTGTGAGCCAAAAGAGATGGAATCAATTAGAAAACCCTCAGACCCAGAGGCTAGAGAAGGCTTTTTCGTCGGGTGGGTAAAACATAATCCAGGGCTTCGGCATCTCAGCAGCATGTCTGCCCCGACTGCTGAAGCCTCCACCAACACGCTGGAGTGGATTTGTGGTTTTGTTGACACTGCCTTAATCTGGTCATGTCTATGTCCAATGCTGCTACTGATGAGATAGGTGCTGTGCTAGGCCTTTGGAACACTGTGGGCCCGATTCACAGAATGAACTTAAGACTCAATCCTAAACTTACTACTATTTTGGTATTCACAGAATGCACTTACTACTTTTGGCATTCACAGAATGAACTTACTACTTTTGGTATTCACAGAAGTTAGGATTTTGTCTTAAGTTTGTCTTAAGAATAACTTAAGACAAACTTAAGACAGACTTAAGACAGCCATAAGACAAAATCCTAACTTAAGTCTGTCTTAAGTTTGTCTTAAGACAAACTTAAGACACAATCCTAACTTCTGTGAATACCAAAAGTAGTAAGTTCATTCTGTGAAGGCCAAAAGTAGTAAGTGCATTCTGTGAATACCAAAATAGTAGTAAGTTTAGGATTGAGTCTTAAGTTCATTCTGTGAATCGGGCCCTATGGTAAGAACACCACAGTATACCACTGAGCTGTGAACTTTCTCAACCGTGAGACATTACTTGATCACTGAATGTTAGTTCGTGGCTTTGATATGGACACACAGAAGTTTCAACCAGAGATCTACAGCATGAAGGCACCATATGTAGGAAGATGGAACAAATTACATCGGGCAAGCAGGCTGTAGCAACACCTTTTTGGCCTAAACACTGCAGAGCTACAATATGAAGACAGTACATTGTCCCAGGCTCTAGCGCCAGAATATGAGTGATTAGTCCAGGGTGACCTGTGGAACAAGATGCGTTGCCTCTCTTTGAGTGGACCCTGAAACTTCTTCTACATGAGGAGTACGGTGTGGGGGATGTGTAGATTACTGGAGCTGCATTTTTGCATGAGGGTCAATCAATCAAATGCTATTTCTAAAGCGCATGGTTACACCAATGGGGTGTCCCCGCGCTAAGATCAGACCTAGGAAAGAGAAAGCAAGAGCATAGGTTGAAGAATGAAGGCACATGATAACCACCAAAGTTATGACGCAAATAGCCAAGTTTTCAATTGTTTGTAAAAGGAGTGTTCCTGCAAGCCAGATCGCAACATTAAGGGCAGGGAGTTCCAGATTTTTGCTGCCAGATAGCTAAATGAGCATGCGAGAGGGAGTGTAGAAGTGATCAAAGGTGGAAGCTAGCTAGGGTCCTATTTTACCAGTTTTTATGGCACTAGCACATAGCTTTGTAAGAATTCTCTTCTCAACAGGCAGCCAATGGAGAGTGTTCAGAGCTTTAGAATCCAAGGATTTCTTTTAGTAAGACCAAGAACCAAACGTGCCACCGCAGTCTGAATGCGCTGGAGTTTGGTAAGACTACCCATGGCTGCTCCTAGATCCTATATTATTGCCATAATCTAGTTGTGATGTGACCAAAGCATGCACAATAGATTTCCTGGCTGCTATGGGGAGGAGATCAATACGTTTTGTTAGCTCTTTGAGGACTCCAAAACACCTGCAACTCTCCTAGCTTGATTAGTTCAGAGTCTAACCAGACTCTTAGATTTTTTGTTACTCTTTTGGGGTAGGGGGTTTGTCCCAGGGATCAGGCCACCAAGCAGAGGTCCAGATAGAGGAAGCATTCCCTACAATCAGTACCTCCATTTTACTGCCATTAAGTTTAAGGCAATGGTTGCCATCCATGTGGCTAGCTCTACTAGGCATAGAGAGAAACAGAGGGGAGAGGCTTCGGAGTCCTGAGATAGGGTGACAATTAGCTGTGTGTCATCAGCGTAGTACACAATTGTCATATTATGTCTTTCCACAATGTCCGCTAGGGAGCCAATATAGAGATTGAACAGAGCAGAGCTTAAAATTGAGCACTGTGGAACTCCTTGTGTTTAAGGCATACTTTCTGATAGAAGAGGGTTCTGTGAGACCTGGAAGCTACGCTCGTGGAGAAAGGATCCTAGCTTTCATGTCTGTTAAATGTCTGCAATGTCAGTGGTGATGTAGTGGGGTCTGATTTTGAGTTGGTGAAAGTAGACAATCCCACAAATGATGTAGCAATTCCTACACCCTGTGGAGAATTCACTGGTGGAATTACTTCCACCACATGGAAAGTATGGAAGAGGAAATCCCACTAAAGCATCCAACTTGAGAGTCAGAGCTGCCTAAATCAGGCCCAGGGTCACGTTTCACCCTCTGGATGCTTGTGTGATTTCTGTCATTTTCTGAATCTGAGTCTGAACAGTGCTAGGACACTGAGCCAGGGTAGCGGGTCTACAGGGCAGGGACCAAAGTGAACATTCACAATTCACGGAGCCTCTTGTGCATGTGGACATTGCACCTCCACAGTTGAAATATTGCCCTCTTTACGAATGCTTGGAGCAGTATCCCTGGGGGAATTGCCGCTCTAGACCATTCTGGGGTGCCGGTTCCTCTGGGCTTACAGTTACCTGGTTCTCAAATACTGGACCTAGTGGTTCTATATCTGGAAACACCAGACCTACATGCACCACAACTGGACAGCAGATCTTGCGTTTTGCCTCTCTCCTGGTGCACAAGGAGGAGAGCGTAAAGCACCCTTTTCTCGACTCAGGATAGCCTTTCCAGAGCCTGCACAGCCACCCCATTCCCACCCTGCATAATTACTTTAGTCCCTCTTTAGAGTCATACTAAAGAGACAATTGTTCTTCACTCATTCTATGTTCTCCTCTCTATGTTTCCCCCTCACCCTCTAATCCTGCCTTGCTACCTCCCTACCAGTCACTCAGTCTTCCATATAGAAACTGAAGACAGATCACCAATATGGGTATCCTAGCATTGGAGGCAGGGCCCCTTCCATTTCCAGGAGAAGGCTTGATTGGCTAGTCACGGCTATTGAAAGAGGATCTCTGGGGCATTCAAATTGGCTCATTCCTCCATAGTAATAACCACTTGCGCTATATTGCAAGTGCGGTCTTTGAACAAGTGCAAGACGGGCGGCTACTGCAATGTCTCGGTCTGCCACAAGTACCAGGGATTGTCTAACAGGGATTACATACAGGTAATAGATAATCAACAGATCCAGCATGGACAGGCAGCTAAAAAGACTTTATGGCTGGACAGAGAAGTTATTTAGCTATGTTTGCGGATCGTATGCTACATCTACACTGATGTTTAAGAAGCCGGCTACATGTCTCACCCGGGTCAACGGCATGTCCCCGCTCCAGTGTTGATAGACTAACCTTCCTCAGCAGGATCCAGACTCCGAAACCTCATTTTGCATGGACCGTGATACCCAGAATTCCTATAAATGTTGACTTCTGCCTAGGGTAACAACAGCAGATGCATACGGTCAAGAGATTTTTGATGAAAATTTCCATATATTCCAAGCCATAGGTTCACTACCAGTCCAGCCCTTGGATGTCTGGTTTCCTTCATTTCACTCCACCATAGAAATAAAAGACAGACCTTTGACCCATATTCTAGACCTGGCTAAAAACAATCATAAAGTGGACCAGATTTCGATACTGCATCCCGGGGTCTCTTCCCAGTAATCGAACCATCTTGATGTGTTCTTCCACATATCTTTCTAAAGTGGATACTCGAAGTTCCTTAAGTAAGTAATGGGTGACCAACGCTAGCACTGCAAAGTCCTCCAATTCGATATCAATGTGCACAACTACCCACAGATGTTGGTAAAGTCTTTGCTAGTAGTGAAGGCCTACTAACATCAAAGATTCGAGGCTACCTACATCTAGAAGATTGGTCGATTCCAACCACCGCTGCAAACCAAGCCCTCGTCAGGCTGAATGTTCTTAGATACACTCAGCTGTTTGGATGAAGCCACCATGCTTGTTCCTGCCGGCCACACAGCAACTCCATCCACAGCACACATTTAGCTTCACTGTCCATGAGCTGAAAAAGGACCTTCGAGATCTGGCCATCACTCAACCAATGCAAGAGGGCCCCAGAATTGAACCTGCTGAGAAGGGTTCTGATTGGATTCCCCGGCCCTCATGGCTTCTGCGTGATCTGTTCCTTATGATCAGAAGGAGGTGGCAGGTTTCCTCAAGACCCGCAGCCTCTGGTTGAAGAAAGCCAACATTGGTCCTGGTCCCGAGCAGCATCTAGGAGCTAGAACCAACCGTTCTAACCATTCATCGTTTTCTCTCGCTTTCCTATGGGACTGTTGGCCTTGTTAAAATATACATTTCTATAAAGATGTTCCACATGAAGAAGTATAGGTCCACCCAGTCTTGACACTACTGTCAGACAAATATAGAGAATTAGGGCTGCACGCTGGACCAGGATATCTAGTTGGACTCAGCAAATGGTGGAGGACCGGCTTGCAGACTCAACCAGCTGGTGCAGGAACAGTGAACGTATCCAAGTGGTGCTTGGGTGGATTTTTAACACCTTGGGTTGAACTCTTTCACATGAAGCGCAAGTCAACGTGCAGATAATTTACATCCTAACTTGTCGGCCTTCCTGAAACACAAATCATCTTGCACATTAATTTTCTACCTTAAGGTCTTATACTTCTCCTAACAAATTGCCAAATCTTTTTGTAGACCGAAGTCTTTTTCAAAGACTGATGAGAACATTACTGTATGTCCTCCTTCGCCTGCATTCCAACTGCAAAGAGATGTGTGTGTTTAACTGTACCTAAGTCTACTATTTAGCAATTTGATCCTACATGTGGGAGAGTGCAAATGAGTACTAAGCTCTAAGTCCTTAGAAAAGGGCACATTTTCAGAAATATCTGAGAGAGAGTAAGAATAATGGAGAGGGAATGAGAGAGAGAGGGAATGAGAGAGAGAAGGAATGAGAAAGAGATATAGAGGGAGAGATCCCTTTATAAGATGGAGAGGCCGGTGATCTTCCAGCAACAGGTGATCTGAAAAGTGTGTTTCATGAACAAATGAAAAATTATGACATTAATGTAGTGTTCCACTACAAGAAGCCTCTAAGCGCTTAAAGTCTAGAAGTGAAGACCATTAACACAATCATGGAGGTCAGTAATGTGCTTACGATTCAATTAGAACCCATTGTGGTAACAACCTTCATTGTGAAGCTCCTGGCCGGGTCTCACTCGTCAATGGTTAGGGCTAGACTTGGAGAGCCCTGGGCTACATCTCCTGTCAAGACTAGTCCTGTGAGTCCAACAAACCCAGAAAACATTGCTCCCCGGGGGGTACTATGGCTCTGTGCTTGGAAGCAGGTAGAGTGCAAAGACCTTCAGATGGCTAGCAGGAATATCCTACAGTAGAACATGATAAAGAGACAGTAAGACATGCAATTTGGAAATGGAAGAAATATCCAACCAAGATCAATAAAAATGTCTCTTATTCAACTGTAAGCTCTTAGTAACTGAAGACTAAGGTCTCAGGAGTAAGACACATGCATTATATTGGCATAAAACCCACCAAGACACCAAGGAACCAGAGGAGTCTTGGCGATAGCCTTGGTTAGCGGTGCACTCCTGTTCTGTATTTAAGTGGTAGAAGTTGGTAGGAGTCTCATCCCTCATGACCTCTCATCTCTCTCAATGTTTCGCTTGATGTCTCACGAAGCCTGAGGCTCCATCCTCAATGTACACTTGAACAAGACACTTTGAGTAAATTATCTACGTTCTTATAATTTGTTCGGTGCTGCTCCTGGCTGCAGGGGGTGAAGGTGACCACAAGGCCTACTGACAGAACCTGGAGGACAAAGGGTGAAGAAGAAGCCCGAAATGCATTGGGAATTATACACTACTGAGGATGTAATATGTATATGTCCTGTGTTGTGAAAAGGCCTGGATGGGCATACCTTCAGCATCAGAGTTTTATACATTTAATAGATTTTTATACATTAAAATGGATTTCATGTGACAGGATGAACCGAAAAATTGAAAAGATTGTAACAACGTGAATAAAATTACTTAATGGATAATAATTGTGGCACATGTTTTGTGCGATGCAACAGTGCTTCTGCAATGGGAGCGATTGTGTTCCCGCATAATTGGATTGTACTTTACTGACGGGGACGTAGGGCGGACCGCGTTTCCAGGATGCACGCAAACAAATACGATTCAACTAAAGAAAGAATGAGGATAAAAGGTGTGCACTTCAACTCTATGTTTTCGAACTACTGACTGAACCTGCCATGTTCATGGAGCTCTTATCTTCACTCCCTGGGTTTCCAGTTTCAGACGTGCGTACAATAGTCGAGGCGTGAATGTGCTGGATTAAACTCAAGCTGATGGCCAGACTATCCTACCTCAAAGTAGAGGGTACGAGGACCAGGCTTTCACCTTATGACAGTCGGTGACATGTGCACTAAGTAGCATCGTCTACCTGTGCAAAGAGGCTGAGAGGGTTCAATAATGCCTACTATCAGACCCTCATGGTAAAAGGAGAGACAAGCAGTAGAGCCAGCCTTTCACCAACAAACGATAGGCACCTAGCTCACCTCAGGGCAGTTGTACTTGAAGTGGGTCACTTTGTTATCGGAAGCACAAAATCTGACCACAGGAGTGTACAAACTCTCCAATGGCTTCACATGTATGGAGGTATGGGCACTGTACAAGATGGCCACCCACAAAGTCCTACCCACAGGGAACCCTCCTACCAATCAATTAGATGAAAATATCTGGAGGCCGATGGTGTGTTTGCAGCACTGAATATATTCTTTCGGAAACTGCTGGATTGAAAAACACAGCTCACAGTGGTTCAAGCCTAGTCTGGCATTAAAGCCAGGGTTTGGGCATCCCTTCCCCATCTCTTCATCTGACCTCGGTCTTCATCTTATATTTCTCTCTCCCAGTTACTACCTTTTCTTCTCTACACCAGCCTTGTTATTTTGGTCTTACACCCATTGTATCTACTTTTCCATATCTTTACTACATTAGCCTAGGCTGGTCTTTCTGTTGCATGATCACTCCTGTTGGGATTTGTTTGTTGCTTCCCCTCCTTCCCTCCATCTTTGGTATCTGACTCCTGCGTTTTTGTCTCATGTACTTCGACATCCAGATGTGATTCGCTTTAAGCTCTCTTAGCTGCTCCTGCCCCTTCCTCTCGAGTGGGCAAGTCCCCAATTCTTCTGCTCATCATATTCGTACTGGTATTTGTAAGTGTACATCTAAATTTTCCTCTGTAGGTATGCATTAATCACAATTATCTATAAACCACAAAAAAACTAAATAAATCGATAAAAGCATGTAGCGTCCATCTTACTGTGTCCCTTCCTTTACACAAACATATAACTTTACTGTATCCCACTAAATAACATACGGTCCAAATCACAAACATTGTTATACCCTTCGACTCTTAAAATAAAAATGTTCCACTACAGCCCTTTCGCTGCGGCGGCTATTCCGCTGCAGCGCTAACAGGGCGGGGCGGCCGCGCGGCGGTCGCATGCTGGTGACAGAACCGCTCCGTCACCAGCCGCGGTTGAGCTGCGCTCGTGATGGAGCGGTTCCGTCATGGCCCGACCCGCTCAATAGAACGCGCCGCGCAGGCGCGGCTGCCGGGCCATGACGGAACCGGTCCGTCATCAGCACAGCGCCAACGCAGCTGATGACGGAGCGGTTCCGTCATCAGCAGGGGAGGGGTTAAAATCCACAGAATCAGGGTTGATGGATTTGTATGTTTGTATCTTGTTTTTTTACGAATGCAGTATATAATCTTGACAAAATAAAGGTCAGAGGTGATAGTGTGGGTATTTTGGGGTAAGTGTTTCTGTTGGCACCCAAAAACCTAGATTTTAGAGCCTTCAATATCAATAGCACTTTACCAAGCTGCACATGTGCAGAAATTCACTCCTGTCAAAGGCAGAGTTGGAAAGTGTGTTTCTGTTGCAGTACATCCTCCACACTTTTGCCTGATTCTGATGCGTCTTTGACTGAGTGTGCAGGGGGTTCCTGCTAGCCAGGTTTCCAGTGCCTGTGTTCTTTCCCAAAACTGCACCATTGATTCCACAATTGGCACACTTCTGGCTCACATACAAGTCCCTTGTAAAAGATACCAGTGGTACGAAGGGCCTTGTGACAAGAGAGGGTCTCTAAGGGCTGCAGCATGTATTGTGCCACCCAAAGAGACCAGTCACCAAATACAGGCAGCCTGTGTGTTTTGGTGCACATAAAGGCGAAGAGACGACTTAACATACATCCCTGCATGCCAGGCCTACCAGCACTGCAAGAGGCATAGGTAATTCACCCCTGCAGTAGGCCTTATGGCCCAAAGGCAGGGTGTACTATACCTCAAGTGATGGTGCCCCCTGAAATCCTACCAATGTGCTAGTGTGTGCCTGACTGGTCCCCACCAGCCTGCAACCTCTGGACATGTTTCTATCCCCCTGAGGTGGGAGCCTTTTGATCTTGAGCATCAGAAACAAAGCCTGGTCTGGGTGGAGCTGCTTCATACCTACCCCGAAGCAGGAACAGAATCGAAAGGTGGTGAGTCTCAAAGGCATCCCGTCCTATGTTATGCTGACCGGGGCCTCCCCAGCTAGTGGAGATGCCCGCCCCCCTGACCAAGCCCCATGTTTGGCAGCAAAATCGGTGGGAAAATTAGTAAGCAAGAGAGGTGTGTCTGCTTACAACCAGGGCCACCCCTAAGGTGCCCTGACCTGAAGTGACCCCCTCCTTCCAGAATCCTCCATATTCTTTTTAAGGACTCTAGCCGACAGAGTTAGGGATATGACCCTACCAAGAGGGAGTGGACATACAAATTGTGTAGGCACCCTGGATGTAAGTAGCCAATTGGCTATTACCTTCTGACCCCTGTAACGCCCCTAAAGTTAGTCTTTATGGGCACCACTAAACCTTAAACCTCTGATTACCAATGACCTACGAGGAAGAGGACAAAGAAGAGATGATCCCTGCACGAGAAGAAGCTTCCGCCACTGACTTGGTCCCAGCCTTGCCAGCCTGTCTGGAACTTCGAACTTTGCAGCTCACATGACTCATCTGGCAAATCAGCGCCCTCCAAAACCATGGGAAGACTCCTGATCTCCAGTGGATAGCAGACATGTCCAAAAGGAAACCAACTTTAAAGACCAAAGCTCTGGCTGTGGAACCGCGAAACCGATTACCTCTTCACCCGACTCCCACAGCCCGAGTTCCAGTGATCCACTGGTCCAGAAAAGGTTCCTAAGTGTTTCTGAGAAACAGTCCACCATATGCAGACCACTGTCGAACTCCACGTTAACGCCGGCAGCCTCTGTCCGACGAACCCCCCCCAAATGAGACCTGCACCGGCAAGCTGTTTCCCAACGCCAAAGGGCACCCTTGCACCCAGAGCCCCTGGGCCTTGGGGAGATCAGCCAATGTTGTTCTGATGCTCCAGCACATCCCACCTTACCTGTGCAGCTGTAGTTCTCCTTCAAAAGGCCTCCTAGCCTGAGCCTGGAGCCTTTTTCTGACTTTGATATTCCCCATTGGTTTGCATTGGGCCCCCGACGCTGTGTTGGAACTCTGCAACCGGCTGCCCCTGTGCCGCTGGAGGTGTAAGTTTGGTGTTTCCTTGAAGCTCCCCCTGAGTTTACTTTAAACCCTGGCAACTGGGTTACCAACCCGTGATGCTTACCTGTAAGTAGTACCACTTCGATTGCCCCCTTTCTCCATTGGATAACATTGGCACCTGATGCTGAGTTTGACCTCTACACCCAGCCGTCCCAGTGCCGCTTGTGGTGGAGTTGTGTCACTTACCTGAACCTTACTTAGTGCTGATTCTTTATCCAGAAACTCAATATCGTAAATCGTTTATTTACCTGCATATTGCTGATTGTGTTGCCTCCCGTAGGATAACATTGTACTGATTGAAAAATGCAGTGTCCACATTTTTACATTGAAAAGCATTGATATTGCAAAACGTAATCAGTTGCAACAAAGGATCTTTGGTTCTATAAAATAAATATACTAAAGCATTCTTTCTTCAAACCATTGGTCCCGTATCTAGCCATTGAGTGTGAGTAATCATTTCTTGCCTGTGTGTGTACAACACATGCTTAGCACCGCCCTCTGATAAGCCTGACTGCTCGCCCACGCTACCACAAAAGAGGGGATTAGTATTATCTACTTGAGCCTCTGTAAAGCCTCCGGGGATCCACTGGACTCTCTGCAAACTATACCTTACTCTGGTATCATACACACAGAGCCAGCTTCCTACAGGCAGTGATTGGTGCATTTTCATAGAAAGAAACAGATTTCAAGTATTTAATGGGGGGAATGAGACGAGGTTTCCCCACAGGGGAAAATACATTCTTTGTGGAAAAGAAATACATTTACAGCACCATTCTCTAGCAATGAATGTTCATCTTGGTGGCATTTCCATGTCTGTACATCTTGCCCAGCAGGAGGTCTACAAACCTACAAGTGGGGCCCGCTTCAAGGAGCCACACCTTGAATTGCTTGTCCTTTGATAGTCAGAAAATGATTCAAAGCACAAGAGATATCCCCTGAGCCTTTAAACTTGAGACTTTGTAAACATGGCCTACATTCCTCGCAGGCGCTCTGCCCATGTAATAAACACAGAGGTGTTCTGGACATGGGTGTGCACGCTTGTATGTTTAATCAAACATTGGACAATTCTTAGATTGTGAAACACACGTGGAATCTTTCAATTGGCTATTGTTTTCTTGTTAGTGATTGGCTGTGATATTTTCAGCAAGGAGAATTTAAGAATTCTTTTTTGTGGAATGATTGTATGTCAACATTTGATGTTATTGTATGTTCTTTTATGGTTTTAAGTATCCAATTAACAGTCAGTCAGTCAAAATTTACTTTATTTGGTTTATCACAACCATAAAGCATTCATGTACAAAAATTCTATTAAAATAGCAACAGGTTAAAAGTTCAGGTGGTTAAAATTTGTTTTAGCATTCATTAATTAAATACTTCCTCCCAGGCCTTATCTGTGGTATCCAATTAAAGTATTTTGACTGACAAAATATGTACCCCGCCAGCATGCCATGGAGAGAGCGGAGGTCTTTGGCACCAGAATATTGTGACCAAATCATCAATGCATCGTACATAGCGTTTACAAACACGTCACCCCCCCCTTTGGCATTAATAATGGAAAATCTACACCTAATAGGCGGAGCTTTTGTGAGCAATCTCTGGGTCATGATCTTTCCATCAGACAATATTTTTGCTTACGATATTCTGACACACAACTGAGCGGAGAACGCCTGACAACAGGTATGACAGGTTAAATACAGAGCTGTGCTTCAAATACACATGCAATCATGCCTTTATAGATTACAGATGTGCACACTCATACTGCTATTATATACCCATAATTCGGGTGTGCGAAATTTGTGTCATTTGCTTTTGTATATTTTTGTGAAATTGTAGGAAAACTTTACGATATTACGCATAATTACACAAAACGAAAGTCTGTCCTTTAGTGCCGTGCTTTAGCACAAAATACGCCCTTGCATCACTGTTTGGCGTGAGGATGCATTTTGCACTAAAAAAGAGCAACAACCCACAATTGCTTGGAAGAGCAGCCGCTGGTTTTCAGGAGGCCTGCGAATGGTGGGTGGGTAAGGGTTCCACGACTGGCATTTTTCGGGAATTACGTGCAAATGGTGTAACTTGAAATTTCAAAAATGTTGCAAATTACTCCAGTGTAACTAAAATTTCACCCAGGACGGATAATTACAAAAAAAATACCATAAATGTTTATGTACACATGCACACAAACACACTCACACATGCCAAACACGCTAATGGATTTCAAAGTATGTATTCTAAAACATGATTAGAAATGTGCATACAGAAATGTGATGCATGTTACGAATGCACAGAAATCCACACTCACGTCCATACACGAACACAGACTACTCATGCCTGCGCACGCCAACAAACACGCACATACACGCGCGTGCACGCACGCACCCCCTTCACCTTCCACCCCCTCCCTCCCTCACAACCATACAGGCACTCGCAGGGCCCCAGGGCCCTCTCCTTCTCGCCCTACCGCCATTGATTACACTACTAAAGCGCCTGTTCTCCATGTGGGCGCTTGGTGATAAACGACAACGAATATTGATGTACAAAGATGTACACGGACATAATCGGGCGTGAGAACAGCTTCATTGCAGCAAATATTTCCGTGAAAATAATTCGGTTTACTATACAATACCGAAACAGCCACTTAATACTCTGCGCCGCAATACACACACACATACACACACACACACACACACACACACACATATATATAAAATACACACACACACATATATACATATATATAGTCATTGGTGTGTGTGTGTATATATTGATACATGTACATGTGGTCAGGTAATTATTGTGTCGATTTTATGTGTAGATAGATGTATGCACACGCGATTCCGAGATAGCGACTCCATGCTAAAGGTCACGTGACAGCCCCGTGCTCCGAGGCCATTTTAGGAGGCCTATAACTCTGCCCCCTCTAAAGCAATTGTGGCCACATTTTTTAATTTCCCAAAGCTCGCGAGCAGCAAATAACTCCCTGGTAGTCAGAGGGACGCCACGCTGCTTTTCCCGAATGAAGCCTGCATCTAAATACACACGTGCATTAGAAATAATAGGGCGTGCGCGAGCGTGACGGATCCTATACTGAGCGCTCCTATGACATATGGTATATATAGCTGCACACACAGACACACCCACGTCGAGGCGCACGCTCCCGGGACCCACCTTTGTTGCAGAGCCCCCCGTGGAGCAGGGCGAGGAGCAGGAGCACGAGGAGGGGGGCAGTGCAGGACTCGGGGGTCCCCATGGCCGCTCCTGGTTCGTTGGGCGCTCAGTGCAAGAGTGATGGAGGGCCACGTCTGTCACCTGGCGGCCTCTCCCAAGCCTGTCTCTTAGACTATCTCCTTGGATACCGTATGGGGGATGTCTGTCTGCCGCCTGGTTACCGTGCCCTGGATGTCTGTCTCCCTGGTTACCGTGTCCGTGATGTCTGCCTGTCTCCTGTGGTACCGTCTCCCAGGGCTCGCCTGTCTCTTGCTTGCCGCTCTCCGGATGGTCTGCCTCCCGGGTCCGCGTATTGTGGATGTCTGTCTGTGTCCTGGGCGTATGTGGGATGTCTGTCTGTCTCTCGCGGGTACCCTATGCCTGGTGGTCCCTCGCTCTCCCTGGGTCCTCTTCTCGGATGTCCGTCTCCTTGGTAACAGTCTCGGGGTGATGGGAGGGATGCTGGGTTTGGGGTCCGGGGAGGATGAGGAGGAGGAGGAGGGGGATGTTGTTTGCTGGTCTTCGGTCCCCGCTTAGGATGCTGCCCAGAATTTAAAAAAAATATATGGAAAATGCCCATCCCATGCACCGCAGCATGACGTCACCGGCCGAGGACGGGCAGCCGCTCCAGCCAATGGCAGGGCTCGTTCAACAGATACTGCAGGAGGCAGGAGCAGAGGAGGGGGGCGAGCGGGCGATGGGGCGCGCGAGGAGGAGATGTGGTGAGAAAACCAATCAATGTCCATTTATTTATACACGGTGTGGCTTAGGCTGCTCTTAAACGAAATCCCCTGTTATAGGCCCCGGTGCCGAGGCGCCCAGAGATCATGTGCTTTGGTTAAGGACACACGGTGCGGTCTAGCGGTGAAGCCAGGATTAGAACTCCTGTCTCTTGGTTTTAGAGTGTCAGAGTAGGACAAATAGAGAAGGAGCGAATGGAAGGAGTCACACGAGAGGAAAACAGATATCAGGGGAGAGAGAGCGAGGAAGAGAAGGGACCTCGAGGGCAGAGGAAAACACAAGGCACTAGGAAAGAGAGCGGGTGAGACAAGGGGTGGGTGGGGGGGGGGGATTTTTGGGAGAGAATAAAAGGAGGGCGACAGGGTTAATGAAAAGAAAGATGCGAGTGAGAAGGAGAGAGAGGAAGATGACGGTAAAGTGAAGAAGGGAATTGGAGAGAGAGTGAGTGGGAAGAAAAGACGGAAACGTGGAATGGTGAGGGAGAGTATGAGAGGCAGGAGAAGTGGAGAGAGGAAAGAGTGGGTGTATTAGCTGGGAGATAAAAGGGAAAGGGTGGTGTGCCGAGACGGAGAAGAAAAGGAGGTAAGTTTCAAAATGGAAAAGTTTGGGGAAGAGAAAGGGAATGAGAAAAACAACTGACTTTTAAGGACCGTATTGTCTTCAAGTATGAGATCAGTCCATCAGCCTGACCTCAGACTGTGACGTCAGTCAAAGGACCAGGAAGAGAAGAAGAAAGTGCTGGGTGTAAATAATGCTTCAATCAAACGCTGCCACTGGTAATTCATTAGTCGTGGCCTCTGCCCAGGCCATGTTGTTTTGACCACTTTACAACTACAAACATTGGCCGACCTTCTGGGAATCCAAAAAGAACAATTGATGGACAGAATGCTGAAGAATGTCAAACATTCACCCCAGTACAGGTATCTGGGGCTAAATCCATCACTTTTTTTGCTCCCCATGCCATTCCATATGCAGATCAGTCTTGACCCTTCTCCCCATGGGAACAGTCCAGCCCGAACTGCGAGGCCAGGTCCTCCCTGGACTGGAAACAAGCATCCTAGACCGGTTTCAGGGTTTCACTCCTCTTCAGCCAGGATAGCTTGACTCCAGTGGTGTGGAGAGCACGGGACCCACGTCTGAGCATACTCGTCCCACTCGGGGTGACAAATGCAAAAACAACAATTGATGGACAGAATGCAGAACAATGTCATACATTCACCCCTGTACAGAGATCTGGGGGGTAAATCCATCGTTTTTTTGCTCACCATGCCATTCCAGTTTAAACCCAGCCATATGCAAATCAGTCTCGATCCTGCTCTCCATGGGAACAGTCCAGCACGAACTGCCAGGCCAGGTCCTCCCTGGACTGGAAACAAGCATCCTGGGGCACCATCAGGTCATACGTGGTAGGGAAAAAGGGAAGCGTTTTATACCTGTCAAATAGCAGAGAGAGTGTAACCGGGGTGGTCAGACTTCAGTGAGCCCACGTTTTGGGTATCAGCTGATGTGTGTCAGAATGTTGGAGGTAGGATGAAGGTCTGACAGGCCCTACCTGCTATTGCTGTGATCTAAGGTTTTAACATGTAATAAATAATAAAGAACTTACCTCCTATCTTAGTGGCAGGAGTGGCCTGTGCAGGTAAGTGCGGTGGGGCGGGGGCTCGAAAAGGGAAAAATAATTAAATAATTAACTTTCCCTCGTCGTCGTCTGTCGAGTCCCCCCTTCCCCGCCCCACTGCTCTTACCTGCACTGGCCGCTCCTGCTTAGAGGCTCCAGTGGCTGTTTTGGAATTGCTATTCATCTCGTACTGTTAGATTTTATAATGTGTATTCAACGTTTAGGCCTTAATTTTATTAAGTACCAATATGATGTTTGTATGTTACGGTTTTAATTAACTGTATAATAAAAGAACCAGTGGCTCCAGATTCTTGTATGAATATCTCGTCCTCTAAGTTCAACAGTTTGGCGACGAGTTGTTAAAGAGCTGCGTCAAAATGCATGAAGGCTCTGATGGAAGCTGGGAGCCATTTCTGGCAGGGGAGAAGGCCTGCTGTGAGGTGGAAGATGGCCCTCTCATCATTCCCACCCGGAAGTCAAACTTAGGCTGCTGGCAAGAGGAGTCCAGGGAGAAGGGTGGGCAAGATCTGGGAAGGACAAAGTGCGAGCTGAGGGGAGTTTTGTACTGAAGTGATGTGACCCAGTGTACAATCCTAGGCTTAAGGACAATGCTATGGAGACTTTGTTATAAGGACAGCTGTAGAGACAGTGGAAAAAAGAAGACATCTCCTTTAAAGTAAGCGTAACTCAGTAATAATCCATGAAGCGACAGGCAGTAATAGATTCAACAGTGACATGAGGAGCAGCTTTGGGGAATGCACTGGTTAATTTGTAAAAAAAACAAGTGCAGGGGCTCTCGTCAGGAGGTAGCTTGCACCAGCCCATTTCTCCTGTTAGCGCCTCCTAAAACAGAACCAACTGCTAAACATGAAAGTGGGGAGGGGATGTGGCGTACAGGCCAGAGATGCAGACTTCGGAGCTGAGGAACTAGGTTTGAGTCTCGGTAACGGCTCAACATCCTTTGATTCTGGGCAAATCACTTAATCTCCCTGTAAATTGATGTGTCCTTAACTGTTGCTCATGAAAAGCACCGGTGTTGATGCTTAAGTGCCGGTGCTGAGCACCGGAAACCACTGGCTCAAATTAAGCACTGGGTGAGTATGCAGAATAATATATCAATTAAGGTGACTGCGACAACAGGCTAGTCAATGCCTTTGGAGGGTCCAGTGTGCCGTTGGTGTTAGTGAACTACAACAGTTGCACCTCACTCCATATGAATTCAGGTGTCACGTGTGCGGCCCTCATACATCCCTCATAAGCCCAGCTACAGCTCCGTCGAGAGGCAAACCTTTACCTGCATCGCTAGGTGGGAGTGTGCCTCCTGACTAGCACTAACCCTGGGGAGGAGAACAGTACTTGGTCTCCAATAACCCTGGTCAAAGCCATTTCACATGTTTTATGGTGCCAAGCGTTGATTTTCAAGAGGCAAAGGGCTGTGGCTGGCTCTGTGGTCAATCCTATGGACAAAGGCCTTGGGTCAATGTACAGAACCAGCGAAATCAGGTCTTTTGTTTTCAGCACAAGCCAGTCGGCCCTGGAAGAGGTTGTGGTGTTTGGGGTATAGTGGTGCAACTTGCTTGTGAGCCTCATCAATGTCTTGTATTCTAGACTTGAGTGTTGGAGTGGGGGCTCTTGTAATGTAGACTTGGACATCATGAAGGAGGGTAGTAAGCTAATATATGATTGAGACAGGTCTGGAGACATTGAAGAAAGACTACACAAGGCCTCCTGGTCAATTTAGAAAGAGAAGTAGGACTTTCTCTAAGGGCACTGGAAATAGAAACGAGACAGCGTTTTTATCAATGGCAGCGTAGCCTGAAGTCATGGGAAGTTCAACATCGTCTTCCTGGCATTTTTCAAATTGTGATGTTAAATTATGACATCCAGTTAATTAATCAGTGAGGTTAGTTTGCATTGATAGCGTTCATATTATTTGATGTGCTTTTGTTACCAAATATGCCTTCTTTTCCTTCATGTGTGAGGTTTCTTAGGTTGGGAAGCCGTTTGGTGATTCTTGCATAATGAAAAACCCTGTGATCATCTTATTGGTTAGCTAAAAAAGTAATATCACTCCAAGAGCTAATTATAACATTGCATCATCACACCAGGACCCAATAGACTGTGGCTTCATTCCTTGAAATAGACACGAAACTATATCATCATCAGGCAGAAATCTGATGTCATTCTGTGATTTCAGACTCATAACCTGATGCCAGACAGCGACATCAAGGAAGGGGTGGGACTCTAAACGAACCGTGTCATCATACAAAAATATGAAAATAGATTGTGACATCACTCCAGGAAATGACCTCAGTCAGTTTATGAACCCAGCATCACATTGTGACATCAGTCAAGGAGCCAGACATCAGACTATGAATTTATAATGTGTCATGACTCTTGGCCCTCATATCGGACGATGTAGTGCTTCGCTGCCTTACTGGGAGCTATGTGTAGTTCTACGAGGCAGCGTCGGCCAGATGTGGCCTAGTGACCAGAGACTGACTTCGGAACTGGGCAGTCAAGTTCAAATCCCAGCCTCGGCTCAGCACGCTTCTCTTCTGCACAAATCACTTTACATCCCCGGGCCTAAAATAAAAAGACTGTGGGGCATATTTACAAGAGGATTGCGCCGCCGAAGCGTCACTTTTTATGGTTTTCTGGTGGCGCAATGCCCTGCTTCATATTTAGAAAGCGGCGTTAAGCCACTTTGCGTGTCTTAACGCCGCTGTGTAAATAACAAACCCTTTCATTCAAGTATCTGCGTTAAATGGGTGTGAAATTGGTGTTGCTGTGAGCATTCCACCGCAACACCCATTGGTTTTTGAAGCTGCCCCAAATTTACAAGGATCTATAAATCTGAGGCAGCGGCAAAAACGAACACCAATGAAAAGCAGGCGTTAGAGTGGCGCAACAAGAAGAAATACTTTTATTTCTCCTCATTTTCGCTCTTTCTATGTGTGCCGCATTCCGCCGCACACAGAGAAGGAGCAACTCGCCTTTAATGATTGTTTATGTGCAGGAAGCTGTCTCTTCCAGCACATAAACAATCATCCCTGCAACGCAGGAGCCCTTGCACCATGGCGTAAGGGTGTCTGCGTCGGCGCTGGGCAGCTTTTTTTAGCGCCGGCGCAAGGGCAAAGAAAGGGGTGCGCCGTATTCCTGTGAATACGACGCAGCCCTGCGTTTTTTAAATTATGCTGCACTGCGCTGCTAAATTGCTTGGATCGCGGCACCATTTCTTTGTAAATATGCCCCTGTATTATCTGGTTCTCATCTAATAAAAAACACAAAGGGCCTTATTTATAAGCCCCTTGAGCCACAGGTGCATCACTTTTAATATGGGAAAAACGTGACGTACCGGCGGCGCAAGGGCCTTGTAAATAAGCTCCAAAGTGTCTGGATCTCTTGTAAAACTGCTCCCCGGGCCAACCAAGTGCGTGCTATAGAAAACTGCAAAAATAAAAAATGAATAAGACAGAAGATGCTGGAGAAGAAAAGGAGCCCCTGGTGTCAGCGTTTGTACCCAGCAGGTGTTGCATAGCAAGGCACGTCCGCCACTATGCGGCGAAGGAACAGACCGACACAAAACAAAGCAGGTTTTGCAGATTATGAGACCCAGGAAGAAGGCTCCAGTGGTCAGGCAGGCTGACTTGCAGCTTAGAGGCGTGGAAGGAAGTACACTGCAGCTTCAGGTGTCTGACCAGTCCAGAGGCAGAGCCCTCTTCCAACGCCAGGGGTCGCACTTCCTCTGTCTCCTGCTGATGCCTCCTGAGGCAGCTGGGACATTCTGGATGCAGCCTCCATTTTCAGCATGCCTGTAACTTTTCTCCCTAACCTTTGATCTTTGAAGGTCAAACCAAACACCCAAATGCCTTTTTGTGAAAAATGCTTTGCCTTTATTTATTTATTCATACCATCCATAAATGCTGTAAGCGACAGATGTTACTATTACCTAATTTATCTATTACCAAGTTTAATGGTCGTCAATTATCCCAAACACAGAAGGATTACAGCCTCAGTTGTCTGCCGGATTTGTACACCTCACCTATAGATCACAGTAAATGTTAGCCACAAGGATTTACTCACTAAGCTATCTTTATGGCTATCACTACACATGAAGGTCTTGAAAATGGCGCCATATATATATTTTTAGGTCAAGCCTGGGCAGCGCAAAGCGCTGCTCTTCGAGACATGCTGTATTCAGTGTATGGGCGATCAGGTACTTTGGATACGCCCACCTTTTTGGTTGGCTAGTTGGCCTGCTTATTAACATTCTTTTTCTCTGGTTGGTTAATATTGTGCAACTGTCCTGCTTTTCAGTTTTTGGTTCCCTCCCAACAGACATCACCAATTGATTCTTTTGGTTGGCCATCTCTTGACTTTGTGAGATATCCTCCTCCGAGTACAAATGTAGCGTCCATCGATTTCGTTATCTGCAGGGGAAACATTTAGGCCCTTTTCTACAGGCCAGTGGCCTGCTGTTGAAGAACCTCGTGGGATGCTGGAGGTACTACTCAGAATATAGTTTTTCACCTTTTTTATGTTGATCGCATATTCAGACTCTTATTTTATTCACCAGTACTGTGTGTTTACTTTTTCACACTGAACACGTTCAATATCATTTTTGTCCCATTAATCGCTGACTGAACCAGCGGGAATGGTTTACTAGCTTTTATGAATGATTCCCGTATAGACATTGTTCCTTTAACCCCTTCTATGCTGATGACGGCCCCCGTCCGTCATGCACCGCGGTGGGCGTGTGTTGATGACAGCTGGGGGCCGTCATGAACCCGCCCACTCATTAAAAGCGCTGCACAGGCGCAGAATCGCGGCCGCGCCCAAGGGGTTAATAGAAAATCATTGTGTGCCTGTAAAAGAAAGTAAGAACACGCATTTGCTATGCAATAGGTCTCGCATTACTGAAAGTTTAAGCTATTGGCGTTGCATTATTATTTGCAGCGCCAATAGGTCAAACTTTCAGTAATGCGAGACCTATTGCATTGCAAACGCTTGTTGAGTCTAACACCTGGGAGCATACTCACTCCTCACCTCTTTCATTAGGCAAGAGGACATTAATAGAATCTCATGGACAGCGTGCCTTAAGCAAAGCCTGCCCATCCGCCTAGACTTTACCACAGTGAGGTTAATGGAGTTTCCACTCGGGAACACACTCTCCCTCCGGTCTGAGCTCAGCTTCTTCATAGAGATCAATGGAGTCTCACACCTTGGAACACACTCTCACTCTGTCTGAACTCAGCTTCTTCATAGACTTCAATGGAGTCTCACACCTTGGAACACACTCTCACTCTGTCTGAACTCAGCTTCTTCATAGACTTCAATGGAGTCTCACACCTTGGAACACACTCTCCCTCGGTCTGAGCTCAGCTTCTTCATGGAGTTCAATGGAGTCTCACACCTTGGAACACACTCTCACTCGGTCTGAGCTCAGCTTCTTCATAGAGTTCAATGGAGTCTCACACCTTGGAACACACTCTCACTCGGTCTGAGCTCAGCTTCTTCATAGACTTCAATGGAGTCTCACACCTTGGAACACACTCTCACTCTGTCTGAACTCAGCTTCTTCATAGACTTCAATGGAGTCTCACACCTTGGAACACACTCTCCCTCGGTCTGAGCTCAGCTTCTTCATGGAGTTCAATGGAGTCTCACACCTTGGAACACACTCTCACTCGGTCTGAGCTCAGCTTCTTCATAGACTTCAATGGAGTCTCACACCTTGGAACACACTCTCACTCGGTCTGAGCTCAGCTTCTTCATAGAGTTCAATGGAGTCTCACACCTTGAAACACACTCTCACTCGGTCTGAGCTCAGCTTCTTCATAGAATTCAATGGAGTCTCACACCTTACAACACACTCTCGTTCGGTCTGAGCTCAGCTTCTTCATAGAGTTCAATGGAGTCTCACACCTTGGAACACACTCTCGCTCGGTCTGAGCTCAGCTTCTTCATTGACTGCAATGGAGTCTCACACCTTGGAACACACTCTCCCTCGGTCTGAGCTCAGCTTCTTCATAGACTTTAATGGAGTCTCACACCTTGGAACACACTCTTGCTCGGTCTGAGCTCAGCTTCTTCATAGAGTTCAATGGAGTCTCACACCTTGGAACACACTCTCACTCGGTCTGAGCTCAGCTTCTTCATAGACTTCAATGGAGTCTCACACCTTGGAACACACTCACTCTGTCTGAACTCAGCTTCTTCATAGACTTCAATGGAGTCTCACACCTTGGAACACACTCTCACTCTGTCTGAACTCAGCTTCTTCATAGACTTCAATGGAGTCTCACACCTTGGAACACACTCTCCCTCAGTCTGAGCTCAGCTTCTTCATGGAGTTCAATGGAGTCTCACACCTTGGAACACACTCTCACTCGGTCTGAGCTCAGCTTCTTCATAGACTTCAATGGAGTCTCACACCTTGGAACACACTCTCACTCTGGTGTGAGCTCAGCTTCTTCATAGACTTCCATGGAGTCTCACACCTTGGAACACACTCTCACTCGGTCTGAGCTCAGCTTCTTCATAGAGTTCAATGGAGTCTCACACCTTGGAACACACTCTCCCTCGGTCTGAGCTCAGCTTCTTCATGGAGTTCAATGGAGTCTCACACCTTGGAACACACTCTCACTCGGTCTGAGCTCAGCTTCTTCATAGAATTCAATGGAGTCTCACACCTTACAACACACTCTCGTTCGGTCTGAGCTCAGCTTCTTCATAGAGTTCAATGGAGTCTCACACCTTGGAACACACTCTCGCTCGGTCTGAGCTCAGCTTCTTCATTGACTGCAATGGAGTCTCACACCTTGGAACACACTCTCCCTCGGTCTGAGCTCAGCTTCTTCATAGACTTTAATGGAGTCTCACACCTTGGAACACACTCTTGCTCGGTCTGAGCTCAGCTTCTTCATAGAGTTCAATGGAGTCTCACACCTTGGAACACACTCTCACTCGGTCTGAGCTCAGCTTCTTCATAGACTTCAATGGAGTCTCACACCTTGGAACACACTCACTCTGTCTGAACTCAGCTTCTTCATAGACTTCAATGGAGTCTCACACCTTGGAACACACTCTCACTCTGTCTGAACTCAGCTTCTTCATAGACTTCAATGGAGTCTCACACCTTGGAACACACTCTCCCTCAGTCTGAGCTCAGCTTCTTCATGGAGTTCAATGGAGTCTCACACCTTGGAACACACTCTCACTCGGTCTGAGCTCAGCTTCTTCATAGACTTCAATGGAGTCTCACACCTTGGAACACACTCTCACTCTGGTGTGAGCTCAGCTTCTTCATAGACTTCCATGGAGTCTCACACCTTGGAACACACTCTCACTCGGTCTGAGCTCAGCTTCTTCATAGAGTTCAATGGAGTCTCACACCTTGGAACACACTCTCCCTCGGTCTGAGCTCAGCTTCTTCATGGAGTTCAATGGAGTCTCACACCTTGGAACACACTCTCACTCGGTCTGAGCTCAGCTTCCTCATAGACTTCAATGGAGTCTCACACCTTGGAACACACTCTCGCTCTGTCTGAACTCAGCTTCTTCATAGACTTCAATGGAGTCTCACACCTTGGAACACACTCTCCCTCGGTCTGAGCTCAGCTTCTTCATAGAGTTCAATGGAGTCTCACACCTTGGAACACACTCTCCCTCGGTCTGAGCTCAGCTTCTTCATAGACTTCAATGGAGTCTCACACCTTGGAACACACTCTCCCTCGGTCTGAGCTCAGCTTCTTCATGGAGTTCAATGGAGTCTCACACCTTGAAACACACTCTCACTCTGGTCTGAGCTCAGCTTCTTCATAGACGTCAATGGAGTCTCACACCTTGGAACACACTCTCCCTCTGTGTGAGCTCAGCTTCTTCATAGGCTTCAATAGAGTCTCACACCTTGGAACACACTCTCCCTCGGTCTGAGCTCAGCTTCTTCATAGGCTTCAATGGAGTCTCACAACTTGGAACACACTCTCCCTCGGTCTGAGCTCAGCTTCGTCATAGGCTTCAATGGAGTCTCACACCTTGGAACACACTCTCGCTCGGTCTGAGCTCAGCTTCTTCATTGACTGCAATGGAGTCTCACACCTTGGAACACACTCTCCCTCGGTCTGAGCTCAGCTTCTTCATAGACTTCAATGGAGTCTCACACCTTGGAACACACCCTCCCTCGGTCTGAGCTCAGCTTCTTCATTGACTGCAATGGAGTCTCACACCTTGGAACACACTCTCCCTCGTTCTGAGCTCAGCTTCTTCATAGACTTCAATGGAGTCTCACACCTTGGAACACACTCTCGCTCGGTCTGAGCTCAGCTTCTTCATAGACTTCAATGGAGTCTCACACCTTGGAACACACTCTCACTCTGTCTGAACTCAGCTTCTTCATAGAATTCAATGGAGTCTCACACCTTGGAACACACTCTCCCTCGGTCTGAGCTCAGCTTCTTCATAGACTTCAATGGAGTCTCACACCTTGAAACACACTCTCACTCTGGTCTGAGCTCAGCTTCTTCATAGCCGTCAATGGAGTCTCACACCTTGGAACACATTCTCCCTCGGTCTGAGCTCAGCTTCTTCATAGGCTTCAATGGAGTCTCACACCTTGGAACACACTCTCCCTCGGTCTGAGCTCAGCTTCTTCATAGGCTTCAATGGAGTCTCACACCTTGGAACACACTCTCCCTCGGTCTGAGCTCAGCTTCTTCATAGGCTTCAATGGAGTCTCACACCTTGGAACACACTCTCCCTCGGTCTGAGCTCAGCTTCTTCATAGACTTCAATGGAGTCTCACACCTTGGAACACACTCTCCCTCGGTCTGAGCTCAGCTTCTTCATAGGCTTCAATGGAGTCTCACACCTTGGAACACACTCTCCCTCGGTCTGAGCTCAGCTTCTTCATAGAGTTCAATGGAGTCTCACACCTTGGAACACACCCTCGCTCTGGTCTGAGCTCAGCTTCTTCATGGAGTTCAATGGAGTCTCACACCTTGAAACACACTCTCACTCGGTCTGAGCTCAGCTTCTTAATAGACTTCAATGGAGTCTCACACCTTGGAACACACTCTCCCTCGGTCTGAGCTCAGCTTCTTCATAGGCTTCAATGGAGTCTCACACCTTGGAACACACTCTCTCTCGGTCTGAGCTCAGCTTCTTCATAGGCTTCAATGGAGTCTCACACCTTGGAACACACTCTCCCTCGGTCTGAGCTCAGCTTCTTCATAGACTTCAATGGAGTCTCACACCTTGGAACACACTCTCCCTCGGTCTGAGCTCAGCTTCTTCATAGGCTTCAATGGAGTCTCACACCTTGGAACACACTCTCGCTCGGTCTGAGCTCAGCTTCTTCATAGGCTTCAATGGAGTCTCACACCTTGGAACACACTCTCCCTCGGTCTGAGCTCAGCTTCTTCATAGACTTCAATGGAGTCTCACACCTTGGAACACACTCTCCCTCGGTCTGAGCTCAGCTTCTTCATAGGCTTCAATGGAGTCTCACACCTTGGAACACACTCTCGCTCTGTCTGAACTCAGCTTCTTCATAGACTTCAATGGAGTCTCACACCTTGGAACACACTCTCCCTCGGTCTGAGCTCAGCTTCTTCATAGGCTTCAATGGAGTCTCACACCTTGGAACACACTCTCCCTCGGTCTGAGCTCAGCTTCTTCATAGGCTTCAATGGAGTCTCACACCTTGGAACACACTCTCACTCTGGTGTGAGCTCAGCTTCTTCATAGAGTTCAATGGAGTCTCACACCTTGGAACACGCTCTCCCTCGGTCTGAGCTCAGCTTCTTCATAGGCTTCAATGGAGTCACACACCTTGGAACACACTCTCCCTCCGTCTGAGCTCAGCTTCTTCATAGGCTTCAATGGAGTCTCACACCTTGGAACACACTCTCCCTCGGTCTGAGCTCAGCTTCTTCATAGGCTTCAATGGAGTCTCACACCTTGGAACACACTCTCCCTCGGTCTGAGCTCAGCTTCTTCATAGGCTTCAATGGAGTCTCACACCTTGGAACACACTCTCGTCGGTCTGAGCTCAGCTTCTTCATAGACTTCAATGGAGTCTCACACCTTGGAACACACTCTCCCTCGGTCTGAGCTCAGCTTCTTCATAGGCTTCAATGGAGTCTCACACCTTGGAACACACTCTCCCTCGGTCTGAGCTGAGCTTCTTCATAGGCTTCAATGGAGTCTCACACCTTGGAACACACTCTCCCTCGGTCTGAGCTCAGCTTCTTCGTAGACGTCAATGGAGTTTCACGATTTAGAGCAGGCCAGAAATCTCACACCTTGCAAGGGCATCTCACTCCTGGTGAGGCGAGGGGGCAACCTTGTCTTCTTGGATGGAGTCTCACTGCCACGCGCAGCTTCCCTCCAGCTTAGCCTTTGTGGTTTAATAGATTTGATAGAGTCAAGCGCCTTGAAGTTCAGTCTCACTTCTGGCCGGCCTCTTTGCCACCATTGACTACCAAGAAGTGAAACTCAGAAAGGGCGACGGACTCACCAGGGAACAGTCGAAGCATAAGGGTACCAACGATGGCTGTTTTCATACCACAATTATTGGATTGGATAAATGCACAGCAAATTATTACAGCTCAGAGTTCAACTGCTAGTCGTTTTTATGGTGCACCGTAAGGTGGCGTCGAGGGTCCTACGACGTCAAAATACATAACAAAAACGTGACACTAGAGGATCTCTAGTGTCATCCCTTCACGGGCACACAAATGTTTGTCTTCCCACCAAAAGAAGACTTTCAATCCAGTAATTCAAATGTTCATGTGATTTATTTTGTATTTTTAGGTAGGTTTATCACCATAATTTCATATTGTTCATTCAATATTACTCATGTGTTTGTTGATCAGACATTCGCGCCGCCGCGAACGAAGAGGAGAGAAGGACCGATACGCGCGCCTATTCCCGAGTAAGAACACAACATAACGTTAGAGAACCAGCCATTGTCTATTTCCCTGATGAAGGGCATGCTACATAATGCCCGCAATGCATTGGATGCTTTATTATGACAATGTCTGATCAACAAACACATGAGTAATATTGAATGAACAATATGAAATTATGGTGATAAACCTACCTAAAAATACAAAATAAATCACATGAACATTTGAATTACTGGATTGAAAGTCTTCTTTTGGTGGGAAGACAAACATTTGTGTGCCCGTGAAGGGATGACACTAGAGATCCTCTAGTGTCACGTTTTTGTTATGTTTTCATACCACAACACAACACTAACTGAATGACTTCTTGGCGCTATAACAACACGTGATACTATTATTCAAAACAATGTTCCTCATTTCATGACCTTGGAAGTAGGAATGGTTGAGCAGGCCCTACTGTTACTCTTAAACGAAAACAGCTTCTCTGTGGTTATGATGCAAAGCACACTGACACACGTGCTGGGAAGAGCAGCGCTACATGGGGAAGTAATATACAAATACAATTCCATCTTTCGAGTGGGCGGTCTTCGCAGGATATTAAAGGAAGGGGGGGGGAGGTGGTGTGAGCCGCACAGAGGTGGGGGAGGGGGGAGAGGAGGGAGATGTGGTGTGATCTGCACAGCTGACCCCAGGTTCTCGGCTCTAATCCCTCGGAAGCTGTTATCCCCTGTCATCAATGCAATCCTCACAGCTCTAATCCCCACTCCCAGCCGCCTGTCCTACACCCGCCATCTGTCCACTTAGCGCCCTCCATATCCTACCCAGGGTCAGAGAGCCCACCCCAGGAGGGAGGGGCGTAGGGAGAAGGGAGGCGGAGCTTGGGCTCCCGGACAGGATGTGGGACATGGGGCTCAGAGTCCACATCCATGGGGGGGGAGGGGGGGGCTAGCAATGAGGGTAGCATGGGGTTTAGAATCTACATCCATGGAGGGGGGGCTAGCAATGAGGGTAGCATGGGGTTCAGGTTCAGAGTCCACATCCATGGAGGGGGGGGGCTAGCACTGAGGGTAGCATGGGGTTTAGAATCCACATCCATGGAGGGGGGCTAGCAATGAGGGTAGCATGGGGTTCAGAATCCACATCCATGGAGGGGGGCTAGCAATGAGGGTAGCATGGGGTTCAGGTTCAGAGTCCACATCCATGGAGGGGGGGGCTAGCACTGAGGGTAGCATGGGGTTTAGAATCCACATCCATGGAGGGGGGCTAGCAATGAGGGTAGCATGGGGTTCAGAGTCCACATCCATGGAGGGGGGGGGGCTAGCACTGAGGGTAGCATGGGGTTTAGAATCCACATCCATGGAGGGGGGGCTAGCAATGAGCGTAGCATGGGGCTCAGAGTCCACATCCATGGAGGGGGCTAGCACTGAGGGTAGCATGGGTTCAGAGTCCACATCCATGGGGGGGCTAGCAATGAGGGTAGCATGGGGTCAGAGTTCCCATCCATGAGGGGGGGGGCTAGTAATGAGGGTAGCATGGGGTTTAGAATCCACATCCATGGAGGGGAGGGGCTAGCAATGAGCGTAGCATGGGGCTCGGAGTCCACATCCATGGGGGGGGGGGGCTAGCAATGAGGGTAGCATGGGGTTCAGAGTCCACAACCATAGAGGGGGGGGCTAGCAATGAGGGCAGCATGGGGCTCAGAGTCCACATCCATGGAGGGGGGGGGGGCTAGCAATGAGGGTAGCATGGGGCTCAGAGTCCAAATCCATGGGGGGGGGGCTAGAAATGAGGGTAGCATGGGGCTCAGAGTCCACATCCATGGGGGGGGGGGGTAGCAATGAGCGTAGCATGGGGTCAGAGTCCACATCCATGAAGGGGGGGCGGGGTAGCACTGAGGGTAGCATGGGGCTCAGAGTCCAAATCCATGGGGGGGGGGCTAGAAATGAGGGTAGCATGGGGCTCAGAGTCCACATCCATGGAGGGGGGGGGCTAGCACTGAGGGTAGCATGGGGCTCAGAGTCCACATCCATAGAGGGGGGGCTAGCAATGAGGGTAGCATGGGGCTCAGAGTCCACATCCATGGAGGGGGGGCTAGCACTGAGGGTAGCATGGGGCTCAGAGTCCACATCCATGGGGGGGGGGGGCTAGAAATGAGGGTAGCATGGGGCTCAGAGTCCACATCCATGGAGGGGGGTAGCAATGAGGGTAGCATGGGGCTCGGAGTCCACATCCATGGGGGGGGGGGGTAGCACTGAGGGTAGCATGGGGCTCAGAGTCCACATCCATGGAGGGGGGGCTAGCACTGAGGGTAGCATGGGGCCCGAGTCCACATCCATGGGGGGGGGGGGGCTAGCAATGAGGGTAGCATGGGGCTCAGAGTCCACATCCATGGAGGGCGCTAGCAATGAGGGTAGCATGGGGTCAGAGTTCACATCCATGGAGGGCGCTAGCAATGAGGGTAGCATGGGGTCAGAGTTCACATCCATGGAGGGCGCTAGCAATGAGGGTAGCATGGGGCTCAGAGACCACATCCATGGGGGGGGGCTAGCACTGAGGGTAGCATGGGGTTCAGAGTCCACATCCATGGAGGGGGGCAGGCATAGAGGGTAGCATGGGGCTCAGAGTCCACATCCATGGAGGGGGGGGCTAGCAATGAGGGTAGCATGGGGTTCAGAGTCCACATCCATGGAGGGGGGCTAGCATAGAGGGTAGCATGGGGCTCAGAGTCCACATCCATGGAGGGGGGGGCTAGCACTGAGGGTAGCATGGGGTTCAGAGTCCACATCCATGGAGGGGGGGCTAGCATAGAGGGTAGCATGGGGTTCAGAGTCCACATCCATGGAGGGGGGCTAGCACTGAGGGTAGCATGGGGCTCAGAGTTTACATCCATGGAGGGGGGGGGGCTAGCAATGAGGGTAGCATGGGGCTCAGAGTCCAAATCCATGGAGGGGGGGGGGCTAGCACTGAGGGTAGCATGGGGCTCAGAGTCCAAATCCATGGAGGGGGGGGGCTAGCAATGAGGGTAGCATGGGGCTCAGAGTCCAAATCCATGGAGGGGGGGGGCTAGCACTGAGGGTAGCATGGGGCTCAGAGTCCACATCCATGGGGGGGGGCTAGCAATGAGGGTAGTTTGGGGTTCAGAGTCCACATCCATGGAGGGGGGGGGCTAGCACTGAGGGTAGCATGGGGCTCAGAGTCCACATCCATGGAGGGGGGGCTAGCAATGAGGGTAGCATGGGGCCCGAGTCCACATCCATGGGGGGGGGGCTAGCAATGAGCGTAGCATGGGGCTCAGAGTCCACATCCATGGGGGGGGGCTAGCAATGAGGGTAGCATGGGGCTCAGAGTCCACATCCATGGGGGGGGCTAGCAATGAGGGTAGTTTGGGGTTCAGAGTCCACATCCATGGAGGGGGGGGCTAGCAATGAGCGTAGCATGGGGCTCAGAGTCCACATCCATGGGGGGGGGCTAGCAATGAGGGTAGCATGGGGCTCAGAGTCCACATCCATGGGGGGGGGGCTAGAAATGAGGGTAGCATGGGGCTCAGAGTCCACATCCATGGAGGGGGGTAGCAATGAGGGTAGCATGGGGCTCGGAGTCCACATCCATGGGGGGGGGGTAGCACTGAGGGTAGCATGGGGCTCAGAGTCCACATCCATGGAGGGGGGGCTAGCACTGAGGGTAGCATGGGGCCCGAGTCCACATCCATGGGGGGGGGGGCTAGCAATGAGGGTAGCATGGGGCTCAGAGTCCACATCCATGGAGGGCGCTAGCAATGAGGGTAGCATGGGGTCAGAGTTCACATCCATGGAGGGCGCTAGCAATGAGGGTAGCATGGGGTCAGAGTTCACATCCATGGAGGGCGCTAGCAATGAGGGTAGCATGGGGCTCAGAGACCACATCCATGGGGGGGGGCTAGCACTGAGGGTAGCATGGGGTTCAGAGTCCACATCCATGGAGGGGGGCAGGCATAGAGGGTAGCATGGGGCTCAGAGTCCACATCCATGGAGGGGGGGGCTAGCAATGAGGGTAGCATGGGGTTCAGAGTCCACATCCATGGAGGGGGGCTAGCATAGAGGGTAGCATGGGGCTCAGAGTCCACATCCATGGAGGGGGGGGCTAGCACTGAGGGTAGCATGGGGTTCAGAGTCCACATCCATGGAGGGGGGGCTAGCATAGAGGGTAGCATGGGGTTCAGAGTCCACATCCATGGAGGGGGGCTAGCACTGAGGGTAGCATGGGGCTCTGAGTTTACATCCATGGAGGGGGGGGGGCTAGCCATGAGGGTAGCATGGGGCTCAGAGTCCAAATCCATGGAGGGGGGGGGGGCTAGCACTGAGGGTAGCATGGGGCTCAGAGTCCAAATCCATGGAGGGGGGGCTAGCAATGAGGGTAGCATGGGGCTCAGAGTCCAAATCCATGGAGGGGGGGGGCTAGCACTGAGGGTAGCATGGGGCTCAGAGTCCACATCCATGGGGGGGGCTAGCAATGAGGGTAGTTTGGGGTTCAGAGTCCACATCCATGGAGGGGGGGGGCTAGCACTGAGGGTAGCATGGGGCTCAGAGTCCACATCCATGGAGGGGGGGCTAGCAATGAGGGTAGCATGGGGCCCGAGTCCACATCCATGGGGGGGGGGCTAGCAATGAGCGTAGCATGGGGCTCAGAGTCCACATCCATGGGGGGGGGCTAGCAATGAGGGTAGCATGGGGCTCAGAGTCCACATCCATGGGGGGGGCTAGCAATGAGGGTAGTTTGGGGTTCAGAGTCCACATCCATGGAGGGGGGGGCTAGCACTGAGGGTAGCATGGGGCTCAGAGTCCACATCCATGGAGGGGGGGCTAGCAATGAGCGTAGCATGGGGCTCAGAGTCCACATCCATGGGGGGGGGCTAGCAATGAGGGTAGCATGGGGCTCAGAGTTTACATCCATGGAGGGGGGGGGGCTAGCAATGAGCGTAGCATGGGGCTCAGAGTCCACATCCATGGAGGGGGGGGGGGGGGCTAGCACTGAGGGTAGCATGGGGCTCAGAGTCCAAATCTATGGAGGGGGGGGCTAGCACTGAGGGTAGCATGGGGTTCAGAGTCCACATCCATGGAGGGAGGGGGCTAGCAATGAGGGTAGCATGGGGCTCAGAGTCCACATCCATGGAGGGGGGGGGGGGCTAGCACTGAGGGTAGCATGGAGCTCAGAGTCCAAATCTATGGAGGGGGGGGCTAGCACTGAGGGTAGCATGGGGTTCAGAGTCCACATCCATGGGGGGGGGTTGCAATGAGGGCAGCATGGGGCTCAGAGTCCACATCCATGGAGGGGGGGGGGCTAGCAATGAGGGTAGCATGGGGCTCAGAGTCCAAATCCATGGGGGGGGGGGGGGGCTAGAAATGAGGGTAGCATGGGGCTCAGAGTCCACATCCATGGAGGGGGGGGGGCTAGCAATGAGGGTAGCATGGGGTTCAGAGTCCACATCCATGGAGGGGGGGCTAGCACTGAGGGTAGCATGGGGTCAGAGTCCACATCCATGGGGGGGGCTAGCAATGAGGGTAGCATGGGGCCCGAGTCCACATCCATGGGGGGGGGGCTAGCACTGAGGGTAGCATGGGGCTCAGAGTCCGCATCCATGGGGGGGTAGCAATGAGGGTAGCATGGGGTCAGAGTACACATCCATGGAGTGGGGGTTGCAATGAGGGTAGCATGGGGTTCAGAGTCCACATCCATGGAGGGGGGGGGCTAGCACTGAGGGTAGCATGGGGTTTAGAATCCACATCCATGGAGGGGGGGCTAGCAATGAGCGTAGCATGGGGCTCAGAGTCCACATCCATGGGGGGGCTAGCAATGAGGGTAGCATGGGGTCAGAGTTCCCATCCATGAGGGGGGGGGCTAGCAATGAGGGTAGCATGGGGTTTAGAATCCACATCCATGGAGGGGGGGGGCTAGCAATGAGGGTAGCATGGGGCTCAGAGTCCACATCCATGGGGGGGCTAGCAATGAGGGTAGCATGGGGTCAGAGTTCCCATCCATGAGGGGGGGGGCTAGCAATGAGGGTAGCATGGGGTTTAGAATCCACATCCATGGAGGGGGGGGGCTAGCAATGAGGGTAGCATGGGGCTCAGAGTCCACATCCATGGAGGGGGGGGCTAGCAATGAGGGTAGCATGAGGCTCAGAGTCCAAATCCATGGGGGGGATAGAAATGAGGGTAGCATGGGGCTCAGAGTCCACATCCATGGAGGGGGGGCTAGCAATGAGGGTAGCATGTGGCTCAGAGTCCACATCCATGAAGGGGGGGCGGGGTAGCAATGAGGGTAGCATGGGTCTCAGAGTCCACATACATAGAGGGGGGGGCTAGCAATGAGGGTAGCATGGGGTTCAGAGTCCACATCCATGGGGGGGGGTAGCACTGAGGGTAGCATGGGGCTCAGAGTCCACATCCATGGGGGGGTAGCAATGAGGGTAGAATGGAGCTCAGAGTCCACATCCGTGGAGGGGGGGCTAGCATAGAGGGTAGCATGGGGTTCAGAGTCCACATCCATGGAGGGGGGCTAGCACTGAGGGTAGCATGGGGCTCAGAGTTTACATCCATGGAGGGGGGGGGCTAGCAATGAGGGTAGCATGGGGCTCAGAGTCCAAATCCATGGAGGGGGGGGCTAGCACTGAGGGTAGCATGGGGCTCAGAGTCCAAATCCATGGAGGGGGGGGGGCTAGCAATGAGGGTAGCATGGGGCTCAGAGTCCAAATCCATGGAGGGGGGGGGGCTAGCACTGAGGGTAGCATGGGGCTCAGAGTCCACATCCATGGGGGGGGCTAGCAATGAGGGTAGTTTGGGGTTCAGAGTCCACATCCATGGAGGGGGGGGCTAGCACTGAGGGTAGCATGGGGCTCAGAGTCCACATCCATGGAGGGGGGGCTAGCAATGAGGGTAGCATGGGGCCCGAGTCCACATCCATGGGGGGGGGGGCTAGCAATGAGCGTAGCATGGGGCTCAGAGTCCACATCCATGGGGGGGGGGGCTAGCAATGAGGGTAGCATGGGGCTCAGAGTCCACATCCATGGGGGGGGCTAGCAATGAGGGTAGTTTGGGGTTCAGAGTCCACATCCATGGAGGGGGGGCTAGCAATGAGCGTAGCATGGGGCTCAGAGTCCACATCCATGGGGGGGGGGCTAGCAATGAGGGTAGCATGGGGCTCAGAGTTTACATCCATGGAGGGGGGGGGCTAGCAATGAGCGTAGCATGGGGCTCAGAGTCCACATCCATGGAGGGGGGGGGGGGCTTGCACTGAGGGTAGCATGGGGCTCCGAGTCCAAATCTATGGAGGGGGGGGGGCTAGCACTGAGGGTAGCATGGGGTTCAGAGTCCACATCCATGGAGGGAGGGGGCTAGCAATGAGGGTAGCATGGGGTTCAGAGTCCACAACCATAGAGGGGGGGGCTAGCACTGAGGGTAGCATGGGGCTCAGAGTCCACATCCATGGGGCGGGGGGTTGCAATGAGGGCAGCATGGGGCTCAGAGTCCACATCCATGGAGGGGGGGGGGGCTAGCAATGAGGGTAGCATGGGGCTCAGAGTCCAAATCCATGGGGGGGGCTAGAAATGAGGGTAGCATGGGGCTCAGAGTCCACATCCATGGAGGGGGGGGGCTAGCAATGAGGGTAGCATGGGGTTCAGAGTCCACATCCATGGAGGGGGGGCTAGCACTGAGGGTAGCATGGGGTTCAGAGTCCACATCCATGGAGGAGGGGCTAGCACTGAGGGTAGCATGGGGTCAGAGTCCACATCCATGGGGGGGGGCTAGCAATGAGGGTAGCATGGGGCCCGAGTCCACATCCATGGGGGGGGGGCTAGCACTGAGGGTAGCATGGGGCTCAGAGTCCGCATCCATGGGGGGGTAGCAATGAGGGTAGCATGGGGTCAGAGTACACATCCATGGGGGGGCTAGCAATGAGGGTAGCATGGGGTTTAGAATCCACATCCATGGAGGGGGGGGGGCTAGCAATGAGGGTAGCATGGGGCTCGGAGTCCACATCCATGGGGGGGGGTAGCAATGAGGGTAGCATGGGGCTCAGAGTCCACATCCATGGAGGGGGGGGGCTAGCAATGAGGGTAGCATGAGGCTCAGAGTCCAAATCCATGGGGGGGATAGAAATGAGGGTAGCATGGGGCTCAGAGTCCACATCCATGGAGGGGGGGCTAGCAATGAGGGTAGCATGGGTCTCAGAGTCCACATACATGGAGGGGGGGCTAGCAATGAGGGTAGCATGGGGTTCAGAGTCCACATCCATGGGGGGGGTAGCACTGAGGGTAGCATGGGGCTCAGAGTCCACATCCATGGGGGGGTAGAAATGAGGGTAGAATGGAGCTCAGAGTCCACATCCGTGGGGGGGGGGGGGTGGGGGTTGCAATGAGGGCAGCATGGGGCTCAGAGTCCACATCCATGGAGGGGGCTAGCAATGAGGGTAGCAGGGCTAAGAGTCCACATCTATGGGGGGCTAGCAATGAGGGTAGCATGGGGCTCAGAGTCCAAATCCATGGGGGGGGGGGCTAGAAATGAGGGTAGCATGGGGCTCAGAGTCCACATCCATGGAGGGGGGGCTAGCAATGAGGGTAGCATGGGGTTCAGAGTCCACATCCATGGAGGGGGGGGCTAGCACTGAGGGTTGCATGGGGTTCAGAGTCCACATCCATGGAGGGGGGGGGGCTAGCACTGAGGGTAGCATGGGGTTCAGAGTCCACATCCATGGAGGGGGGCTAGCACTGAGGGTAGCATGGGGTCAGAGTCCACATCCATGGGGGGGGGGGCTAGCAATGAGGGTAGCATGGGGCCCCGAGTCCACATCCATGGGGGGGGGGGCTAGCAATGAGGGTAGCATGGGGTCAGAGTACACATCCATGGGGGGCTAGCAATGAGGGTAGCATGGGGTTTAGAATCCACATCCATGGAGGGGGGGGCTAGCAATGAGGGTAGCGTGGGGCTCGGAGTCCACATTCATGGGGGGTAGCAATGAGGGTAGCATGGGGTCAGAGTCCACATCCATGGGGGGGGGCTAGCAATGAGGGTAGCATGGGGTTCAGAGTCCGCATCCATGGGGGGGCTAGCAATGAGGGTAGCATGGGGTCAGAGTACACATCCATGGGGGGCTAGCAATGAGGGTAGCATGGGGTTTAGAATCCACATCCATGGAGGGGGGGGCTAGCAATGAGGGTAGCATGGGGCTCGGAGTCCACATCCATGGGGGGGTAGCAATGAGGGTAGCATGGGGCTCAGAGTCCACATCCATGGAGGGGGGGCTAGCAATGAGGGTAGCATGGGGCTCAGAGTCCACATCCATGGAGGTGGCTAGCAATGAGGGTAGCATGGGGCTCGGAGTCCACATCCATGGGAGGGGTAGCAATGAGGGTAGCTTAGGGCTCAGAGTCCACATCCATGGGGGGGGGGGGGTAGCAATGAGGGTAGAATGGAGCTCAGAGTCCACATCCATGAGAGGGAAGGGGCTTGCAATGAGGGTAGCATGGGGCTCAGAGTCCGCATCCAATGGAGGGGGGGCTAGCATAGAGCGTAGCATGGGGTCATAGTCCACATCCATGGAGGTGGCTAGCAATGAGGGTAGCATGGGGTTTAGAGTCCACATCCATGGGGGGGATAGCAATGAGGGTAGCATGGGGCTCAGAGTCCACATCCATGGGGGGCTAGCAATGAGGGTAGCATGGGGTCAGAGTCCACATCCACGGAGGGGGGGGGGGCTAGCAATGAGGGTAGCATGGGGTCAGAGTTCACATCCATGGGGGGATAGCAATGAGGGTAGCATGGGGCTCAGAGTCCACATCCATGAAGGGCTAGCAATGAGGGTAGCATGGGGCTCAGAATCCACATCCATGGAGGGGGGAGGGGCTAGCAATGAGGGTAGCATGGGGCTCACAGTCCACACCCATGGGGGGGGGGGCTAACAATGAGGGTAGCATGGGGCTCAGAGTCCACATCCATGGGGGGCTAGCAATGAGGGAAGCATGGGGCTCAGAGTTCACATCCATGGGGGGAGGGGGGGAGGAGGGCTAGCAATGAGGGTAGCATGGGGCTCAGAATCCACATCCATGGAGGGGGGGCTAGCAATGAGGGTAGCATGGGGCTCAGAGTCCACATCCATGGAGGGCTAGCAATGAGGGTAGCATGGGGCTCAGAGTCCACATCCATGGAGGGGGGGCTAGCAATGAGGGTAGTATGGGGCTCAGAGTCCACATCCATGGAGGGCTAGCAATGAGGGTAGCATGGGGCTCAGAGTCCACATCCATAGAGGGGGGGCTAGCAATGAGGGTAGTATGGGGCTCAGAGTCCACATCCATGGAGGGGGGCTAGCAATGAGGGTAGCATGGGGCTCAGAGTCCACATCCATGGGGGGTAGCAATGAGGGTAGCATGAGGTCAGAGTCCACATCCATGGAGGTGGCTAGCAATGAGGGTAGCATGGGGTTCAGAGTCCACATCCATGGGGGGGGTAGCAATGAGGGTAGCATGGGGCTCAGAGTCCATATCCATAGAGGGGGGGGCTAGCAATGAGGGTAGCATGGGGCTCAGAGTCCACATCCATAGAGGGGGGGCTAGCAATGAGGGTAGTATGGGGCTCAGAGTCCAAATCCATGGGGGGTAGCAATGAGGGTAGCATGAGGTCAGAGTCCACATCCATGAGGGGGGGGGGTGCTAGCAATGAGGGTAGCATGGGGCTCAGAGTCCAAATCCATGGGGGGGGGCTAGAAATGAGGGTAGCATGGGGCTCGGAGTCCACATCCATGGGGGGGGGTAGCAATGAGGGTAGCATGGGGCTCAGAGTCCACATCCATGGAGGGGGGGGGGCTAGCACTGAGGGTAGCATGGGGCTCAGAGTCCACATCCATAGAGGGGGGGGCTAGCAATGAGGGTAGCATGGGGCTCAGAGTCCAAATCCATGGGGGGGGCTAGAAATGAGGGTATCATGGGGCTCAGAGTCCACATCCATAGAGGGGGGGCTAGCAATGAGGGTAGCATGGGGCTCAGAGTCCACATCCCTGGAGGGAGGGGGGTAGCACTGAGGGTAGCATGGGGTTCAGAGTCCACATCCATGGGGGGGGGGGCTAGCAATGAGCGTAGCATGGGGTCAGAGTCCACATCCATGAAGGGGGGGCGGGGTAGCAATGAGGGTAGCATGGGGCTCAGAGTCCACATCCATGGAGGGGGGGGGCTAGCACTGAGGGTAGCATGAGATCAGGGTCCACATCCATGGAGGGGGGGCTAGCACTGAGGGTAGCATGGGGCTCAGAGTCCACATCCATGAGGGGGGGGCTAACAATGAGCGTAGCATCGGGTCAGAGTCCACATCCATGAAGGGGGGGCGGGGTAGCAATGAGCGTAGCATGGGGCTCAGAGTCCACATCCATGGAGGGGGGGGCTAGCACTGAGGGTAGCATGGGGCTCAGAGTCCACATCCATGGAGGGAGGGGCTAGCAATGAGGGTAGCATGGGGTCAGAGTCCACATCCATGAAGGGGGGGGGCTAGCAATGAGGGTAGCATGGGGCTCAGAGTCCACATCCATGGAGGGGGGGGCTAGCAATGAGCGTAGCATGGGGTCAGAGTCCACATCCATGAAGGGGGGGCGGGGTAGCAATGAGCGTAGCATGGGGCTCAGAGTCCACATCCATGGAGGGGGGGGCTAGCACTGAGGGTAGCATGGGGCTCAGAGTCCACATCCATGGGGGGAGGGGCTAGCAATGAGGGTAGCATGGGGTTTAGAATCCACATCCATGGAGGGGGGCTAGCAATGAGGGTAGCATGAGATCAGGGTCCACATCCATGGAGGGGGGCTAGCACTGAGGGTAGCATGGGGCTCAGAGTCCACATCCATGGAGGGGGGGGCTAGCACTGAGGGTAGCATGGGGCTCAGAGTCCACATCCATGTGGGGGGCTAGCAATGAGGGTAGCATGGGGCTCAGAGTCCACATCCATGGAGGGGGGGCTAGCAATGAGGGTAGCATGGGGCTCAGAGTCCACATCCATGAGGGGGGCTAGCAATGAGGGTAGCATGGGGCTCAGAGTCCAAATCCATGGAGGGGGGGGGCTAGCAATGAGGGTAGCATGGGGTTTAGAATCCACATCCATGGAGGGGGGCTAGCAATGAGGGTAGCATGAGATCAGGGTCCACATCCATGGAGGGGGGCTAGCACTGAGGGTAGCATGGGGCTCAGAGTCCACATCCATGGAGGGGGGGGCTAGCACTGAGGGTAGCATGGGGCTCAGAGTCCACATCCATGAGGGGGGGGCTAACAATGAGCGTAGCATGGGGTTCCCAGTCCACATCCATGGGGGGGGGCTAACAATGAGCGTAGCATGGGGGTCAGAGTCCACATCCATGGGGGGGGCTAGCATTGAGGGTAGCATGGGGTCAGAGTTCCCATCCATGAGGGGGGGCTAGCAATGAAGGTAGCATGGGGTTCAGAGACCATATCCAAGGAGGGGGGGCTAGTAATGAGGGTAGCATGGGGTTCAGAGTCCACATCCATGGGGGGGCTAGCAATGAGCATAGCATGGGGATCAGAGTCCACATCCATGGGGGGCTAGCAATGAGGGTAGCATGGGGCTCAGAGTCCACATCCATGGAGGGGGGGGGCTAGCACTGAGGGTAGCATGGGGCTCAGAGTCCACATCCATGGAGGGGGGGGCTAGCACTGAGGGTAGCATAGGGTTCAGAGTCCATATCCAAGGAGGGGGGCTAGCAATGAGGGTAGCATGGGGCTCAGAGTCCACATCCATGGAGGGAGGGGCTAGCAATGTGCGTAGCATGGGGCTCAGAGTCCACATCCATGGAGGGAGGGGGGTAGCAATGAGGGTAGCATGTGGTTCAGAGTCCACATCCATGGGGGGGCTAGCAATGAGGGTAGCATGAGATCAGGGTCCACATCCATGGAGGGGGCTAGCAATGAGGGTAGCATCGGGTCAGAGCCCACATCCATGGAGGGGGCTAGAAATGAGGGTAGCATGGGGCTCAGAATCCACATCCATGGAGGGGGGGCTAGCAATGAGGGCAGCGACACATTGCGCGCGCGGAGATACAGTGAGCGCCCATCGACATCAGAAGGACCTTGTTGCCCTGGTGGGTATATGAATCAGAGCACTTTGGGGGTGCTTCCCTTATCCAGTTTATTGAGTGCGATTACTGTACATACTTCAGTCCAGGTCTCATCCCTTCCCCACCCCGGGGTCAGCCTTGACTGCGCCCCATTGCAACTTTTGAGAGACTCATTTAGAAGATGAACAAATGTAAATGGAACGGCGCAGTCTAATATTTGGCACAGCAATGGTAAATGTTAGTGTCCACCACACGTGCTGCCCGGTAACCCTCCACTGAGAAATGACGCGAGGGGAGCCCTTTTAGCCACAGGGATGGGGCTCCGTATAGAAGTGAAAAAAGATGTAAACTGTTTCCCCTCTGGCATAGACTTCCACCATAAATCACATTCACCAGCCTTCAGCTCTGCTCTAACACATCCCACATATACATATAGTGCCACTACGCCGGTCACTGTATCCAAAATATTTTATTAGAAATATATTAGAAATAGATGAGACTAACACTGCCATGGTGCAATTTATATTCGATGTTTACAGGGGATGTGTAAACTCAAACTATATTACTGTTTATATCCCCTGGATCTCATGTTTATGCATGGAATTGTCTTTTGGGGTTATTTTACCATCATATTCGTTTCAGTGTTTATCCCAACCATAGTGGCACTATATGTTTATGTGGGGATGTATCTGAGCTGAGCTCAAGGTTGGTGAATGTGATTTATGGTAAAAGTATATGCCAGAAGGAAACTATGTTACATATTGCTTCACAGTCACCATCTACTACCTCAGGACCTGATCCAGCGGTAACTTTTTAATCATAGAACTAGCATTCTCGACATCTGTTCTCAGCTTAACAACTTCACCTAAATATGCTGGGAATACGCACCGTATTATAAAGCAGAGTAGGGCCCGGAACAAGGTGTCATGTGCCTTGGAAGGGCAGCACCCCTTGACTTTGCCATCAGAATCTCTGCCCACCAGGAGTGGTCTATTGGATTAGCTGGAAAAGTAGAACAGGAGAGAAGAATTTACATGTTAGTCTCCCATTTGGCTAAAATGTGTGATCTTGGACAGTTCGTTTTTCAATTTATTTCTCTGCACTCTTTTTCAAGATTGAGAGTTTTTAGAATCACTGTAAAGGCTGCTGGTGGGGGTGTGGTTAAATATGGACTGGCTATTACCCGTGAAGTGCTTAGTCTCACGATGTGTTTGCTAAAATGCAGTGTGCTGGAAAATGTATACCCTCTGCAGCAAGTAGCAGCTTGCTGCATTCTCAAGTCAACAACTTAAAGAACTGTTTGATCCTGGGCACATCATACTCTCCATGTACCTCTGTCCACTGAGCTGACAGTACCCCAGCACTTTGAAACAGACTTAATGGAAGACATAAACATGGATGGCAGACATCCTGGACAGTCCCAACATGGATGTTCCTAGAAAGGTGAGGTGACCGGATTTGCATTAGCTGAACCTGCTCTTGAGGCGGTATTGAGCAGGGCACATCCGTCCGGCGGCTCCTCCCTCCCAGCCACAAGGCACCTCTTACACCGCTCATAAAGGACTGAACGAGCGAGAGTTGTGTCGTGTCGTGGGTAGGCCCAGGAAATAACCACACTAGACACGAGGTATATTGTGCAGTGGCTAGTAATCACCTAAACCACGCCCAGCACCCTGGGCTATTTATTTGCTCCTTTGCGTGCCGGCCCGCGCGGTCGCAGGGTCGGCCCACTTTCACCACGCACAGAGGGGGGGTGACTCGGCATCCCCACAGGACGCCTCAACTTGGGCTAGCCCGACCCCGGGCAACACTACATTCCTCCTTTACCTGGAAATGAAAAACATTACACCACCATGGAACTGTGCAGCAACAACATCACAACGTGTTATAGTCTCTGCAAACTTTTCTTAAACAGTTGGAACGGTCTTACTTGGTTTTCCCCGGTGCACAGGTCCGTCTTACTTCTGCGGCTGGCAACGGGCAACAAAGTCTCGATACTTCTGTGACGGTCTGGGACAGGGGAGCAGGTGGTACCTGCCTTGGCTGCTCCTGCCCGGTGGGGTTTGGAACATGTCTTCGGAATAGTCTGTCTCCGGCAGGTCTCGACTGTTCTGCCCCCCTTGCGATGGGATGCTTTCACGGTCTTGGGTGGCTAGGTTGCTCCTTTGGCTTGAGGCCAGGGGTGGGATGTCCTCTTCTGCTGATTCCCCTTGGTCCTGTACTGTGTCCTGGTGGGGCTCTCTTAGTTCCGGAAACTCTCCGCCGTCGTCCACCGGGGCTCTTTTGAAGAACGACACATTCCTTGTGACCTTCTCTCCTCCCCGGGAGGCAGTGACCATGGTACCGCTAACTTTGGTTACGGTCCAAGGGTCCAACTCGAAAGACAAACTGAACTTTCCTCCTGGGTGGCGGTCCCGCACTAACACTCTGTCACCAACCCCAATCGGACTGTCTGTGGCCTTCCTTCTTCGGGACGCATCCATGTTTGCCTTTGTTCTCCGCTCCATGGATTGGCTCGGTGGGGCCGGTGACGTTGACCATGTAGGGTGGTGTGGAATTGTGTCTGTTACTGCTCTGCCAAAACAAAGTCTGCTTGGTGGGACTCCGGTGTTGCAATGGGGGTTAGCCTGTATTCGCGCAGAAACTGGTAGAGGGCTAGCTCTAAACCTTGGCCATCCGCCATTGCTATCTGGATAGTCTTGTTCAGTGTCCGCATTAGCCGCTCTACTTCCCCGTTTGCCTGGGGCCCCCTTGGTGTTATCCGTCGATGCTCGATTCTGTGGGACAGTAGATATTCGTCCAGTTCGGTGCCATTGAAAGGCGGGCCATTGTCGGTTCGCAGTTCACCGATGAGGCCGTGTGTGGCGATTATCTTTTCTATCTTTGGTATGACTTCTGAAGCTGCAGTAGAGGACAGGATCTCCACTTCCGGATATCGTGAGAAGTCGTACACCACTACGAACATGTACTTTCTGCCTGGAAGGCTACCAAAGTCTGCACTGGCCTGTTCCCACGGTGACGTTGGCTCCTCCTCAGTGATCACTGGCGCCGGGCGACTTGGCAGGCTGGTTGCTAGACACACGGGGCACTGTTGAACGATGGCTTCTATGATACGATCCAGACCAGGAAACCAGAGTTTACTCCGAAGACGACTTTTTGACTGCACTATGCCTTGATGCGCGCCACGTGCCAGGAGGGCTGCTTGTTGAGTGAGGCACTCAGGTAGCACGAGGCGGGGGCCTCTCAAGAGACAACCTTCTGGCGAGATTGACAGTTTGTTGCGGACTAGGTATAGTGCGTTCAATGCTGCTTGAGCCCCAGGAGGGCGGAAGGAGGCCGGGCTTTGGAGAGGCTTCCAGTTCCCTGACGTGAGAGCTTGAATGGACTATTTGAAGGCAGTCGTCGTCCTTGGAGGCCCTTGCCACTTCATCTAGGGAGATCGGGAGTGGCCTAGACCTCTCGACAATCATCCGGACATATTCCTCCGTGGCGGTCACCTCTGCCGCTTCCGCTTCGGGGACTGGGAGGCCCATAGAAATGAATGGGAAAGTATTCGCAATTAAGGAATATCAAGAAATCGCTAAAAATTGCAATTTTCTTGATACATACCAATTAGCGATTCTGTAATAGCGATTTCTTAAAAATCGCTATTACAGAATCGCTAATTGGTATCTTGATACATATGGCCCTTTGTTTCCCTTCTGCTGCTTTTGCGTCTAGGTGTGAGGCTCCTGACTCCTCCCAGCCAGGAGGCTCACACAAAAGGAGGCCTGATGACCCCTCAGATTTTGCCTTTGTTATGGGCCCAGCAGGAGTCTGACATAGGAAACGTCCTGTTCCGTCTGCATATTGTTGTTTATCCAAAGCAGACAACAACATGCAGGCGCTGCTGAATGTGTCCTGGTGTTAGAAAATCACACCAGGATGAATTAAGCACATTATTCAATGGGTCCCAACTTCTTGGCAGGGTGTACAGCGTCCACCGTGTGAGAAGAGTGGGTGGACGCCATCCACATGCGTGTACCCCCGACTCGTGCCTTGCTTATCACGTTTCTTCGGACACTGTATTATTGTCAGGGCCGGACTGGGAACAGAAACCGGCCCTGGCACACTGCTCAGCCAGCCCCCCCCTGGGGTGAGGGGGAGTGCAGCAAAGCAGTGTGCGAGGGCCGGTTTCGGCCGATTTTGTTACTGGGGCCCGATATTGCTGACCCCCGGTAACAAAAAAACGGCCCCCCAGGGGTCCAAAATCGGCCCCCACCCTAGCGGCCCACCGGGGAAACGCCCGGTGCCCGCTATGGCCAGTCCGGCCCTGATTATTGTTGTTATTTTCCACCGCCTCTAACTACTACAGGGATTACACTGAAGGACCGGCATTTCGATTTGACTTTTGCCCTGATGAAGCACTTTGGTATATCCATGTGACGAAACACGTGTTGGTTAGAACCTTATTGACGATCCTGCACCTGTACAACAAAGAAGATCCCATTTGACTGCATCCATAAGCACTCTGTCGGATTTTGCTGGAGAGCTTGAGTCCTGTGTTGCAAGTTACGGGACGGACACTTTGTCCCTATTTGGGGGTAGTGGAGTGGCCTCTATAGAGCACCAGGTTATGGACCCAGATACTTTTGTGATAACTGTTGGAACATGGGATAGAAGTGTGCCAGCGTCACTCTGGACACTGTGGGGCCGATTCACAGAACTAACTTAAGACAAAATCCTAAACTTACTACTTTTGGTATTCACAGAAGTTAGGATTTTGTCTTAAGACAGACTTAAGACAAACTTAAGACAAAATCCTAACTTAAGTCTGTCTTAAGTCTGTCTTAAGTCTGTCTTAATACAAACTTAAGACAAAATCCTAACTTCTGTGAATACCAATAGTAGTAAGTTTAGGATTTTGTCTTAAGTTAGTTCTGTGAATCAGGCCCCCTGTCTTTTGCTGCAAACTAAAAGATTGGCCCTTCATCCCCGGCACTGAAGAGCACTCATTTCAGGCAGACATGCACATGTGGTCAGGAAAAATGCCTTTACTGAAAAGTCAATAGAGTCAATGGCTGAAATTTGCTAACCCATTGCTCTATGCTGTCTGGACAGAAGGCGAACATGAATGACACTCAAACAGACCAATACCAAAGAGGGCTGCCCAAAGGGTCCCTACAAATGTATAGGCATGTATCAATGTTTATTTATATGTTTTATATTAGAATAGCCTGGCAGACAGGTAAACATGTTAAGCCCTCCTAAGAGGCATATCACAGTGCAAATATCCCCCCCCCCAATGGTTTGTCAGGGGGGTGTAACCAACATCCAAACTCTTGTTTACTAAGGCAAACTGTGAGGTTCAATGCAACAAAATAACTGTCTTCAGGCTACAACACAGTGTAATACCAAACCACCCTTAAAGACTCTTGGTTTTACCATAAGTTTTTCACAATTGATCTGTCAGGCTTTTGTTGTAATTTTTCATATTAAACAGAACAGATCATTGACCCCGACATAACATACCCCATTAATCATCCTGGCCTCTAGCCAATGCCACCGACTTCTCACCACAACTACCTCAGCCCCCCACACTGAGTGTACGTCTTCCCATAAAGCGACCATCAGACCTACAGTCTTAATCAACACAGCCTCTTTTACGAAGAATATCACAGTGGAAATCTTCTATTTCTAGTGGCTATCAGAGGTGGTAACCAGCACCAAAACGCTTGCTCCATAAGGGAGGCGTGAGAATTCATGTAACGGAATGCAAGCCTACAGGCTTTAACACAGTGTAATACCAATCCACTCTTAAAGGTATATTGCCTTAACCATATGTTTTTCACAGTAAATAAGCTAGGCCTACTGTCTTTATTGTAAATGTTTATAAAAAACAGATTCGACCTATGGAATTAGACATACATTCTCCTAATAAATCTATCCGGCCTTTGACGTTTGCCATCGGCTTCTCGTCACAATCAGCTCAGACCTCTCGCATTGTGCATAAGCTTACGCATAAGGCACCCAGCAGACACACAATCATGAGATTACAAATATGTTCAAAATTACAGTTGGAAAATGGAATTCAGTTCTCCCTAAATGGGGTTAGCACAGATTATCACAGGAAAACATATTTTATGTTCAGGTTTTATCAGAGGGGCTAACCAACTCCACAACCCTAGAATACCAGGGTAATATGTGAGGTTCCATGAAAAAATCCCTACCTGCAGGTTTTATCACAGTGTAATAACACTTCGTCTTTCAGTGTTTATTGGCTTTAACATATGCTTTTCACAATAAAGATGTCAGGCCTACTGATTTTGTCAACTTTTATTAATAAACAGATCAGATCTCTAGCCCTGATCATGCGTTTGTCAGTACAGCCAGCTCAGTCCTGCTGTGTTGAGCATAAGCTTGCCCAAAGGCATGTTAAAATAATGATTGGTTGGCCACAAGAAGTTGTCTGACATTCAACAGCCGGTTTCCAAACACAGTAAATTTTCCAAGGCAAACGTTTAAAGTCCACCATATTGTTCAGTCTTAACTCCTGCAGCGCAGTTCCAGCCGCATGACATAACTCTCCATGCGCGAAGGCAGGTTTGCTTTCACTTTCCATTACCCAGGATGCCCCTCGTGCGAGGCCTAGCGTGTGCGGCCGTCACTCCAGGTTAGCATCTGGAGGCCTGGCGTCTCCTTCTTGGGGGCAGGTGGCGAGGACGTTTAGCAGGAGAGACGCCAGACATATGGCGGGGCCTCAGGCTCCGGGACGCGCTCACACAGACCATTAAATAAATGCTGCTGAAACAGCAGCACGGTGAGCTGCCGGTGTGTTACCACGTCTGGCCAGCCGCGGTCGGTAGTGGGAGTACCTGCCGGGCGGTGATGTGGGGAGGGGGAGGGGCAGGGTGGGGGGTAGTAAACTATGGATTACGGTGGTTTACTGGTAAGTAAACATTTAAATTAAAAAAAATGTTTTTGTTGCGCGCACTGCATCGCTGAAATTCATGTTATTTATTTATATGTTTACTTACCTGTAGGCCTCCGTAATCCATAGTTTAGTGCCCCCCACCCTGCACCTCCCCCTCCCCACGACACCGCTCGGCAGGTACTCCCACTACCGACCGCGGCTGTGTCTGGCGGTAACCTGTACGTAGAAGTACCGAATCATTTGAGGCTTGCCCTGGGCTCCATTTAGAGATGACTGGCAATACATTCGACTGTGAAAAAAGAACAAGGGAACTCTGTACTTCGGAAGGGACCAAGGGCAGCAGTTTATTATTATTGACCACGGTGTGTTTCATGAAACAATATGTAACCATAACCACAAAACTGCAATCAGCGTTTGGTGTGTTATTGTCCAAATGGAAAGTATTGTATTTACTACTGCTACTACTGCAATACATTGGACAACGGCCCCAAAAAATGTCTTATATCCCTGCCTCATTTATAGGTAGAGTTGCCATCTTTCTTGGAGAAATACCGGTCATTTGTTCACGGCATAAAATTCAGCAAATATGGAATATATCTAAAATCATTGGAAATAATTTTTAACATGGCTTTTCTGTCTTTGTTTACTCTAATTATCACTAGGCAACAGTGAGGTGGCTCTAGGATACATTTTAACCTCTTCCATGCTCGTGACGGAACCGTTCCGTCACGAGCCACGGGTGGGCTGTGCTGGTGACGGAACGGTTCCGTCACTGCCCTGCCGCCGCGCCTGCGCTGCACGAATTCCGCACCTGCGCTAACGTTCTAAAGAACGGGCGGGGCCGTGACGGAACCGTTCCGTCACATGCACAGCTCACCCGCGAGCCGTGACGGAGCGATTCCGTCAAAAGCACGGAACCGCCGTGCGGCCGCCCCACCCCCTTAGCGCTGTGGCGGAATAGCCGCCGCAGCGAAGGGGTTAAAGTGTTTTCTTGTTAAAATTACTGTATAAAAGCATACACTGGTGAGAGTCAAAATCCCAGCTTTAGGTGAATTTCTTAATTTTTAGCACCTGCTGTATATCTTGGCAGGGATGTAAGACAGGCAACTGCAGCCCCTACGGAGCCGAAGGGCCCCCATCCTTAAGGGGGGCTCTGTTCAGCTTTATGACTATGAATCTCTGTGAACTATGGGAATCTCAGGGGCCTCTCATCATTCTGCAGGTAGGTCCATCATTTTGTGTTACCACAGTTTATAGGTTCGGTGTTTTTTTCCTGACAGCTCGGCTGGTGGTGGCGGTGTCACCTGAAAAAAACTTTGGTTGAGACAACAGCCAATGAAAATGATGTTGGAAGGAAAGCCATTTTAGGCACAGGCCCTGAAAGCAGGGTGCTTGGTGGGAGGTGGGGGGGGGGGGGAGTAATGCTGCAGCATCCTCAAAATAAACATGCTTAAGTTTAGAATGTGAATGAGCAATAAAGATGCCTTTAACCTCTTCTATGCTTGTCATGAGGCACAGTGCAGCTGCACTCATGATGAGCTGAGCTCGTCACAGCCATTGGAACGTTCGCACGCGGGGATAATTTCCCCGCTGTGCTGAACGTTCCAAAACGGGTGTGGCCGTGGCAAGCTCAGCTCGTCATGAGTGCTGCTCCGCTGTGCCTCACGACGAGCTGAGCTCGTCACCAGCACGGCGCCCCCCCCCCAATCCCCCCCCCCATCCCCGCACAGCGGGGCGAAAACACCCCGCAGCGAAGAGGTTAAATTCTGTTTTTACTTTGGCATGCTTGCTATGTGTTTAAAGACAGAGGTCAAATGCCAGGTGGTGTTTTCCGACAAATTGCTGCTTATTTTTTTACCATGTAGACTGCTATTTACTCTTCTTTCTCTGACATCAAAGTTAGAGGATTTTGTAAAGTGAACACTCTTGCTGTGGTAAGTGGAGATTCGAAGGGGAGACTGCAGGATGACAGTTCTTTTGTGACATACAATATTTGTGCATGAGCTGTATAAATATTTCAATACATATCAGAAGACAGGAAGGCACCAACGAAACACATCTTTTGTACCTCTGAAGTGTGATGAAAGCAAATCTTTTAATAGGATCAAATCAAGACACTTTACTTGCTGATGTGCAGGTGAAAATATTTGCTGGGGCGGATTTCCACACATTATCGTTTGAGAGCAATCCAGTTTTATCAGTAAAACTGCATGTCAGTGAGAATTTTGCAACCAATTCGGTGACAGTTTTGCTGTTTGTTAATGGCAGTGTGCTGCCAATGGAGGGCCACCAGTCAATTCTTAACTTAAATATTTGTGACAGTGTGCTCCAAAATGCACCATTTTTGACAGTCTCTATCAATTCAGTGAAGTAACATCCATGGCAGAGCCCCCACTCCTCTGCTTTCAGTCTGGGGTCCTGAATCCAAGCCCATCAGCTTTTTTCTTGTTCTCATCTGCAATGCACACCAATCAGTGAAAAGCCAAATCCCAGCACAAGTAGCACCTGCCCGGTTTTCAGTGAGGGTCGACTGAACACAGATCAGGATATTATATTATGTGCTTCAGAGCAGTGTGAGTTAGCCGAATTTATGAGGTTATATGTAAAAGTTGCATTTAATTGCTTTCAAGGTCTGTCTTAAGGGAATAAAAAATGTGGCACTGGTCCCCCATGCCACCAGAGTGGACCAGCCCTCATTTATTTTTACCTTTGAAGTGGAACCTGCCATGAAGGCAGGGGAATCAAGCATTGGCAAAGTGTAAAGATCCACTTTCCACGCAAATTGGTGAAGACAGGGTATCAGCAAAAGAAGGTACCTCCTGCTCAGCTTCACAGCTCATAAGAAATCCAGTAACTAACAAAGCAGAACACTCTAACCTAGCAACACGCTGAGAGTTCCACGACATGCAGGGAACTCCACACAAAGCCAATGGGTCTCGCCTATGCAAGAGCTATTGGCTTTCCCAGTATGCTTTAGCCATTGTGTACTCTACCGTGGCTGCTGTTCAGAGTGGCTAAAAGTTAGTGGGGTAAAGGAGAGTGATGTGGAGTGGAGTGTTAGAAATTGGAGGGTTATGGGCTGGAGTAGAGTGGCGCACAATAGAGTTGAGTGGCAGGGAAAGGAGTGAAGCGGAGTGTCATGGAGTAGCATACAATGTTGTGGAGATTAGTGGAGGGCGTAGAGTGTCGTAGAGTGGAAGGGCATAGAGTTGAGTGGTGTAGAATGGAGTACAGTGTCAGAGTTCAGTAGGGTGTCGTAGAGTGGAGTGGCGTAGAGCTATGGAGTGATGAAGAACAGAGTGGAGTGGCGTAGAGGGTGTTGAGTGGAGTAGAGTATAGTAGAGTGCCATAGACTAGAGTAAAGTGGCATGGAGTGACTTAGAGTGGAGTAGAGAGTCAGTGGAGCAGAGTTTAATTGGCAGAGCATCGTGGAGTGGAGGACTGTGGACTGGAGTGTCTTAGATTGTAGTGTTGTAGAGTGGAGTAAAGTGGTCTACAGAAAAGTGACATAAAGTACAGTGGTGCAGAGTAGATTGACAAAGAGTGCAGTGGTGTAGAGTGCATTGGTTTTGAGTAAAGTGGTGTAGAGTGCATTGGCACAGAGTGCAGGGACATAGTCTTGCGTCGAGAGCAGTGGCATAGAGTGCAATGGCGTACAGTGGATTGGCGCAGAGTAGAATGGCACAAAGTAGAGTGGTGCAGGGTAGAGTGGAGTAGTGCAGGTTAGAGTGCAGTGGTGAATACAGTGGGATAGAGTGCAGTGGCGTAGGGTGCTGTGGCATAGAGTGTAGTGGTGTGCAGGGCAGTAGAATGGTGTAGAGTTGAGTGGTGCAGTGTAAAGTGCAGTGGCATAGAGTGCAGTTATGCATAGTAGAGTGTCAGAGTACAGGGTTGTAGAGTGCAGAGGCACAGAGTGCATTGGTTTTGAGTGAAGTGGTGTAGAGTGCCTTGACATAGAGTGCAGTGATGCAGTGTAGCGTAGAGTGCAGTGGCATAGAGTGCAATGGGCGTAGACTGAAGTGGTGCAAAGTAAAGCAGAATGGCGCAGAGTAGAGTGGTACAAGGTAGAGCGGAGTATTGCAGGGTATCGTGCAGTGGCATTGAGTGCAGTGGTGTAGGGTGCAGAGACATTGGGTGCAGTTTCATAGAGTGTGGTGGTGTGCAGTGCAGTAGAGTGGTGTAGAGTTAAGTGGTGCAGAGTAGAGTACAGTGGCATAGAGTGTAGTCATGCAGATTAGAGTGTCAGAGTGCAGGGTCGTAGAGTGAAGGGGCACAGAGTGGTGCACAGAAGAGTGGTACAGAAAACAGTGGCATAGAGTAAAGTGGTGTAGAGTAGAATAGAGTGGTGTAAAGTGCAGTGTTGCAGAGTGGAGTGGTGCAGAGTGGATTGGGCAGAGTACAATGGTATAGTGTAGAGTGGTGCAGAGTAGAGAGGTGTAGAGTGCAGTGTCATAAGGTACAGTGGTGCACAGCAGGCTAGAGTGGCATAGAGTGCATTGGCATAGAGTGCAGTAGAGTGGTGCAGAGTAGAGTGCAGTGGCATAGAGTACAGTGAGGTAGAGTAGAGTGACATAGAGTTAAGTGGCAGAGGGTGCAGTGCTGCACAATAGAGTTTCGTAGAATGCGGTGGTGTAGAGTACAGTGGCATAGAGTGCATTGGTATAGAGTGCAGTGGGGTAGAGTGGTGCAGAGTGCAATGGTTAGAGTGGCGTAGAGTTCAGTGGCGCAGAGTAGAGTGGGGCAGGGTAAAGTTGAATGGTGCAGGGTAGAGTGGAGTGGTATAGATTAGTGAAGTAGAGTGCATTGGCTTAGAGTGCAGTGTTGCAGAGTGGAGTGGCCTAGCCTGGAGTGATGTGGAGTGCAGTGGTGCATAGTAGAATGGGCAGAGTACAATGGTATAGAGTAGAGTGGTGCAGAGTAGAGAGGTGTAGAGTGCAGTGTCATAGAGTACAGTGGTGCACAGCAGGCTAGAGTGGCGTAGAGTGCATTGGCATAGAGTGCAGTAGAGTGGTGCAGAGTAGAGTGCAGTGTCATAGAGTACAGTGGTGCACAGCAGGCTAGAGTGGCGTAGAGTGCATTGGCATAGAGTGCAGTAGAGTGGTGCAGAGTAGAGTGCAGTGTCATAGAGTACAGTGGTGCACAGCAGGCAAGAGTGGCGTAGGGTGCATTGGCATAGAGTGCAGTAGAGTGGTGCAGAGTAGAGTGCGGTGGCATAGAGTACAGGGAGGTAGAGTAGAGTGACATAGAGTTAAGTGGCAGAGAGTGCAGTGCTGCACAATAGAGTTTCATAGAATACGGTGGTGTAGAGTACAGTGGCATAGAGTGCATTGGTATAGAGTGCAGTGGGGTAGGGTGGTGCAGAGTAAAGTGACAGAGTGCAATGGTTCGAGTGGCGTAGAGTTCAGTGGCGCAGAGTAGAGTACAGTGGCATACAGTGCAGTGGTGCAGACTAGATTGACATACAGTGCTGTGACACAGATTCTATTGGTTATGAGTAAAGTCGTGTAGAGAGCATCAGTGTAAAGTGCAGTGGCATAGAGTGCCGCAGTGTAGAATAGAGTGGTGTAGTGTGGAGTGGCATAGAGTGGAGTGGCACAGATTGGACTAGAGTGGCGTAGACTGCAGTGGCATAGAGTACATCGCTTCAGAGTAGATGGAAGTGGCGTAGAGTGTAGCGGTAAAGAGTGGAGTGTCATAGAGCACAGTGGTGCAGAGTAGATTAGAGTGTCCTAGAGTGGATTGACATAGAGTACAGTGGCGCAGAGTGGAGCGATGCAGAGTAGACCAGTGTCGACTTCAGGGACAGAAAGAGCAGTGTTGCAGAGTAGAATGACTGATGGGCATATGTACAAGTAAATGTCAGAGGGCGGAGCTGTGCCAAATTTACAACAATATGGTGTGCCCCTGTGTTTTCCCAACGCCCCATAGTGCAAGGTTGTCAGCGTTGCAGGGAATTATTGTTTTTGTGCAGGAAGGTGTTAATTAATGCACATAAACAATCAATAATGGCTATTTGTTACTTCTATGTGTGCTGCAGAATTGGGTACACATAGAAGTAGCATATTTTTCATTATTTAATGATTGGTTATGTGCAGGAAGGGACACCTTCCTGCACAAAAACAATAATTCCCTGCAATGCAGACAACCTTGCACTAAGGTACAAAGGTGCCTACGTTGGCGCTAGGCAGCTAATTCTGCACATAAACAAGGTGCAGGACACCTCCCTGCACATAAACAATCATTCATGAGCACATATCCCGGTCCTAAAATCTCTTAAATGGTTGCCCTTCGAAGCTCGAATTCAGTTAAAGATTACTGTTCTGGTGCACGAAGCCCTTCACTTCAAAACTCCCAGGTACCTAGTGCAAAAGCTTGAATTATCCTGTGGTGGTAGAATCTCAAGAAGCGCTAACACTTCCCTATTGAAACCACTCATCCTTAACAAAAAGAAAACTTGTCACCGAGCCTTCTCCGGCGCTTCCCGGAAGATATGGAACTCTTTTCGACCGGAAGTACACAGAATCTCCTCAACGACTGCTTTCAAACTGGAAGTTTGAAAGCAGTCGTTGAGTGCATTGGCGTAGAATGCAGTAGAGTGGCATAGAGGGGTGCATAGTAGAGCTCAGTGGTATAGAGTAGAGTCATGCATAGTAGAGTGGCAAAGGGTAGAGTGGTATAGAGTTCAGTGGCAGAGAATGCAGTGGTGTAGAGTAGATTGGTGTAGAGTGCATTGGTGTAGAGTGCCATGGCATATAGTGGTGCAGATTAAAGTAAAGTAGAGTGCAATGGTGTAGAATAGAGTGGTGTAGAGTGCAGTGGCATAGAGTAGAGTATAGTTGCATTCAATGCAGTTGCACACAGTATATTGGCATAGAGTGCAGTGACGTAGAGTGTGTTGTTTTTTAGTATAATGGTATGGAGAGCAGGTGCGCAGTGTGTAGTGGCGTGGTGTGGAGTCGGGTAGAGTGGAGTGGCGTAGAGTGGAATAGAGTGGCGTAGACTGCAGGTGCATAGAGTAAACTGTTTCAGAGTAGAGTGAAGTGGCGTAGAATACAATGATATAGAGTAGAGTGCAGTGGTGCAGAGTATATTAGAGTGTCTGAGAGTGGATTAACGTAGAGTACAGTAGTGTAGAGTGGAGTGACGCATATTTCACTGGCATAGAGTTCAGTGGCGTAGAGTGACATGAAGTAGCGTGGCAGAGAGTGCAGTGTTACAGAGTATACTATCGTACTTACCTTAACCCAAATAGTTGGTAACAAGGACAAATGTGACAGTAAATCTGTTCTAGTTTACTTATCTGGTCACATAGAGGCTGCATTTTAAAATATCTGACAGGATTGAGACACTTGCTGCTGAGATCTTTATGTTCTCAGCAATTTTTAGGGGCTTGTAATGTCTACAAGTGTGTATAATATGTGACTCCTACACCTTATAATCCTCGTTTTACGTAGCATTTCCTGCACATTTATGTTCACACATATCATTTATTGTGTCCCTGTTTGTGATGTAAATCACTCTGACACTGTACACTGGGACGAGCAGCGCTATAAGAGAATTAAATAAAAATAAATGTGATGGTTGCTTTTAAATTATTATTTGTGTAATTAGCCACATACACAGATCAATCGTGCATTCTTACAGTTCATCCACATTTCTTACATGGGGTGTTCAACAAAGTTAAAAACCTGCTTTTAAGTCATACTTTCTCTAAAGTACTTATGAAGTGATAATCTGCGTATCTTTGTTTCCCTTTACTTTATTGGCCTCTAGGATTTCTGCTTCAGATGGTTCCCTGCTTGGTGATATTTGAACAAAAGAAGGGTTGATGTCCTTTAATTCAGGCCCATGTTTTGGGAATAGCTGGAAAGGTTGCTGTTCTGAACAGAGTGCAGAGAACGTGCTGGCGCTGCTCAATTATGACCCGGTGTGAAAAAAATGACACCAGGACAATCTCCGCATATTTCTTTGGGCCCGGAAAAAGCTGCCGGAACCAGGATCTAGTGGTATTCCCCCTAATTTCCAGCACTGGACCTAGGTACACTGGCAGAGGTGAGTGTAGGTTTTAGGACTGAATAGTAAGAGATGCTGTAACTCAGGATTGGTGAGTGCTGAGTGTGTGTGGGTCCAAGTAGTAAAACAGCTGGATTCATCAGTCCAGGATTTCCTGCATTATCTGGCGAAAGTACAGAAAGAAAATGGCCAGGCATGACACAAGCTACAATTGCAAGCATTCCTCCCATGACCTGTTGAGTGTTTAAAGTGACACCCTAATTTGGCCAAGGATATGTCCAAACGTGGGCCTCGTGCTCAGTCTGCCACTGGACCCATGCTGCACTCAACTGAAGAGCCCCAATGAGGGCGAAACCAGTCTTGGGTTGCTTGCAGAAAAGACTGTTCCAATTAGAGCAAGGTCGAGATTGATTTGCATATGGCAGTGCTTTAAATGGGCCAGTACTGTCCGGTACGGAGTACCAGCACTTTTTTGTATTTTGAGAGGGAGAGTACAGGCACTTCTCAAGCGCGACGTAATACATTTAATTGGAGAGTACCGGCGCTTCTCAGAAACAAGCAGGTACTCTGGTATAGAGTGCCAGCACTTCTATTTTTTCCATTTCAAGCACTGGCATACGGCTGTGTCCAAACTGATGTGGATTGGTGCTGTGACCATTGGGGTCCACTCTCCAGTTATGTGTGGCTGGAGCAAAGTAGACCAGTGCTAATACTGCACGAAGGCCATTGTAAGCAGCTTCCATATGGTGTCACCACACATTGCAATGTACAGTGGACTAAATGGCCTGCTAGAGGAAAGGGAGATCCCAAAAGTCAAAACCTAATTTTGCTTTGAGTTCTGAAAAGCCTTGCACTTGGGCTTACGATGCAGCCTGGAAAGGAGCATTCAAGTGCTCGATGTAAGATGTGCAGGAAAGAGACGAAAGTGCCAGGGAGGGTGCAGATGACTGGGTAGGAAAAATGGCATTGAGAAACAGGGGTGCTGGAGTAGTATGTGTAAAGTTGTAACTTATACAAGAGGACAGAACTTGTAAAGGTTGGTTGCAGGAGGTATTTATTCAAATTATACAACACACGCAGAGCACCGAGCGTGTTGACTCACACAGCTTCGGCACCCGACTCGCTTTCGCGCTCCGACGCGCGCTCTACAAAATGGCCGCCTCACGTCACATCATCACGTGACGTGAGACACTAGAACGGCAACTCTACAGTATGGTCGAGGAAAGAAGTAGCTGAAGGATAAAAAAAAGTTTCAGCAATTAAAAAAACATGCCCAATGTGCTGCACAAAATTGGTTGTGGGGGCCCCACAAAATATTTTCAACATAGGCCCCACAAACGCCTCAGATATATCCTTGGGTTTATCCCAGGAGCCCTTCAGTTCAAAGGCCACCATGCAGCCCACCTGGATGTGCCAGAAAGAGCAATCCGGATTGGCTACCGCCCACTGACGTCGACGCCCAATGCCAGCAGCGGTCGCGTGATCTTTCTCAAGAGTGACTTTCATTACAGAAATCAACAAAAAAAGGCTCATTATCGCCTCCGCTAGGTTTGCTTTTCCTTCTCCCATCACGGAGGCTTCATTAGCGGCTGTGCGTTTGATGCCACAACACTTTAGATCTCTTTCACTGACATGTGGCGCTGCGCAGGCCATGCGCGATGGCGTCACGTGTCTCTGGCGCCAGATGGTTCCAGATGGTTCTGAAGCCTCCGGGCCCAGCACAGCAGAAGGGCCTCGCCCATTCTTGCAATACAAACGTGCAACCCCAGTTTCCCTGAAATGAACCCATTACCGGCTAATTCCCTGAAATATATAAATGGTTATCCATAAAATAGAACACCCGTTTCAGCAAAGGAGCGAACTCGGTTCAGGGAATCCTGCGTCAGCACTTTCAGTTTCTCGTTCGCATAAACCAAACAAATATTTTTCCACCGGTCATAAAGAGGTGGAGCCAGCTCCTGTTTCCAAGACTACGCGAATGACAGCCGAGGCGCTAGCTGCAAGCGTGTTACGTAGTAGATTGAGCCACGACCAGGGGCCCCAGGCAAGAGAGTGGAAGGGTTCACTGCAGTGCTTACTTTGTAAAAATACATAAGTGCCAGGGCTCTCGCCAGGAGCCACTGCAGCGTGCACCACTCATTGCCCCTCCCAGTGCTGACAATGATAGTTACAACACAACTACCATGGCTCGAGTCTGGGTACCCCGCGGGTGGACGGCGTCCCCCCACTTATTTTACCGGGAGGACGCCGTCCCCCCTGCCAGACAGCTGGACTTCACTCTTTGGCCTCTCTGGGACGAGGAGCTCAGAGGTCACAGCACTCTGCTCACACGCTGACTTCTCAGATGCAATCGCATCTAAGGGGTGAGCGAGGGGATGCAATGAGCCCGATGGTGCAAGCCACCTTTCGTGATGTCACTTCCTTTCGTAACGTCACTTCCGGTGACAGCGTCCCCCCACTTCTTTTTTTAGGACTTGTGCTCTGACAACTACCAACCATCACACTCCTATAAGTGTGACACTTCAGGCTATCTCAGGCCCCCAAAGCTATAAGAATGGCTTGGGTGGTAGGTAATGGTCAATTCTAATGTATATTGAATTAATAATTAACTTCTGCTGTTATGATCTCTATATTAGTCAGATATCGCTACCTTGTGGCAGACTGTCACAAGCATAGGTGTTAACAATTAAGTGCCGGTACCGAGCACAGGAAACCACCAGCTCAAATTAAGCACTAGCTCAGTGGAAGTTTTGTTCCCGTGATTTCTTCTACCATCTGAAGCACCTCTTGCCAGTATGTATGGGTCTTTAGACAAGCCCACCACATGTCCATCATGCCCCCCCATCTACCTGCAACCCTTCCAACACAGATCCGATCCCCCTTCCTGCAGGCTGGAGAGAGAAATATCATCCAATGAGGATTTTATATGCGGTTTCCTTATGATAAACACATATAGATAATTCTGATGCCCTGGTCCACAGTTTATTCTACGTCTTCTCTGGCTTTTCCTGCATCAAACCTCTCTTCCAGGCTGCTATGTATGAATGGCATCTCCTGCCCCGAATCTCTCTTCCGGGCTGCTATGTATGACGGGTGATGTTCCATGTGAGGCTGGTTTATAATTGTGTATAGGTGAGATGTCCCTTTTTGTGCTTTTGTTGAGGAACAAATTCTGTAGTGGGGCTCGGTCTCTAGTTACTTTTAATTGGACCTGCCTATCCCTTACCCAGTGGGTCACGACGGATGTGGTTGTAGGTGAAACTGGCCCTCACAAGTCTCTCTGTCCATGGCTGCCCCTTCCTCGAAGAGAGATCACCAAAGTGTACTGGCCCCCCATCTTACCAATGTGTAAAGCCCAGGGCAGGAAGTCTGGACTGTAGCTGATTGGGGTTTTGGGGCGGGGAAGGTGCTCACGTTTTGTTTACGAGGTAATGTCTCCCAGTAGTCTAACAGGATGTAACGGAGCAAATGGTGTAGCCTGTTTTGGTCTGTGTGTACGTGGCCTGTTTCGGTCTGTGTGTACGTGGCCTGTTTCGGTCTGTGTGTACGTGGCCTGTTTTGGTCTGTGTGTATGTGGTAACCACAGAACATGAAGCAACAGGGAACCCAGGAGTAATACTGCTCTACTATAGAGCTGAGGGTGGTGAAAAGGGTTTGGTGCCAGCAGCGGCGATTCCTCCAGAGGAGCTCGCCCCCCACACTGCTGCTCAGAAAGCATTACAAATAAACTGGTAATAAAATTATGTTATTGCTATTTCATTTTTTACTCTTTGCCAGCAAACAGAGTGTGGGGGCGGGGCCTATGCATCAGCAGTGAGGAGTGGCCACTTCAGTTTGAAGTGCGCATGTTGGTTTGGCCGCCTACCTTGCTACGGCCAACCAGACATACGCAATTCAAACCTCTCCAACCCAGCTGTCTTAGATGTGCAGTGTAAGGTAAGTGAAACGTATTTTTTATTGCAAATTTTATTATGCGCCTCTTTGATTTAATATGTCACCAACTGCCACTGGGGTCAGACAAATGATGGTCGCAGTTGAGCAGCCGGTGAGTAACCTGCAATGTTCAGGAGTCATATCCCATCACCCATTGCCTTTCTAAAAAGAGTAAGCCTAGAAACTCTAGGAGCATTATTACCCTAGACCAGTGGCGGCTTGCATAGGGTAGTGCTGCGGGTGAGTCTAGGAGGGGCAGGGTAGGGGGGGAGTAAACTCGGACATATGACGGAATGGAGGAATATAATAATTACTTTCTTCGGTTCCGTCGTATGTTCAAGTTTACTATCCCCCCACCCTGCCCATCCCCGCCCTGCCTCACTGCCCCGCAGCACGCCCTATGTGAGCCGCCACTGCCCTAGCCGAAAGTAAGAACTTTATTCTGGATCTGCTGAGGCACTGTTTAAGAACAGTTAACTGTAGGTACAACATTTCTGATTGCAATTTCGAAGCGTTTGTCGAATAAACACTCTGCCGGGCTTGTTCTTGCGCAGGATTCATTTATTTGACAACGTCACACAGGGCTGTCTTGTATGTGTATGCATAAACAACTTTATTTTACAGAGCACATGCGGTTAATTTGCGACATGTATGTACCATTGCGTAACCAGTGGTCAAAGAACATTGAAAAAAGTATGGAAACTGTGATGCATGCAAGGGGGCGGGGTAGGAGGCGGGGTGAGTGAGCATGTGGGCGTGGCTAATAAACTAAATATTCTGTAGCTTTTTTCGGTCTTTCACCTTCCGGTAACTACATATAAAATAACACACAGCTTAAATGAAATATAATATGTTAATCAGTGGGAAATGCACTATTGAACATTAAGAACACTCTATTAGTTAAAGCACTGTACCAAATTCTGGTCGGTGCAGTGGAGAATAGTGACTTGTGTATGTTTAGTGCTACCAGGTCCCATTCTGTGACAGATAGCAATTTGAACATGTACGTCATTATTTTAACCCCTTCACTGCGGGGTGTTTTCTCCCCCCCCCCCCAGTGCGGGGGGAGGGGGGCCGCGCGCGGCTCTGCTGTGCTTGTGACGAGCTCGGCTCGTCATGAGGCACAGTGCAGCTGCACTCATGACGAGCGGAGCTCGTCACAACCACACCCGTTTTTCGAACGTTCAGCACAGCGGGGTAATTATCCCCGCGTGCGACCGTTCCAACGGCCGTGACGAGCTCAGCTCATCATGAGTGCAGCTGCACTGTGCCTCATGACGAGCTGAGCTTGTCGTGAGCATAGAAGAGGTTAAACTTACATTACACAAGTATAAGGTAGGCTGCTACAGAATGCGCAAAATGGTTAAAGATAAAAGGTGTTTCCAAATTACAGATTCTTTGCAGGCTGCATGTAGTGCGGTTTCTTTATAATTGCCCTTTAATAGCACACACTTCATAGATTAGCTGGTAGCTCCCTTACAATACCTCTCATAAAGAATAAATGTGTCATCTCATCGAAAGCTTCAAGTGAATCCGTCACTGAAAGCCAATACAGGCTTCCACGCTCCCTCTACATTTGCAGATTGACCAGTTTACATTTCTTTCTGACAATCAGGCACCCTGGCAAGAAGGCTTGTGTAGCGGTTTGCTCCTTTCTCAGTTCAACAGCACAAGACTTCCTGAATGACACTTCAGCTGAAGCATTACAACTGTCGGAATTAACCATCCTGGGAAGGTTATCTTTTGACAAAAAGTAGGGGGTCTCCAACCTTTTGTAAATTAAGAGCGACTTAGGTTAAATAAAAATCATTGCGAGCTACTAATATTATTAGTGTTGTAACAGTCACAACATCAGACAAGGTTACGTTCGTGCCCACCATGTCCAAGTTTGCCAGCAGTGATCACCTCCGTACATTAGCAGGGATACCAGCAGTAATGTAAATAATGTAAAAAAGGCTGTCAATTTAGCATGCAAACACATAGGTAATGCATGCCTGCCAACGTGTCCCTGGCGCAAAAGTAATCATATTAGAAATAAGTCTCCACACATGATTTATCACTCAAAATCAAATACATCTTGAATACACAGTTTTGTCGTAGATATGTTAATTTAACCAAGCAAAATGTTCCAATTTAGAAGACTAGGATGAACACAGCAGAGCTACTGACAGGTATCTGGAGAGCTACCAGTAGCTCAAGAGCTACTCCTTGGCGATGCCAACTGCTTTCCTATAATTAGTCGTGCCCCTCAGATCCCCCCCCCACTTTGATTACTGGGTGTAATGCAAAATGATGGGGCCCCCTTGAAGAATGTGATGTGGAGCCCCTGAATCTACCAAATCTCACAGATATTCATTGGCTTTAGGCTGAATGGGGTCTCCCTAAAGGGTTGGGGGGCCCCTTGAATGGTATGGGGTCTCAATATACCAAAGGAATTAGCATTATACCCCATGCAGTTGCACATGGACATTTTACTGTGCACATGTCTGTGCGCATGGTCATCTATACGTCTCAGCATGTACACGCATGTGTATGGAAAAATCGTTCAAATCCCTCCCTTCCACCCACAGCTTCCGGACTTGAGCATGAAAGGGACTAGGCGCCTGCTTGTCTCTCCCAGCTCTGCCACTACATGTGGGCCTATGACAGTGGAAATAGGCACATATACATTGAAGAACACTCCAGTCAGCAGATAGAAGATGGACGCTTCTACTTGGTGGAACCGGAATCGGAAAACTGAGTGGAGTTGCGGAAGACACTGTACGGTGCTGTCGACTCCCGTCCCCAGGCTCCAAAACCCACGAGGGGCCTGCAAGCCTAAGGCGGGAGGCGGGAGTTGGGAGACGAGTGGCGCAGAGCAAGGCACAGGACAAGGGAGCCGAGAGTGGGTGAGAGCGGGTACATCGGTGGTGACAGGCTAGTGCCGTGTTTTCTCAAGCGTGTGTGGAAAAAGTCAGCGTTAGGCCAGCGTGGCTTGCGCCGTAGAGAGGTTCGCTCCCCCATCCCCTTCTTTGCTCTCCTATGCGTCACTACACAACCGCACTGCACCACAAATCGAGGCCTTTTTTTTCAGCATGATAGGAGGGAGCCTCCTGACTTTAAGCAAATTAGACGTGAGCTTGGGGAGACCAGTAATCGGTTGTGTATAGGAGCAGCTGTGCCAGAATCTACAGACAACCCAAAGCAGGGCCGCTTATGCAGGTTTGAAGATTTGTGGGATTCAACAAGTATTGGTCATACATTTCCCTGCTTTCAAACTGTGTGTCAAGTTCCAAGTGACACAACAATTCAAAGGTCACTCTATCACTGCTTAACTATCAAGACGTACGCCCGCACACACGTATGTCATCGTCGTCAGATCGTAGCTCCCTGCCCCCCCCTCCTGTGTAAGGGAGAACCAGGAGAGTGTGAGGGCTGAAAGGAGCAAGGGCGAGGTGAGGCAAGTGAAAGAAAGTGAATTGCAAGGCCGGCCTTTGCCCTTTGCCCCCTGCCTTTCGGAAGCAGCTAGGAAGCTGGGTACGGGGTTTTTCCTGTGGCGTATTTACATTGCTACCAGGGCCGGACAGGGAACAGAAACCAGCCTTGGCAAACTGCTCAACAGCCTCCCCCCTCCCCCCTCCCTGGGGTGAGGGGGAGTGCAGCTTTTCTGGCAGTTTGTGCCAGGTGGCCAGGCGGGGCACAAGGGAACGAGCTAGAGGAGGAGGACTGTCACATTAATGAGCTGTCTTGAGCTTTCGAACTTTGTCGGTCCACAATAAGAACTTGTTTTTGTGATATTTGCCTCCCTACTGCATCCTCAGAGTAATAAGCCTCATATCATGAGACCAGGTCGCACAAGGGGACCAATGAAACTCTCGTTTCAAGACCAACAACAAAAAAGGCGTAAAGCCACAAGGAAAATTCAAATCCATTCCCAAAAGGATAGATCGCAGGCTAATGATATGGATATTGAGGAACTGTCAACCGCTAATGAACCATCATCAAGTCCAGAGTGTGCATTACCTGTTGTGGGTCGAATATACAATCAAACTACCACTGGTGGGGGCGGTGGGACCCACTTCTCTCAACCCAGCATAATGGAATATTTTAAACAACCAGACAGAGCTCAATGTGAAGCCCAAGGTGAAGCCGACGCACCTTTTTCTACTCCTACACTTAAAAACGTGTTTATCAATAGTTCAGTCCATTTGTGATGGCGCCCTATCCAGAAGTGACGAAATAAGAGAATGCGGGAATCAGTCTGCTGCTTTTACTTCTCTATCCTCTAATGCATCAGGGTCAACAAATACCCCATATGAAGGGGAGAACTCTAGTAGCTAAAGATCAAGTCCATTATGTTCTCGAAGCCCGTCAGGCAAATATGCCGACTGCTCAAACTATGCTGTTGCTCCGAATGAACTGTGCACTCCAGGCGGAAGATAATCCATGGGATATAACCAAGTGTAATAACCGAGTGGGATATAACCGAGTGTTATCTGCTTGGGCAAATTTCAAGCTAACCATAGCTGTGATCATATCTCTTTTAAATCTCAGTTGCCTAAAACTGGGTCTGAGAGTGTCTGTGAGAGTCAAGGGGCATTTAGAACTAAGTCACCGAATAATAAGAATGTCTTAAATCCATTAGTCCTGGACTATGTGATGGGGAACAGGTCCCGGACATTCATTCAACTTTAGTCCCTTTATAGAGTAAATCTACAAATTTTGAACAGGGTCTAAAGAATATAGCCCATGTAGATAATTCCCTAAACTTTGTAGCCCTCTCGTTTCTAGATAAATATGATGTTTCTACTATAACTGATGAGAGCTCTGCTAAACATAAAAGTGCAGATAATAATGGAGTGTGGCAAAATTTGTTAAACGCAATAAACGCAATAACGATAGCATTAAACTTCCATTCAAATAAACTTAATATACAGGTGGAACTACTAAATACTTTAGCAGTTTATGTGGTGGGCATTGATACAAAATTACTAAATCTGCCAAATTTGGTGGTTAAGGCTCAGACTGAGGTCAACAATCAATTAATCAGATGCACGTGCTCACACATCTTAGATAAAGTATCCGACTTCCCGACAATAGTAGGGTCACTCGTTGAAGTAAAAAAAGCTGTTGGGAAATCGTATTTGGAACGATCCCCCGTTCGTTATAACTAATTGGGAATTGGTGTACCCAGTGTGACCATTAAGCAGCAACAACCTCAGTGAGATGTAACCCCTTGATAATACAAGGGCACCAGCAGAGATTGATGGGAAGTCAGAGGTAAGCCTTGGCTTAGCCACTCTAATCGATACATTTCAAGCTTTTTATGTAAAAGAAAAAAAGAAGATGATCCAGGTTGTTAATTCCATATGTTCAAGCTCAGGAGATAGCTTTAATGATGTTCCCCCACTATCGAAAATGGCTAGGAAAAGGTTGCGGAAGGCTTGGAATGAAGCCAATAAGTCAGTCGTTCCAGTAGCTTTAGTAGCAAAATCCAAGAATTGTTACCCTATTTTTAAATCAGCTAATCGGAAAAGGCAACACAAGGATTACTCCCTAGAGGGTACGGTACCCCCTTCTGACCTATTGAAGCATCAGAACCCTGAATTGAGGGTTGAGGTTCAGACCTCTGTAAAGGGTAGTAAAAAAGATGTTCACACTGCTACTGGTGTGACATGCCTGATACAGTCAGTGTTAATAATGGAGGTGTGTTTTGGTATGACAGTAAGCCCCAGATTTTGAGTGAGAGTAAGCCGACCCTGGAATGCTCACGTAGTGAAATCATTTTTCATCCTCAACCTGAGATTAAATTGCAAGTATACAAAGAGATTATGCTCCCGTCCCAAGACCAAGTAGTGCACCCACCGCAAAGGTTCAGTTCAGTTGATCAGATAAAGCCCTGCGTCACTCAGAGTCTAATACCCCTTAAAGAATATAAAATTACCAATCTAGTTAATGATAGCAAACCAGGCCCAAAAAGATCTCCACGTACTATACAGGAAAATAACACCCCTAACACGGGGAAATTAGTACTGCATCCCCTATATGAATCTCAGGGTATTCTTGATAGTCTTAATCAGAGTTTAATCCTGAAAAAATCTCAACCATTCCTGATTTATCATTTATAAAACCCCTGACTTTTGTCTGTGCAGTTCAACCAAATACAACCTAACTCACTTCGTGAGTCAACTATAACAACTTATTATTATTATTATTATTATTGCATTTATTGAGCGCACAGCTACCCGGAGGTTTCCCGGCGCTTGCATTGGGAACCCGTCCTGGCTTTTCCCTGTGAGATAGCCCCTACAGGGCATCCCCAAGGTGAAAGCCAGGCATCCCGCCGCAGGGGGGCCGTTGTGGAGATTAAGCAAGCTTAATGCCCAGAGTTGCAGAGTGAGAACCCATGATTAGAGCAGGCACCGAAGCGAGAATTATCGAGTCCGTGGACATTTGAGCTCAAGACCCTGCCGCGTCAGGAATTGAACCCTGGTCCCGGGTCTGACCTCAGCTTCCGGGTCTGCCTGCTCTACACCGTGAGCCACACTTCTCCACTCTCCACTTGGTTCACTAATGAAATTGTGACTAAAATCTTACACTCAAGTGCGTATTTTATAGACTGTGGTATCAAGGTTGAGAATTGGGTTCCTTTAAAATACCCCCGATCTTAGAGGTATTGGCCCCTAAGGTGGAGAAAGAAGGACTAGAGGCGGAAAGTAATGATAGAGGTGCAACCGGTCCAACTGTTAATCATCTTGCAACACTGGCCTGTTAATTACTAACACTCAAACAGAAGGGCGTACCTGCGAATGGTTATCTAAAAATAATATGTGAGTGGAGGATTGGTCTTTGCTTCCAGCTACCCTTGCACATGTGGATCGAGTAGAAGAGAATTGAATGTTATCAGCTTCAAACGATAAGGATGTGCGATTGAGACTATGTTCATGGAATGTGCAAGGGCTGACCCATTTAGTGTCAGACCCAGATACAACTTTATTTTTAAATTCTTTCACAATTTTACGATTCCAAGAAACATGGAGAGAACAAGCGACACCCTTGCTTGGGTTCATTGAGTTGAATCTCCCAGCAGCGCGCACTAATAAATCGGGTTGTGCAAAGTGCTGGCTCTCGTGCTACATTGCGGCTGACCTAAACTTAGCAGTAGAAGTGGTTGATCTTGATTTGGATTGTTTACAATGCCTTGTTTTTTATAACAAAGATTTGTGTCTAATTATACTTAATGTATATCTAAGTGCCAGGAAAAATAAGACTACGCAGTTGTATGTCTTGTGGGATATCCTAAGTACATTAATAATATGGCACTCGGAAGCCGTTTTTATAGTTTCTGGTGATTTTAATCTACATTTGATTTCTTTAAATCCCGCAAATGGAAAGATTAACTACACTGCAAAAGAGCATTGTAACATAATGCTCCAGTTTGGGTTAACCCAGTTTAAAGAAAAATCTAGGCTCATTCCAATGTTTAAATATTCTCAAAATGGATCTATCCTGTACTATACGTTTATTTCAGAAAATTTAAGATCAAAACTGTTTGAATATATGGTAACACCTCCACTCTAGAGTGATCACACAATCGTCAGAGAGTTACATTGAATTCTTCAGGGAACCGTAACCCTAGATTTAAGGAGTTCCCCAATATGGCCCACTCTTCATACAACTTATGAACGTATCCAGCGAAAGTACTGGAAAGACATCTCAATCTTTGTCTCACTCAGTTCCTGGAACAAAAAGACATTTTAGACAAGGGTCAATTCGGTTTCAGGAAAGCCCATTTGACGGAAACTGCCCTACTTATTGTGGCATAGGAGGTTAGGGCAATTCTGGATCGGGGGCTAGAGCTGCGGTGGTCCTTTTGGACCTATCTGCAGCTTTTGACATGGTCAGCCATGCAATCTTGAAGCAATGGCTATTAGACATAGGTGTCAATGTTACAGCTTTCCAACTACTATCCTCATTTTTGAAGGAAAGGAAACAGTCTGTTATCTTAGGAGATTTCAGGTCAGAATATTTTTGCCTGCCTTGTGGAATTCCACAACGTTCCTCTATAAGTCCCAGTTTATTTAACATTTACGTGGCTCCTTTGATGAGCCTGATCAGAACGTTTGGATTTTCCACACTATTGTATGTGGACAACACTCAGATTGTTGTTCCTATAACCAACAATATTGAGGAAGTAGCTATGCATTTTAAAATGCATTAGTGCTGTAGTTCAATGGATGGGGAGATATTGCCTGAAATTGAATGAAGCTAAGACCGAAATTCTTCTCTTTGGATCTGATCTTTCTTTTTAGAACCAATCTTGGTGGCCTGAGGAATTGGGCACTGTTCCGAGCCCAGTGGCTAAATCAAAAAATCTTGGAACGATATTTGATTGTAAGTTATCTTTTAGAGATCATCCAATCATCTTACATCATCTTGTTTTTACACACTAAAAATTTTGCCCAAAATTATTCCTTTTCTATCAATGTTATTGTAATGCCCTTTTGTTCGAGGATCCTTATGCATTAGGATCCCCGAACAAATGGTTCACTTCTAAGCTATTCAAGCTAAAAAAAGATCACTTAATAGAGCTGTATTTTGTCTATAAGGATAAAATGACAGCGCTAAGAAAAATGTATAAACAAGAAGTTTGAAAGGCTAAATCTAACTATCAAACAGGGCTTTGGAACAGATTACTACATGTCTCCAAACAAAATAATGCAAAAAGGCTTTGGGAAGTAATTAACGAACTTGAGAGGAAGCGGGACATTTTGTGTGAACATATCGTAAACTGAATGGATACATTTTATTACTAATCTGTACGTCATGGGGGGATCAAGCTGTAAGGAAAACAGACATGTGTTTCATGTATGGAATATATAGCAAGCCAAACACTGATTTGGAGAGTAGTATGTGCCTGGGCATGAATAATATTGTGAAATTTAGTGATATCAGTTCTGATTCAAGGATTATCCTGGAATGCATAAATTGTGATGGTGTAGCCATCCTTCTATGAGGCCTTCGTACAAATGGTGCTCCCGGCCCTAACGGGTTGCCTAATGCCTTGTTTCAAGCCAATATTGGCATACGGGCTGAAATCCTAACCAAGTTGTTTAGTGAGTTATTGACATTGGAAACTGTGCCTGTATCCTGGGAAGGCAGTATACTGCATCCTATTTATAAAAGCGGTCCGGTGGATAACCCTGTTAACTACTGGTTAATTCCACCAACTGATGTTAACGCTAAAGTTTTTGCCTCATTGGAAAAATGTGCAATGCAGAAAGATATAATTCGGCTCAATCAAACTGGTTTCTGGAAAGGGCCAATCTAACACTACCAAACTGCTGACACTTACTCTACTTGCAGAACTGTCTGTTAAAAAAAACACATTTATATATTCCTTTTATTGATCTAAGGCAGCTTTTAATTCAGTGCCACGAAATTTACTATGGAAAAAACTGGCTGGCTAGAACATTCCACGGAAATTGATAAAGGCCATAATTCTTTTGTATACGGACACCTGAGTTCAGGTCAGGTTGGGTGATGGTGGCTCTTTATCGAAGAAAATTAGAACATATAATGGCCTAAAGCAAGGTTGTGTTCTTGCTCCTTGCCTTTTTAATTTATTGTTATCAGATCTTTTGCAGCATCTGCACTCTGTTAATGCCCATCCTCCAAGATTGAGTGAGGTACAAATTAGCTATCTTTAAAATGCAGATGTTACTATCCTCTTGAGCCAAACCCCTATTGGCCTACAAAGACTGATATATGTTTTTGATGACTATATACTAATGAATGGCCTCAAATTGAATGTTAAAAAGGCTAAAATTATGAACATTGGTCCAGCAAAACAGAAGTTCAATTCATGGAGGACCAGAGGTGGGCCAATTGAAGATGTTAAAACATATAGATATTTAGGGGTTGTGTTTGATAATAGAGTTTCTTTAACCCCTTGTATGCTTGTGACGGAACCGCTCCGTCACAAGCCACGGGTGAGCTGTGCTTGTGACGGAACGCTTCCGTCACGGCCCGCTCGGCGCGCCTGCGCGGCACTGATTTCGCCCCTGCACGGCGCGTTCCATTGAGCGGGCGCGTTTGTGACAGAACCGTTCCGTCACAAGCACAGCTCACCCGCGAGCCGTGACGGAGCGGTTCCGTCACAAGCACGTGACCACCGCGCGGCCGCCCTACCCCCTTAGCGCTGCGGCGGAATAGCTGCCGTAGCGAAGGGGTTAAAGTACATTTTTAAATATTTAAGGGCAAAAACTATGACTGTAATCCATTCTTTTAAATGTTTGCAAAAATTACTGAGATGCCAATCCTATGAACCTATTCTTAAAGTCATGAGAGCAAAGTTACAGCCAACCATTGGGTATGGCTCACCCATTACCAGGGGAAAAGATGCGAAGTTACTGAATTTGTTAGTAGTCAAGGCTTATAAAGCAACTTTTGGGATTCCCAGGTCAGTGGGTCAAGCTGAAATTAGACTAGAGTTTGGTCTCCATAGACAGTGTTTGGTGTCACAATGGGCTTTTCTGAAATGTATGTACTCTATGTTTTCGCCCGCCCCTGCTTCCCTAATGGACAACTGCTGGCTAGAAATAACAAAATCTGCTTATGCTGCTACTTGCAGATCCCATATTTTGGCCTGCAAATTGGGCTTCATGAATTGAAAATGCCCAATTATAAATGAATTCTAATAAAACATATCAAAGCCAAGTAAGAATAAAAGTGTTTTAGCTTCAAAAAATCATGCATTGTATACGATTAATTCACACTAGTCTTTACGCATCCAGCCATACCTTAATGCCCATTTCTCTGCAAGAATAAAAGACGCATTTTTAAAAACAAGAATGGCAATAAACCCAACTAAGGAGGGTATGCCGTTTTGGATCCAGCAGTGGCCGGATTCTAATTGTAGACTCTGTGGATAAAAATAAAATAAATCGTAAATCATACGTTCTTATATAGCGCCTTTCACTGTATGGTCTCAAGGCGCTTGCTTTGGGAACCCGTCCTGGCCTTTCCCTGTGAGATTAACCCTACTGGGTATCTCCAAGGTTGAGACCAGGCATCCCATCACGGTGGGGCCATAGTGGAGATTAATCAAGCTATTGCCCAGAGTTGCAGAGTGTGAACCCACGATTCGAGTAGGCACCGAGGTGAGAATTATCAAGTCCGTGGACATTTTTGAGCTCAGGCCCTGCCGCGTCGCGTATTGAACCCTGGTCCCGGGTCTGACCTCTGCATCAGGGACTGCCTCCTCTAACCGGTGAGCCACACTTCTAAATCTTTATTGAACATAGTATGCTTGTGTCCCAAATTGCTTAAAATACTGTGTACCTTTTTAAAACCCCTATTTTTGAAGATTGGGGTCAGATCGGCTCTCCAGGCCCTTCTTCTTTGTTTATCGGGCGAACCGATTCCGTTGCTATGCCAATTGATAACATTTTTAGTGGCTGCTGACAAATGTATGGTATTGACTGTTCAAGATGTATCATAATGAAATCCCATGCCTTCAAGAGGAATCTTGAATGCTTTCTTTTCTGCTGACTTGCATTGTACGGCCTCTTGTAGAATTTAGTGCCTTTGCTGCTAGGGAAATAATTAAAATGTAAATAATGAAGTTACCCTGTTTTAGAAATTATTGATGCACTTTCAAAACCTGTTTGCACAATGGAACTACTGTTTACTGCACGTTTGCACTTTAATATGTAATGATCCAGCCCATGCCTGATAGATTATATTGTTTATTTGGAAAATGAGCAATAACATTAATCAGTTTCATTGCATGAATATGAATGTATTTATAAATTGTCAAGAATATTTTTGTCCCTGTTTTAAATTGATGCTCTCAAACTGTCTTATTATTGGCCTGTATACATGTGTTGATGTTTTTATATATCGAATCCGTCACGGGCCATTGCTAGAAAACGAAGCCTGGAGCACTTGTGGTAGCAGCTTACCAAGGACTGCACACACGCTCATCGCTCTACATACAGTCCACTTCTAATACTACTATGCAATTGAAATACTACCCCTCGTGTTACTGATGATATCCATCTAACGGCCCGTGACGTTTGTCTACATCTTTATTCCCAATATCGGAATCTTGATATTAGCATCTTTACCACTTCATTGGCCAGCTTTCTTGTCAACGTTATTGTGTCGCATCAAGATTTACCAATATCCTTGCCCTGACGAAGCTCCCACGGTTGGGGAGCGAAACGCGTTGGCTGTCCTAAAAATGAAAAAATAAAAAGAAAAATATATTTTTTGATACAACGTGGTCCTGTTTTACTTCGTGCTTGGTGCTGCCTCCATTCTTTTCTAATGTTTTTATATATTGTCCAATTACTAAGTTGATTTCATTGCAATGATTTTTGATAATCAAGCAATAAAGATCTTATTCAATCATTCACTCTAATCAGCACTTGAGGCAACCTTCACAAAACATTTTTTTAATAAATGTGGCTGCGGTCACGTTCGTTTGTGTATACTGTCCGCAACTCACCACCTCTTGACTCAGCCGGGCCAAAGAACACTCAGCTACCAAAACATACGTTTGGATTTTGTGTGTGTCTGGAAATGGTCCTCTTGGCACTCATGCATGCCCATGAGACATTTTCATGTTTTTATGCATGCATACCAACTGCGTATTGCGACTATTGACTGTGACCGAGATCAGCATTTTGGAGCCTTTGTGTCTTTTTGGCAGCAAAGTGACTAAAAAGAATGCAACAGTCATAAAGAAAAAAAAAAGATGTACATGTAATCGTAATTATATGTTAAACAAGCATTGGCAAAGCCAACCGTTCTCGTGTAGGGCAGGCCAGACCTTTTGGCTTTGTCACTGCTTGTTTTCTTTGTGACCTGGCTGGACGGGAGTGGGAGGCAATATGGGACGGGGCTGGGTGAGGCTGCAAAATGACAGACAGTAGGGGGAGACTGGGATGGGCAAACAACACCAGTGACGGGGTGGAGGGATGAAGCAAGACTACAATCGGCGAGGGGAGGAAGGGAGCAAGCAAGACCACAGACAGCGGGAGGAGTGTGAGATGGGCAAGCAACATGAGGGACAAACAAGACCATAGATGGTAGGCGGAAGTAGCGAGGAAACAAGCAAGACCACCAACGGCAGGGGGCAGGGTGGGCAAACAGCACAAGTGACGGGGTAGGGGTCAAACAAGACCACAGAAGGGGCGCGGAGGGACGGAGTAAGTAAAATCATGGACAGCAGGAGGTGGGCAGGAAGGGCAAGCAACACGAGGGATGGGGTGGGGGGTCAAGCAAGACCATGGATGGTGGGAAGAGGTAAAGAGGAAGCAAGTAATACCACGGACAGTGGGAGGAGGTAAGGAGGGAGAAAGCAATAACATGGACAGTAGAGGAGGGTGGGAGGGTGGAGGGGCAGGCAAGAATGAGGAGCAGGATAGACAGACTGCACACACATACACTTTTATGGAATGCTACAGCCAGACTATAAGTAAAGTACTTCCAAAAATATGCGACCAGCAGAAAGACACTGGCCATAGACAGAAATCAGTACTTAGCTTATGCTCCACAAAAGGGACAAAACATATAGAAAAAATAAAAACTGGGCGGTGCTGACCAATGAGAAGTAAGGAAATGTTATTGATGCTGAAACAAACCAATGGTAGGTAATGGGCAGGCTCTAAGCTCTTTTAAGCTTTTGTTTTGCTAATAACAGATGTTTCCAGCAACAGAGCATGTGCTGTCACACGCAAGACCTAAAAACTGTAATAAGATTATTATTATTTAAAACAGCTGCGACAGATAGTGGAGCAGTAGGATGGCATTGCCTCTATCTTCTGTGGCCAGCGGAGGTGCAGATTGGTTGTACAGGGGGTCAACATCTCCATCTTCAAAATGTGGAGGCTTCCCAAATGGCCCATTGTCTTTGTAAGGTTGATAGGGGGTTGGAAGAGAGTCACTCGCATTTCAGGGACATAGTTGTGTGTCAGTTTTAAGTTGCAAATGGAGTTTTTCTGCCCGTTCCTGATGCTAAGCAAAGGATAACAATGGGAGATGGTGAGGTTTCGGTAGAAGGGCATTGCTACCAAAACCTCTGTGACAAGGCCAGGTGTGGACTGGGCAGACTGGTCTCAGTAGGAGCCACATGTTTCTGCTACTGAACTGCGAGTTCCATGCAGCTCCCAGCACCTGAAACGTCGAAAGGGCCCGGCAAAGGTCAACAGAGGAGTATGGTGAAGATGCAAACCATGCCCTGTTCTCCCATCCCCTTCATCACCACAGTTCCCTCTTCCGCTTATTGCACCAGACCGTTATAGCTTATAAAAAAATATTGCGTACAAGCATGGTGGTGCTCAATATTGTCTTGTGTCGACAGACGCACATGGATGGACCGACTAGGGACACTGGGGGTTTCACTTAAAAAGGATTTCTCAATGCAATGAAAGGCACAGCACCAATGTACTCATTATTTTAAAGGGTAGAGTGCTCAGCGCTAATTTGCAGTTCATCACATGAGCAACTTTAGGTAAATATAGGCATTTCCCCCGCTGGCTAATACTCTCCATGTTGCCCCACCATGCCCAGGAGGTGCAGCCGCCCACGAGAGCCAAGACCGAGCCGAGGACCTCAGGATTCCAACATGGTGAGCAATACCACCTCTGCCTCCTGGACACTTTGGCAGAGATTCTGAGGTAACCGCTTAGAATACAGATGCTTCTTGAGGATATGAATGGTCCAGAGATAAGTACTGCAAAGCATTAGGAGTCTACCATATTGCAGGAAGTGTGTGAAGCCATCTATGGCAGAGAACTGGGAAAGACTCTGGGACCTGATAGATTGATAGTCCTCTTCTACAACCGCTTCAACAATGATTTACCACCAAGAAAACACAATCTGTTGCCATCTGTCCCACCCCATAATCTGGGGAGTAGGTACAGTGGCACCGGGGCACAGGGCTGCTAGGGGCCTACTGAAACCCAATTAAAGCTGTATTTTGTTTCCTAAGGGGCCCATTTTCCATGTTTGCAATTGGGCGGATGGCACCCTTGCTAAGCCACTGCCCAGAATGTATGTGAAGTTGAGAGGGTATTGTATAGTTCTTGAAATGCGACAAAGGTACTCACCCTTTTAGGATATCCTCACCCCTCATCGATCAAGCCTCATTCATCATCCTTCCTCCCCTAGCCTTACTCAAGTATCCATCATTCCTCAGTCTTCGCCCATCAGTGATGAACCATCTTCATGTGTTGTCTGTCGCCCATCTTCCCTCATCCATCACCCCTCAGCATTTGTCCGCCTTTCCTCTTACATCGTTCATCATTCATAATCCTTCATCGGTCATCTATCTTCTTTCGCCCATCGTCCAACATCCCTTGGCCTTCATCCACCATTCATCACCCATCATTTATGATCCATCATCGGTCATCTATCCTCTTTCGCCCATCGTCCTTCATCCTTCGGCCTCCATCCACCATTCATCATCCATTGTTTATGATACATCATCCCAAATCCAACATCCTTCCAACATCATCACTCAGCCTTTACTCATCCTTCCTCATTCATCATTAATGATCCATCATCTCTTAAACGTCATCCATCATCCATTAGTCCTCATCCCACCTCTATCCTCTCTTAACTTTTCATCTGTCATCCTCATCCCTCATTCACCATCCAACATTCCTCTTACATCTTTGGTAAAATCAAAACAATGACTTCCACCATTTTTGGAACATCCTTATGCATTATCCCCCATCCACCATTCCTCACCCAGCATCCCTTAGCTTTCATTCATCATCCCTCAGCTGTCATCTCTTATTCCCCATCCAGCATCCATTATGTCTCATCCGTTATCCATCATTTCTGTGCTTGCGGGGGCTTGCTTTGGTACTCTCAAGTCACTCAGAATGTTTTTTCCCTTGCTACCTAGGCCAGCCAAAGAAATGGTGGCCCATGCTCTTGTCTTGTCTCGCATCGATTATGCCAATGCTCTGTACATTGGCATTCCTCGCTACTTGATCATAAAATTGCAAATTATACAAAATGCAGCTGTTGAACATCTCAGGAAGATCTAGTGTTAGACAGAATCTCTATGATCTCCATTGGCTTCCAGTGGCCCACAGAGTACAATTTAAAGCCCTCACTCTGGTTCACAGAGCTTTGTATGGATTAGGGCCGTTGTACCTTAGGAAGCGTTTTACTTTTTATGTTCCTGGCAGATCCCTGCATTAGGCTACGCTACAGCTGGCCGTGGTTTCCTGTTTTCGCAGAATTCGTTTGAGGGTCACTCCCTTTTCGTCAAAGCAGCGGTGGCATGGAACTCTCTCCCCATGGAACTGAGGAACACTCAGGATCATAGGCTCTTCAAAACACAACTAAAAACCCTACTTTTTAACATGCCCAGTTAAATCGCAGTTCCTCACTCTTACCTCTCGTGCTGAGACACTCTTGAGTAGCTGTGCGCTTTATAAGTGTATTATAACATAACATAACATAACATCATTCCTTCAATGGAAGGTCACTGCATCTCGCCTCAGATGAGATAAATGCTGACAACTTTTTGGGACATCGTCCCTGACCCATCCATCATCCCGCAAAAAAAATCAGAGGATATAGTAAGAACCAGAGCTGCCAACATTGGAACTAGGAAAACTGGTTCTAGTCACTACTTCAGCTCAACATCTTGTGATACCGGGCAAATTACTTGATCTCCCAGCGCCTACAAAAATGAATGTGTCCTTGTGTGATAAGAGCTCCAATACCTTCGGGTCAAGTTTGTGATATATAAAACGCAGTAGTGGCTTCTATGTGGTTGAGTGGGAGAGGAGGTGGCAAGGGGGATTAAGAAAAAAAGAAACATTTACCTACCTGCCCACAGCCACTTCTCCTCTGTCCACTTCAGACAATGCAAGAAGCAGGAAGAAGACTCCCCTAGCCAATCACAACGCTGCTGACAGCAGCGTCATGATTCCTCTGAGCGCTGTGGTTCCTGTGCATGTTTTCCACCCGGGCTGTGCATTACAGCCCAGTGGAGAACATACTAAGTGCGCATGACTGTTTGGCCAGCCCAAGACGGCCAGCCAAATCGTCAAACAGGCTTGGAAAGTGGTCACCACTCCTCCCCCTGCTCACTGGGCAGCCCCGCCCTGCCCTGCACCTTCAGAGACTTCTGAAAAAAATGTATAATCACATGATGATATTATCGTTTTATTTTTCCTGTGGGGCGACGCTCCTCCGCTGATAAAACTGCAAAAGAAACCTTTGTTCTAATATCTCCAATTGAAAATCCTTCCAGGAGGGCTCTCTAAACAGGAAGGAATAGGAAGGCATTGCTGCAGGCCCATTATTTTCTGATCATATTCAGAAAAATGCTTATACCTCGCTCTTTGATTGGAAAGTTATTGAGGCCTGAATGCCAGGTCAGTGCCTTTTGCATCTTCCTTTCAGCTCAACCACCCTGGCCCATCCCTCATCACCCACCCCCTTCCCCAGAGTCTATGGACTTGCTGCAATCAGACATGCTGATAAGAGGTGAGAAATAGCGAATGGCTGTTATCACACCTCCAGCACATCAGGGCGCACATGAGCACTCACAGCTACAGGCTTCCAGCTTCCATCACAGGATCATTCACAGGCAGAAACATTGGGGGATATGTACAAGGAAATGTCAGAGCACTGAGCGGCGTCAAATTTAGCAGTGGCCCGCTCCGACATTTCCAACAAGCATTTACAATGCAATGGTTTCGCCTTTGGAAAAGTTAGAGTTATTGGCATTGCTCATGACATTTCTTTTTTTTTTTTTTACTTATAAATAAATGTCATTGTTATTTACATTGCCAACAGCTCTCACAGCCCACACAGCCCACACAGCTCTCTCAGCCCACACAGCTCTCTCAGCCCACACAGCTCTCTCAGCCCACACAGCCCTCACAGCCCACACAGTTCTCACAGCCCACACAGCTCTCACAGCCCACACAGGCCACACAGGCCACACAGGCCACACAGCCCACACAGCCCTCACAGCCCACACAGCCCACACAGCCCACACAGATCTCACAGCCCACACAGCTCTCACAGCCCACACAGCTCTCACAGCCCACACAGCTCTCACAGCCCACACAGCTCTCACAGCCCACACAGCTCTCACAGCCCTCACAGCCAACACAGCTCTCACAGCCCACACAGCTCTCACAGCTCTCACAGCCCACACAGCCCACACAGCTCTCACAGCTCTCACAGCCCACACAGCTCTCACAGCCCACACAGCTCTCACAGCCCACACAGCTCTCACAGCCCACACAGCTCTCACAGCCCACACAGCTCTCACAGCCCACACAGCTCTCACAGCCCTCACAGCCCACACAGCTCTCACAGCCCACACAGCTCTCACAGCCCACACAGCTCTCACAGCTCTCACAGCCCACACAGCTCTCACAGCCCACACAGCCCACACAGCTCACACAGCCCACACAGCTCTCACAGCCCCATAACCTATTTGGCAAATGTCAGGTTTGTGTAGCACCACCTGATCTTTCAAACTCCTAAGAAATACTTCAGTCGGGATAAGGGTAATCTTGGCTCCTGTGTCACAGAGACTGCAAATGACTGCTCAATCTATACAAACTGACTCGAAAGGACCATCATCCTCAACATCCATACCTTGTAAAACAATGTTGTCCTCTTTGCCATCATCACTCTCTGCATTGTACAGAGCTTCCTAGACCTATTTTTTAATATTGCCACTTCTACAACATTTCGATACATGACCCTTCTGTCCACACTTTTTGCACTTGGCCTTCCACCCAATACAATCTTTGTTAATGGCCACATGACCATACTCGCCGCATCTATATGTTCCCTAGAATTTCTAATCACCCTTAAGCTTATTAGCCTTTGCTCTGTTGTAAGTCACTTTCCTTCCCTTTCTTATAGGTTTGCCCAACATGTACCTCCTCATCTTTGCTACTTCAAACATCTCCCTTTTTAAGTTCCTCCGACTATATTTGCATGTTTTAGCAATTGTTAGAGCCTCTGACAAAGAAGGATTGCCCTTCTGCCAGCAAACCTCTTTTGCTTTTTCAATGCTGCATCCCAACATAAATTGGTCCCTCAAATGCTCATCTCAATTCCACTCCAAATTACACATAGAAGCAAGTTTCCTCAAAACAGTTATCTACTCTTCAACATTCTCCCCTTTTTCTCTGCATGCTCCCGCCAAAATAATATCTTTCGAGAAACGTTGAAGTCTTGGGCAAAGAATGCAGATCATGTTTTTTAAAACATATCTCAAAATCATTCAACTCCCCTGCTTGATCCGCTGTCAGGGTAGGCAAGTATTAAAAGATCTCTTGCCCTTCTGGGCCTAGCCAATGTAAAAGAAGGGAATTCTTCTGTTCAACAGAAAGAGCAGTACCACACACAGGCGCATAGTGCACAAATACATTCTTCCATATCTTCCACTGTATCTCTTCACCAGGCAGCATGAAACATTTTTTTTAAAGGTAGAGGTACAATATTCTGCATGGTCTTTTGCCTCCTTCGCTTACAAACATTAATTACACAAAAAGAAATTTAACCAACAGTGAAATAGAAACAAAAATGATATCATTTAACATCGTCCACAGTACACCAGTGACAACTCCAAGGCTTCGTAAAACAAATGCAAGAAAAATACTAGAAAATGCGCAATAAACAGAAAGAAACAAAATAAGTCTATGCGCTCACTGGATACATCCAGCACGTGTCAAATGTACCTTTTGTTACATGCACACCTGTGCATTCTAGTGTTGAGAAAGCAGACAATGCCAAGGGCCAGTGAGACATCACAGTTTACTTAGACGTGCACATCTGTGTCGCAAACAATGGCAGTCGCCGTGGTTAGCTATGCACGTCAGCAGGACAGGGTAGAATGTGGACTGGTTTATTGTGAATATCTCTTCTTCCCCTTGATGGGTCCATACATCTGTCAGTCCCAAACACACAGGGTGCAGCAGGGGCTCAAACTCTGTATTATTTCACCCAATTAAAGAGCATGTTCCTGTGGTTGCGTCACAGAGGAATACGTTTAAGTCAAGGAACCCATCTTCCCACGCGGGACTAGTTACCTGTCTGCACTGATTCAACATGTGTTCTGATACTGCACAAGATTTTTAAAGTCCGCTGTCTTTGAAGGATGCTCTAAATACAAAACAAACATAATGATTCTTTACTCGTAGCCTGATATGTGTATAGGGTACTGATAGTGGCGGCTGCTATCGAACGGCGGATGTGGGGAGGGCAAGTGGGTGGATTTGGGGGCAGGAATAAACAAGCATTTACAAGTACAGCCCCCCCCCCTCTCTTTGAAAGCACCCGCACTCACCGGCTGTCTTCTGGCGGGCGGGGCTAACCTCCTCACACGGGAGCTTTGCTCCCTGCAGCACTCCTCCGGCGGTCGTTTTGGGGCCGCGGGCGGGGTTCCTCTCCTCCTGGGCTCTCCTAGATGCAGCAGGGCTCCCTCGCATCACGGGAGCCCTGCAAACCGGCCGCCAGGCTTCTTCTTTCTTCCCCCCGGGCTGCGGGGGCGGGCACTTCCGGCCAACCACTTCCGGGTCGCTGCGGGCAGCGCAGCGGCCCTTCTCCTTAGGCAGGCAGGCGGGGGCTGATTTTATCGGGCAAATGCCTGGGTGGGCACCGAAGCGGGTCGCTGCGGGCAGCGCAGCGGCCCTTCTCCTTAGGCAGGCAGGCGGGGGCTGATTTTATCGGGCAAATGTCGGGTGGGCACCGAAGCTGGCGCCATGATGACAAAATAACATTAAAGCAGTGGCGGACGGCGGGAGGGGGCGGGAGAGGACACAGGGGGTGTGAGGGGGGCGGGAGAGAACACGAACGGCGGGAGAACGTGCCGGGGAAAAACACTCACGATGCCCAGGACAGCAGCAAGCACGGCCCGGCCGGACCAGATTCGGGGGCGTTCCCGGCGTCGCGTGACGTCGCCAAAGCCAAAGAATCTCGGGAACGCCCCCGTGTCTCCTCCGGCCATGACGGACGCCTCTCTGTTCCAATGGCTAGCCTCCATTTATGGAGCTAGCCAATGAAGCAGAGGGGCGTGTTCAAGTCACCCATACTAGAAACTACAGATTTCTCTGGAGGCGGAGCCTAACGGCTCCGTCCCCCAGCGAAACCTAAAAAGCACGGATGCGCCGTGGAGTACAGCGCACCCCTGTGTTTTTCTTAGCTCTGGCGGTAAAAATAGCTGCCTAGCACCAACACAAGCACACTTGCCCCATAGTGCAAGGGGGACTGCGTTGCAGGAAACGATTGTTTGTGTGCATGAAGGTGCCCCTTCCTGCACATACACAATCAATAATGCTGATTTGTTACTTCGACCTGTGCTGCAGACTGCAGCACACATAGAAGTAGCAAATCGTCATTGTTTAATGATTGTTTATGTGCAGGAAGGGACACCTTCATGCACCTAAACAATCATTCACTGCGTTTTAATCTTTCCATGTGTGCTGCATAGAAAAAGCAAAAACTAGAAGAAATAAAAGTATTTCTCCTCGTTTCACCGTTCTAACGACTGTTCTTGCATGGTGTTAGTTTTTGGCGCTGCCCCAGAACTATAGCGCCTTTGAAATCTGAGGCAGTGTCAAAAAGCACTGGGTAGTGCAGTGGAACACCCAAAGCAACACACATTGCATGCCCCTTTCATGCAGATACCTGTGTGAAAGGGTACCATATTTACAAAGCGGCATGAAACCACAAAAAGTGGATTAGCGCAACTTTGTAAATATGGAGCAGGGCACTGCCCCACAGGAACGTTGTTAAAAGTGACGCTCCTGTGGCACAATGCCCTTGTAAATATGCCCCATTATTTATCAAACTCTCCAAGAAAACACAGCAGGGCATATTTAAAAGCCCCTGTCGCCACAGGAACATCACTTTTTGTGACGTTCCTGTGGCAATATAGGCTTCACCTAAATTTTGCACCAGCGCAGGGAGAAATTCAGTGCCGCACCATCTTGTAAATATGGTGCAGTCTAACGTTTCAGAAGTGGCGGAGCAAGGCGTTAAGTCAACAAGGCTAATGCCACACTCTGTTACTTCTTTTGTAAATATGTTCCAGCATTTTCCATTAAACGATGAACCGAAATATGCAGGATATGAGAATATTAGTATATTAGTAGTGCTTCTGGTTGCTGTAGCAGTCCGAGACCATTGATGGAATTTAAAAAATATAATAAAAAATCTGATATAAACAAAAACTGAGAAGTAAGAAAAAAGAAACAAGGTTCTATCGTTAGCTAGGAATATAGTGTCAGAGTCTAAAGAATGCCCTTGATATAAACTTGTTTGCATGGAGGTGTTAACCCCTCTGAAATAGGTTAAGGGGCGAATTGCACCCTCGGTAAATGACCTTGTGTATTTCAAGAGTCCCTAATGTGCATCCCGGGGTAAACTAATGTGATGAGGGGCTAGTGGTTTGCCTTTCATCCTTCTGGGTTGGATAACAGGAAAACCAATAGTAATACTTGTTATTAGAAGGAAAGGGGGCCTGTGAGCGAAGGGGTTTATTTACAAGCCCATTGAACCGCCAGTGCATCAATTTAATTGACGCACCAGCAGCGCAATGGGCTTCCCCTTATTTACAAGGCCATGTAATGTCCCCCTGCTTGACTTTTCATGGCCTTGTAAATATGTTTCCCTATCCCGCATAACTCTGCATGAAAGGGGCCTTCCATGAAAGTTGCTGTGGGTGTTAACATGCAACATCCATGGAACATGACACATTTCCAGATAGACAACATTTTGTAAACCTGGTAATGCATCAGAATCCCACGTGGGCATCAAGAGGCACAATGAGGAGAAATACTTTCATTTCTCCTCGTTTTTTCTTCTTTCTATGTACTGCAGCTTGCATAGAAAGAGGTAAAAATGAGGAGAGATGATTGTTTTGTGCAGGAAGGTGGCCCCTACATCACTTTATTACAGGTGAGTTCCACACACCCTCCTGAGGAGGCTGGGTAGGGTGCGTGTAGGCAGAAAGCTACATTTGCTGGATGAGGGATTCTTGGGGAGACAAGTGGTCCTGGTAGAATAATGTGGCCATTTTACCTCTGCCTCTTTTTCATGCCATGGACCTATTCCACGCCTAACCAGTCCACAGTTCCAGTAGTTCTTCCACACGTCGACCATTACCCGCTCACCGCTTCTTTGTTTTATTGCACTTCACCTGGTTGTTTGCAAAAGAACATAGGGGCATCGATTTGATTCAGACTTGGCGAGTTCCATCACTGATCTCTTAAAGCTGTTTAAGCATTAACAGCCAGATTCATGAAAGAGCCGTTTTGCGAGTCCTTAATAGCGATTATTAAGGAATCGCTATTAAGGACTTGCAAAACGGGATTCATGTAGGAATCGCTAAATAAATTGCGATTCCTACACATTCCTTATTTGCGATTAGCAAATTGCTAATCGCAAATAAGGAATAACTCCCCATTGATTCCCATAGGAATGAATGGGGAGTATTCCTTATTTGCGATTAGCAATTTGCTAATCGCAAATAAGATAGCGATTTCAAGGGTGCCAGGGGGGTCCAAAGGACACCCTGTAGCACCCCAGAAAAGCAAATTTACACAGGTGTTGCGCACACACATGTCCAAAGGACATGTGTGTGTGTAACAAGCAACAGATAAAAATGCACTTAAGTGCATTTTTCTATTTTTTCGCTATTTACCACGAAGTGAGACTTCGTGGTAAATAGCGGCCAAATATTGCGAATTCGCAATTTAAAATTGGTTAATGAATAGCATTTAAGGAATCTCTAAAAGAGATTCCTTAAATGCTATTCCTCGCAAATATGCGATTTAGCAAATAGCGATTTTTGCATTTGGGATGATGAATCCCAAATGCAAAAATTGCGCTCGCAAAGGGCCAGATTCTCAGAATCTGGCCCTTTGCGAGCGCAATTTCCTTTCATGAATCTGGCTGTATATTTCTGTTAATATACCATTCCTCCTCCCACCTCTCTAATCTAAACATGTTCAAGGCAATTTGTTGTAATCTAGTGCCCTCTAGTGGCTAATTTTGGTGTTGCTGCTAGGTCTGTATTTAGTGGCCTTTTATGCCAAGATATAAAGGCAAAGCTGTGTGACCTTTGATTTAAAACAGGTGAGAGAAAGAGATACTTATTTAGTTCCTGCCCTGCACAATGTTAAATAAGAAAAGCTGAGATCAATCCTGGCTCACCCAAATGACCAAATGATGTGATTCTAGGCACATTTTTATTTCGCTGAACCATCCTTTCTTTCATTATAACATATGAGAGCACCTCAAGTACATGGGTTTAGAAGATGCTCTGTATAAAAACCTCTTATTAGATTTATTTGACAGTAATATTGCTCTTGTTTTCGATTTAATAGACTATAATGTTGGTCTGCCGTTAATAAAATTCTAGGCCACATATATGGTAGATATGAAAGCTGACTAGCTTCTTAAATCACTAATAGCATTCACATCAGGGAAGGCACGGGAATGTTTCTAAGTTCATGTTCAAAAACTGTCACTTTTAATAAATATCTGACATACAAAGTGGAAGCGCTGATGCATGTTAAAGATTACACTTTTTATGTCTCGCCTACCAGGCAGCCAAAGTTGGCTTGTTGCGAAATGCCTATTAGAGGCATACCAAGAACTTACAGGGACTTTCAGTCCACCCATTGCTTACTGTTCTTTGACTTTATTCTCACTCTCATTGCTTGCTTCTTATTCAATGTCTTTCCTTGCTCCATTTTGTATTTGCTCCTCTCCTAGATCACAGCCTCATTACCGCCCTTTTAACTGGCTTGAATATTTTCACTACTCACTTTTAGGGAATTCTTTTTTATTCTTTATTAAGCACTTCATGATAGTGCATGTGTTTTCCAGCTCTCTCCATTGTGTGCACCTCTAACTAATGCCTGTCCCGGTGCTCCATGTTGCTCTCCCACAGGTTTTTTTTTTTCAAAAAGGGCAGGCCCTGACAAAAACCTGTCTCTACAGCGCTCCCAGCCATCAGGTCACGAAACCTAAAATGGTGGCTGGGAAAGCGCGCAAACCCCCTAAGTAACTTGGGCTACTAACTAACATTTGGGCTACATTTGAGCTAGTCCCAATGTAGCCTAAAGGCCACAAAATGGCCGTGCCCGGCTGGCTCACCTCCTCCCAATCTGCCCGGGGGCAGACCTCGCGATGCTCGGCTGTCCCCAAACCCCACTTCTCGCGTATTGGTCCCGGATTGACCTCAGAGCACCTTGCGTGGCACCAGAGGCGTCAATAAAAGGACAATAATGCGAGCGCTGAGGTAAGATAAAAAGCGTGCAAACTGGTGGAGTAGGGGTTAATGTTGGGAGCCAGGGATGCATGTTCAGAATGGATTTAGGCGTCTTCTAGTATATCTGAAACACAAATAAGGCAAATACCTTCGTAGTGAGTGCCAAGTACAGTTGCAAAAGGCAGATGAGTGCTTCAATTACCAAGGGAAATTACAACACCTCAGCCTGTCATAACAGCCATATCACATAGGTCTCCATGTTCACATTTTTTTGTTTTACTTCTGGCCCGTGCTCAGCCCCCATCTGCATGTAAAAGCTGGAACTTCTTTAGGTCTGGCTTCGAGACACCTTTGGTTGTCTGGCTAGCCTCATGTGTTCTAAAAAATTCACAGTAAAAACATATGTAAATGCATATAGCAGCTTTTGGCCCACCCTCTTCATCTATTGCTCTGCTCCAGTGTCACTTGACATTTTCCTACCACCCAAAACAGTATATAAGATGGGGCTGGGGGTCATTCCACTTCTTCCATTGGCTGTCTGGCACCGAGCGTGGTGACATTTTTCCTGATTGCATATGCACATTCGCCTGAATAGGAGTGTACTTCAGTGGCAGAGCTGCATGCCCAGGCCACTGGCCTGCTCTTTCATTTTTAAATGTATGACAATTATTTTGCATGTTGAATAGTTTCACAAATAAATAACTGAATAAAAACAATATCTCACACTTGCCGAGGCCAGACCCATAGGCTTTGCCAATGCTTGTTCTTTCTTCCTGGATCTCATGCCAAGTAGGGCCTGCTAGCACAGAGTGATTGACAACCCCAAAAGGAGTGTGTGAATATCAGATAGATAGGGAAGGATATACCTTCTACTAAACATTTTCTCTGGGACCTTCGAATGTAGCGTGCAGGTCCAGCGGCATGCCTTGTGTCTGTGGCGCCTCTGTTACAGATAGGCCCAGCTGCGCCATTCTTTATGTCTTCCCTCCCCCTTCACTTAGTCACAAAAGCCCACTCTTCATGGTCCTGGTCCGTCCAGAGGTTGTGGAAATCCCTGCCAGACCAATTTGAATAAATAGAAGACCATGCAGCAGTCAAGAAGGAATTGATGACACATCCACTGATGGTGCCCAGCTGACCAGATAAGAGCACAGCCTTTCCTTTCCCTTCTCCTTAGCCCTCCCATTCCTCTTTGCTTATTCTTCCCCTTCTTCTAATATTTCCCTTTCCCTTTCTTTGTTTGCCTTGTCCAGGTTTGTTGCTATGGTAGGGTATTTTTGAAAAGCTGCCCTTTCTGTGGGACCTCACTCATTTTTTTGCTTAAACCTATTTTTGCTGGCTATAGGCCTCTTTGCACTTTACCCCTGCTATTCAGGGATAAAGTGTTTCTGTTCCTCCTTTCAAGATGATGGAGTTGGCATATTTAACTTACTTATTAATCCCTACTGTATGGTAGCTAGGGGAACTCAGGGTCTTTAAGTTAAATGGCACAAGAATCCTGCAGCCCCCATTCTGCCTTCCACTAAATGACTGCAAATAGGCAAGCAGCATCCTGCCTGTGCAGGTTTGAACTGAGACCGACCTAATCCTTCCTTTTAAATATGTATAAGTCACCCCTAAGTAGGCGTTATTGCCCACAAGGCATGGTCTTTAAAAGTAGGACATGTGAAAGCTGAAAGTAAAACATGTCCTCACAGTGAAAAAACCCTAAATGTTATTTTCACAGTAGCAGGGTTGGCTGTTCCATACCAAAGTACTGGGACATAATAAGATCTATAAATATTATCTCTGCCTAGGAAATGCCTATAAATGTGACTTTTGGACTTTTTTTATTACAATCCCAATTCAAAGATGAAGTCGCTCATATTCCATTTTACTTTGCATGGATAAATGTAAACAACCTTTCAATCTGATCAGGGTGAATAGTAGTTAAATCCCTCTATAGAATTTAGTAACTCCTATGAATTGGCCATTATACCAACTAAAAGGCAAGGGTGAATACAGAGGGAAAGACAATTTACAACCCCTAAAGCCGAACAGCATATGACCAATAAGACACTTTGAGGCATATTTATGCGCTCCTTTGTGTCGCTCTTGCACCATGCAATGTGGTGCAGAAGCGACGCAAATGAAAAATGAAATTTATGAAGCCGCGCACGGCCATATTCCGTGGCCCTGCATGGCTTCATAATTTTCGAATAATGTAACGCAATGCAAATTGCTGCTTTGTATACTCTGCAACTCAATGGATTTTCATGATACCCAGATTTACGAGAACAGGTAAACCTGGGATTACGCCAAAACATACGCCTCCCTAGGAGAGGCTTAACGAGTAGAAATATCTTCATTTCTCCTTGTTTTTTCCCTCTTTCTACCTCTGCAGCACACACAGAAAGACGAACAAGCCTGTCAGGGTTGTTTTTGTGCAGGAAGGTGGCCCTCGTGCACAAAAACAATCCTGCATGCAACACAGGCACCCCCGCACCATGGTGCAAGGCTGCCTGCATTGGCGCTAGACAGCCCACCGTGCACCAGCTCAGGAGAAAGGACATGAACCCCCCATATTGCCTTAAACATGGCACATTCCTGCCCTTTTCAACTGATGCAGCGCATAAAGGTGACTTGCTGTGCTGTGCCATTGTTTCATAAATATGGCCCTTAATACCCATTTCCCTCATATCTCCCATCATAGGCAAACAGGGCAACTGTCCTTCTCTGACCCCTGTCCCTGCTTTACCCTCTCATTGAACTCAGGATACAGATGTAGAGTGTTCAGCATGAGTATTCTAAGTGTTCTGATTGGCCGAGCCAATCTCTGCATGTCATACAGGCTGCTAATTGTAATCATTTGACTTTCTGTACCTTAATACCTAATACATTTGCATTTATTTGGCAAATAAAATAAAAGAAATGCAACACAAATGCAAAGTTTGAAGCTTCAATACTCTGATGCAGGTTTCAGCAAAAGGCAATGCTTGGCACACCGAAGTGGCTGACTCATTGGTCGCAAATGCAAACACAATGGCAATAAATCATCTTCAGAGTCGATGGCACTGGATGTTCCCATTGAGCGGTCTGCAGGGGGTGTGCCCGTAACAAAGACATCTGCTGAGTCAGGGTTCTGACTGGAGGCAGTGGACACAATGTGCAAACAGCCACAAGCGCTTATTTTCCATGGGAACCGCATCTCGCGTTACGCCTATTGCATGAGATCTCCAAACGTTATCTTGGCTCTGCACTTTTTAACCACTTCTTTTCCATCCTGAGTCGCACTGAATAGAGACAATGTTTGAGGGATTGTAGAAATCCCTCTTGAAGAAGACGCTGTGAATTTTGGGGAATGTGCAGGAGAATGTTTTGAAAGAGTTTCAGGAAAGCAATACAGAATCCCGTGTGACAATCACAAATCTGTCCCAATGTTGCTTAATATTGAGACGAAGCATCCCTCTGCTAGCGAGGTGCATTAGTTAAAAAGAACTTTAGAGTCATTCTTGCAGCGCATAAGAAATGGAAAGATTTCGGGAATGATTTGAAAGCATAAAAACTTTAGAGACAATCTTGGAGTGTAAAGGATACTCTAAGAACTTTAAAGACCATCGCCTTGCTGGGTAGGACGTGTCAATATCTTTAGAGACAATTGTTGGTTGGACAGCTTGGAATTGGACATATAAACTCAGAGGATACAAAAGCCAAAGACCTTTAGAGATAATCATCAGGTAGACAATATGCTCCAATAACTTTGGAGACAAACATCAGGTGGAAAAGGGAATTCCCACAATTTGGAGCAATCATTGGGTGAAAAGGATATTCCAAACAGTTTGAAGGCAATCATTGAGTGGACACAGTACTCCAAGAAATTCAGAGACCCTTATTTCATGGCTGGGATACGCCAAGAACTTTAGAGGAAATTGTCAAATAGCTAACTACCTCCAAGACTTTGGAGACCATCGTTGAGTGGACACAGTCCTCATCGAGAGGATAGAAGGCACCAAAGGTCATTTATTTCAGTCATTGTAGAATGTTCTTGAGGAGACAGGCTTACATTTGGAGCAGAAAAGCACCTGTGTGGTTGTTTTTCAGGTCAGGATATCAAAAGAGGGACTCATATCAGGGAAGTAGATTTCGTTTGAAAAGGTGCCATTATGCTGTTAGCAGGTAACCCCACACCGGGCAGACAGGGTGCACAGACTAAAATGGACTGTTAGGTCAGTTAAGAGCTCCAGGTACCAGCAGCGGCTTCTTCTGTTAGGCGGACTGTCGCCCCCACCTGCTGATTGCACAGAAAAAAAGCAACAATGTAAATTATAATAAAAATACTTTATTACCATTTTATCATTCCTCTGCCAGCCAGAGCTGGTTGTGAGGGTGGGGCCATTGCTGCTGACTGGTTGCAGGGGAGGGGGGGCGGTGCATACGTTTAAAGTGTGAATGTTACTTTGACCGTCTGTCTCGCGACAGCCAGCCTGACATGCAGACTTTTAACCTCTCCAACCCGAGCTGTCTTAAAGAGCTGGGCAGAAGGCAAGCACAGGCCTCCAGTGCCTTTGGAAGTACTGAGACAGCGAACTGCATCCAATCCTGGCGCTTATCTCATGCTTGTTAACAGCATGAGAGCAGCATCTGCACTGGTTATGGGAGTTGACTGGGGCCGATACTGGACGGCGAGCAATACGCCAGGACTGGAGGATGTGCAGCAAGGTAACTGGGTGCTTAGTTTTAATCTATTCAATGTAAACTAAATCACCGACATGCATTACATTTACATTTATGTTTTAAAGTGAAACATGTTAACTTTAAAGAGTTAATGTAACGTATTTCAGCAATTTAGATAGCGTGTATTGAATACCAAGGTTTAATTTTCCCTGAGTAGGTACAGCACTTTTTTAACACATTTAGTCGCCCCGCCACTTTCAGTTAATGACAGCCGCCACCGTCAGGTTCAGCATAGGACGACCGTTAGGTTGGAAAGAAGTCTTTACACTTGAAGAAAGTTTTGAGGTGTTCGGTGATCCAGGAAGGCACTGATATGCCAACAGATGTGGGCGGGAAGGATAAGAGACTTAACTCTATGTTAGCATATCAGCTTAAGCATTTAGTTGTTCAGTGAGGAATATAGTGTACCTATATGTGTTGCATATTATTTCCTGGCCATTAGTGAAGCAGCCTTTCTGCAACAAAAGCTGTGTCCACGTACTGTGTGGCGTATCATGCCAAAAGGAAGGCATCTGGACTTTACCATGATGAACTCTTGACCACAGTATCAAGTCTCCCGGTAAAGATTAATAGGCTCATTCCAAGAGCCTTGGCAAGTGTAAAAATGGGTGAATGGTTCTGTAATATTTTAAAGCATTACAGAAAGAGATGAATTCACTGAGAGATTCGGTTCTCCCATCAGCTCTCCAGAAAAAGTTTTTAAAGAAGCAACACTTCTGTTACAGACTTTGACAAAGTTACCCTTTACCTGTCTGAACTGTAAGAAGGCTAATAATTAAACAGTTTTTTGTACCACTCTCCTTGATTCATATGTCTGGGAATATGCTTTAATTCTTGTGGTGTGTGCTTACGTGATGTCATTTTAGATTTATGTCCTGCCTTCAATCCTTGGTAAGGCGCTCTGATATCCTTCGGGATCTTGTTCGCCCTATATAAAAGAATTAATAAATAAATAAATAAATAAATAAATAAAAGCATAGGCCCCCGCCAGCTCAGCCGTGAAGAGGTGTGAATGAGGTGTGAAAGGAATAGGCTGACCTGAAAAGCTAGAGATAACTCATCTGAACACCACAGAACCTTCAGAGTGGGGGCTATAGGCACCAATTGTCATAACCTTCCTGAGTTGAGCCACGTAACACTTGAAGAATACTTGAAATGGAGTGAACAGGATGTTAAGACATTTCTTCTGCATCTCCTAACTGGCTGCTAAAGGGCCCTGATTTTGTATCACCAGACTTCTATTTCTGAGTGTCTTGTAGGTAGAGTGTCTACTTCAAACTGGATTTTAGTGGTGGATGTGGAATAACACTGGTCCCTCACACACACGCACAGCCCTCACAACCCGACAGGAACTACTGAAAATGCAAATAGGGTTAACCCTAGTAATGTCGGCCCTTAGGTTAGGGCTTGCCCAGCATCAACCCCACCCTTAAGTTGGTGTCAAGCTGAAACGTGTCACCTCCAGGCATCCACTTCAGGGCACTTTCTGAACCTATTGAAGATCAGAAGAGACTAGGACCTCTAGACTGTGGCCTTAGCGGAGTGCTGAAGGACCGTGCCTCCTCCCTCTTGTACACATGATGAGAAGTGGACGTCAAGGTTCAGTTGGCTGACCTCCTGTGTAGCTACAGGGAGACAACAGGCTGCAAAAAGCCTTTTCCTTTTTTTTTTCTCCTCAATTATGCGATTTTTATGGTTATGTCGGACAAGGTCCCTTGTCTTGGTTCCGATTGGTATGACTGGAGACCGCCCTTTATTAACGTGCTGAGGATTGGGGCTTATCCTAGAACCTTTAGATTCGTTGAAGTCGGTCACAGAAACCACGTGCCGACCATTTGAATCTGGAAGATTGCATTATATGTAATCATGGGACAATCCTCCCAACCCTAGCTCATGATTGTCCAAGAAGCCTTTTCCTGGAAGTACGTAGATGACCAGGGTAAACTGTAACTAGAATGGACCTTGATGTTGGCGTCTACCTGGCGCTCTGTGATTCTGTAAGTGCTCTGTCTGAGCTCATTGGGGGCTTTAGAAGTGTACTTGTGTCATTGTTTGGGCACCATAAGAAAGTTTGGAAACTTTAAAAAACTTTTTATCTAAAACAGTGAGACTAGCAGACCAAGGCGCTTATTTACAAGCCCCCTGCGCTGCGCCACTTTTAAAATGGGAAAAAGTAGCGTACTGGCAGTGCAAGGGATTGGTGAATAAGCTTATACATAGAGGAGCTGTAGGGGTAGTAAGCAGGTCATCCCCCAATCATAATCTTGTACACAACAAATGGACCTGCTCACATGGTGAACCTCATCCACAGATCCGCACCACGATTCTGAACTGTCCCGAGGAACAGCGGTTCAAAACTACACCGTCTGTGTTTACCAGATCTGGATCACCACTTTAAAAACATTATACTTTATAGCTTGTTGCATTGTTTCCGAACAGTGTGTTACCCTTGTTCTCCCTCCCCAAATGTAAGGACAAAGTGACAAGGAGATACATAACAATGTGTGAAACGGTTGACGGTGCCTCACGGAAGTCACACCATGGGGGTAAGTAGGAAGGTACTCGCCTACTACCTCAGGCTCTCATCAGGGCCGGCTCTAGGCTTCTGGTGGCCCTGGGCAGGGAGCGTAGGTAGGGGGCCCGGAAGAGGGGGTCCGGGCGGGGTGGAGCGCGCAGGCCAGTAAAGAGGGAGGGGGTCAGGGAGTTTAGAAGTGGAACAGAGCCGGAGGCCGCCAAATCCCTGCCAGGGGCCACCACGCAAATATGTATCCATCCTCAGAGGATTAATATATTAAGGATATATATTGGCGTGGTGGCCCCTGGGGTTTGGTGGCCCTGTGCAGGTGCACAGCTTGCACATGCCTAGAGCCGGCCCTGCTCTCATCATCAGCAACCACCAACCTAAACAAAAATGTGTGTAGTGTGAAAAGGCAAAAAGAAACACAAAGTGAACACTGGTGCTAGAGTATAGAAAACTGCAAGTTCAACGACGGTGAATCTGATGTACCGCAGGATTCAACCCCACTATTAAGAACGGGCTATGACACACTGGCTTCAGTACTTTTATTCAGTGCTGTGTGTCTGCCCTCTTAAAAGCCGATATGTTTCATGGATAAACTCACAGCAACTTCATCAGGGCGTGGGTTCTCTTACTCCACCCTGCACCATTCCAGTTCTTGTATTAGTGTTCCAGGATAGAGCCTATTCCGGGCATACCTGTACCCCTCTGTGAGTCTGTGCTAAGTCACTGTTTCACTATTGGTCACTTTCAACTGCCACCGTCAGTCGTGGTTCTGCCGGTTACTCGTTGTAACTCAGCCCCTCAAAGTGACCAATAGTGACCCACGCCCTGATGAAGTTGCCGTGAGTTTATCCCTGGGCAATGAAACATGTCGGCTTTTAAGAGGGCAGACACACAGCACTGAATAAAAGTACTGAAGCGGGTGTGTCATAGCCCGTTCTTAATAGTGGGCTTGAATCCTGGGGTACATCAGATTCACCGTCGTTGCACTTGCAGTTTTCTATACCCCAGCACCAGTGATCGTGGTGCGGATCTGTGGACGAGGTTCACCATGTGAGCAGGTCCATTTGTTGTGTACAAGATTGGTAAATAAGCCACAAGTCTGTAGGTAAATCTTTGATGGGACAGACCTGGTTGGTGTATCCGACCCTTACTCTATCAAGGTCAGCCTAAATTCACACCTAGGTCACAGTCTACGGAGAGCATTGACTACCAATGGCGCATTGCGCTTTTCCGTGCTATTGTCTATTGAATCTGGAAACATTCATGTCTCTCTTTTCCCTGATTGATTTTTTTCATTTTTGGGGTCATTTTGTTTATTAAAATGTAATCTATTTTTTAATTCGGGCTGGGGTGTTTATTATTTTGCATTTTTGTTTCATGACTATTTTGGTGCTGCATAAATACTGTACATATTGCCTCTTTGTTAAATCTGTCTGCTCTGTGCCATTGCTACCAGATGGGTGAGTTCAGGTTAAATTAGTGACTTTTTGGGGTTCACCCTGACACGAGTTTGAAGTATTCCTATAAGGAGGCAGTTGCTCACTCCAAATAATAATCCAATTTCCTACAAGGACTATTTGTCGCTCAGGCTTTAGACGAAATGCATTGGTTCCTCAAACAGATTCAATATAAAATATTAAAGACTAGGGACCATATGTATCAAGCTATTTAGCATTCGCAAAGGCCGAAATTCTGCGAATTTCGGCCTTTGCGAATGCTAAATACCTAAATGGTATGTATCAAACATTTTTGCATCAAAATAAGGAATCGCAAAAATTGCTATTCCTTATTTTGCGATTGCACTTAAGGAATCGCAAATATTGCGATTCCTTAAATGCAATGTATCAAAGAAAAAAAATGCAAAAAATGCCATTAAGGAATCGCAAATTACCACCAACTTCTAGTTGGTGGTAAGTTGCGAATTCTTTTAATTATGCATTTTTCAAAAAAAACAAAGGTGCCATATGACGCCCATACATGCCCTTAGGGCATGTAAGTGCGCCATTTGCCCCCAAAAGTCTTTTTCAGGGGTGCAGCAGGGTGTTCTTGAGGCACCCCTGCACCCTTGAAAAAATTCCTAATTTGCGATTAGCTAATTGCTAATCGCAAATTGCCCCTTCATTCCTATGGGCCTCCTGGCCCATAGAAATAAAAGGGTAATTTGCGATTAGCAATTTGCTAATCGCAAATTAGGAATGGTAAGGAATCGCTATAAAAAAGAGATTTTGTACATACATACCGTTTTGCGAATTCCAAATAGCGATTCCTTAAAACTCGCTATTTGAAATTCGCAAAACGGTACTATGATACATATGCCCCTAGTTATCGTTTGCATGTCTATTCCTTTCCAAATGTGCACTCAAGGTTTCTGTCTTTAAAATAGCAATACTTTCAGGAAACAATCCCAAAGGAAGGACTTCTTTTGCTTTCAGGCTACACATAAACTTGGCTCTGCACAGACCCCAGTCGTATCTTCGCAACCTTTGACATCAAGCACAGAGAGAAATTGGCAAATACCTTTGGGTCGAGTACGCTCTATATAGAACTGCAAAAAAAAGTCAGACCTATTAACTTTGCCAGAACTTTTTAGGTCTGGAGTTAGCAAAGAACTTTTGATTTTACTAAAATAATATGTGTAATATACTTAAGGTTTTCAGCCACCTCTCTGCACTCATTGGTCTGTTGCTGTGTCATTGTCAATCTGCTTCCACCAATTGCAGCATACAGCATGGGGCAATGGGTCAGCCTACTTAAGCCTCTGGTTAACCTCACATGGAGTGACTGCATTTTGATTGTTCACAAGGTGCACATCTGCACACAAGAAGTTTGGTTCAGTTCCAGTGTTGTCTGAAGTTATAGTAAGACACGTTTGACATGAGCACTGGGCACATGCCAACTTTTTTGCATTTCTGTCTAGTTCCCGGAGCTTTAAATAGGCTGACACTGTCCAGGGCAGAGTTCATGCACTTTTTTTCATTTTGAGCTGGAGAATACCTGCACTTTGCAGCAGAAGTGCAATACATGTAATTGGAGAGTGCCGCCACGTCTCCTAAACCAGCAGGAACTCTGGTATAGGGTACCTCCACTTCTATTTACCATTTATAGCACCGCTCCTTCCAATGCTGTTGTAAATCCCCTTAAAGTGGACTGGTGCTATTTCACAGCATGCCGTATTGTGTGCCAGGACTGGATTTCACCAATGGTTCTTTCATAAACTTTGCTCTGGAGGAAAACCAACCAAACATTAAGGTGTTTAATTTGCAGCACATTGCGACAGCTACATTTAAGCATAGGTGGCGTGTACTGTGGGTTTTAGTATCCAATATTTTATACTGTGAACCCTCTTCCCTTCCTCCTTTCTATCTGCTTTATTTCACTTTTTATTTCCCCTTTTTTTCTTTCCTTCTTTTGTTTCTTTTCTTCTTTCATTCATTTCCTTCTTTCTTTTTCGCCTTTCCCCTTTTTCCTTCCTTCTTTCTTTTCTTTTTGCCTTCTTTCCTTTTTCTTTCTTTCCATCTTTCTTTCCTCCTTGGATGGGGTCGTCCTGGGGCCAGAGAAAGAGAAGACCCGGGGTGGGTGCAGAGGGCAAACAGGGAGGGCTGCAGAGGGACTTGTGAAGGAAAGACATGCCTCTGACATTATTGGCCCGCTCATCTTTTCTCTCCCTCTGATAAATATGCCAGGGCCTCGGAGGGCAGTCATTTGCTGACGCAGGGGTTCACAGTATTAATCACCGCAGCAGGCGTGGGCGGGGGCCACGGGGCCCCGCAGACACCTTAGAAGGCAGAATGGAGCTTAAGGCCCGTTAACTCCCTCTCCAGGTGACAGGCCTGAACATAAACGAGGCGCTGAGCTCCTTAACCACTTCCCCTGAGCTGCCGTGACCTTGGGGCTTGAAAGGTCGATCATCCGGGCACCCTTCCCACCCACCCAGACAGGCACGTCATTAGCACCCTGCACAGTGCCACGAGGCCCTGCGACCTGCACAGTGCCGCCGGGGTCCAGCTGTGCCAGCGCCCCCACCACAGGCAAGGCAGACACTGACCCTGAAGAAGGCAAAGCAAGACACAGCCGGGGCCGACACACTCCACAGAGCCACGAGGCGCCGCATCGCCCGCAGAGCAGCCAATCACAAACCAGTGCCAGAATCCCCATCATAGAGAAGGAGCATAGAGACCCTCGACAGCGACTCTCGGGACCTGAAAAGTGCAACTCGACCAGCGAGCTAGCGCCAATCCCTGGTGGAAGAAACCCCAGCGCCTCGAAGCACTCCAGGACCTGAGAGTAACGGAAACTCCACGTTTCAGAGAAAACCAGACATACAGAACCCACCTCAGTCAAGGGAGAAAGCCCACTCAGGGCACCGACACACCAAGTAGACAACTCCAGCAGCCACAGGGGTCGAACCTCAACTCCGTCAGGTAAGTATAATTGTTTGTGTGTGTGTGTGTGTATACATATATACATTTGTATTTAAGGTTTTAGGTTTAGGGTTGGGTAGTGGTATACTGTGGTAAAGGTATCTTAGGGTTTAGTGATGGGAGGGGGTACAGGGTGGTATGGGTATTTTTTGTGTTTATGGGTGGGTAAGAGCCTATTTAGGGTTGAGGGGTGGGTAAGGGTATTGGATAGTAAGGGTATTTTTATTTTTAGGGTTTATGTGTGGGTAGGGGTATTGAGTTGGATGGGTAATGAAAAAGGGGAGCTCTCCCCCAAATATACACACACACACACACACACACACACACATATATATATATATATATATATATATATATATATATATATATATATATATATATATATATATATATATATATATATGTATATATATATATATATATATATATATATACATATATATATATATATATATGTGTATATATATATATATGTATATATATATATATATATATATATATATATATATATATATATATATATATATATATATATATATATATATCTATCCGGTCTCCTGCACAAGACATGTAGATGCGAAGGAATCACGAGCCACTCCAGCCAGGTAGGGTTCAAGGTATTTTTAATGGGCAAAGAAAAAGACGCGTTTCGAGCACACAGGCTCTTGGTCACATGACCACAACAGACATATTGTTGCTTTAAGTAACTTAGGTTAAAAGAAAATGAAAGAGAGACTCAATGTTTCTTTCACATTGAATTCAATCATGTGCTTAGACGGGTTACATTACATCATGTAAGGACATGTAAATAGGTAATTTACAAAAAGCACATTTTTATACATTTTTGTATTTATGCAAAATATTGTGCAAAGTGATTTATTTTGGTACAAAATTGCGGGTGTAGTACCCAATTCATTTTATAGCTCCAGTTTGTACAGATTGGAGAGGAAAGGCGGGAGAAACATACCTGTGTTTATCAGATTGAATGATTTAGGACTGTGAGTGAAAGATGGCCTAATAAGGTTTGTGACACCAGATATGGTAGGTGATATCGTGTCGGTTGAGCTAAAAGTGACTGGAGTTACAGAAAATACAGGGTGTAGTACCCATGGTGAGAGTGATAGAAGAGTATGGTTGTCATTACTTTGAGTGGTGATTATGTCAGAGGTTTTCCTATGTTCTAATGGTGATTACTCTTTTCCAACAATCTAAACTCAATAATTGTTATACTGAGTAACAATGGTGTGCATAATATTCACTATTTATTCATGCAATACCGTGCTCTTATTAATTATCACTATCGAGGAGTGAACGTTGTCGTGCTCATATCGATATCACATATCCGTGAGGTATTTTGGTTTCAGAGGTGTGTCCTTGGCCTGTATATTAAAGATAAGATAAAGACAAAATTATGTCAGTCATACCAATATTCATACATAATTATTCATACAGTCCATTACTAGATTCCTGATTCATTGTTCCTATTCTCCTGCCTTATACACAATAATTTGCTCAACAAAACATATATCAAAGACAAAACTTAGAAAAATTTTTTGTATTTAAAAAACCGTATGGTCAAAAAGAATCAGAGTCTTTAAAGGTCGACAGAGGAAGTTCACAGAGGAGAAATTTTACAGATGAACATACATCTCTTCATCAACGTTCATCCCTATTGGAGCGATACTTCCTGCCTGGAGAATAAATCTTGATTCTGCTCTATGTAGTGCTGTTACTCTATCACCACCTCTCACGTGTTTTGGTATAGAGTCAAGGACGAAAAATTTGGCCTTAGTCCAGTCCCCATCATGATGGCTATGGAAATGTTTGGCTGTACTGTAGGTGAAATCTTTGTTAGTAATGGCCCTCCAGTGCTCCAGAATTCTCTTTTTGGCTGGAAATGTCGTAGACCCTATATACCATTTCCCACAAGGGCATGTCACAACATAAATGACAAATTCAGTGTTACAGGTGATTTTTTTGTTTATCTTCCACCTTTTATTTACTCTACTGAGTAACACCTCCTTCACATTGGTGCTATGCCTACAGGCTTTACATTTCCCGCATGGTGAAAATCCACCCCTGGGTTCAAGCCATGTCTTTTTCTTCTCCATGTGGCTATGTACGATCAAATCTTTAATAGATTTGTCTCTCCTGTAGGTTATCGATGGGTGTTTGCCCAGTTTTTCTTTTAGTGTTTTATCCTGTAAAAGGATATCCCATTGTTTCCTTATTATTTTACTGAAATCTGGTGATTGAGTGTTGTAGGTAGTTATCAACCTAATTGGTTCATTTGAGGAATCTTGCCTGCATATATATATACACACATTTGTATGTGTGTATATATGCTTACCATAATTGTGTTTTAACACCTCGTAATGTCATACAACCGCATGCATTCACTACATATCCCAAACTCCTGGCTCAATGTGGGGGTAGACCTTCTTGGTAGCAGGTGACCCCGTCTCTATGGGACACAGGTTTCCAGTTTGCGGATTTCATTCAACACATCAGTGGCTTCTGGGAGCTGTAGTCTTATATAGGTTCAAAACGACCAAATCACATACTTGATAACACAATCGATAAAGAAAACGCTCAGGATTGGAGATGGGTGTATGTGGAAAGAAAGCATCCGGTAGCCCTACACATGGGCCTTCCATGTGTATGGAGCCCAAAAGAGGAACTAAACCGGTGGAATGGAATTCAACCAAAGTCACTGTAAGAGGCTCCGGGGCTTGCACAGTGGCATAATGCCAAAGGATGAGTGGTCCCCGAGTCTCCCATATCTCGCAAACATTTATTGACCGTGGCCTAAATTGGGGACACCCTGAAGGGTTGGATCTGCAGGGGTTTGTGTTTCACCCCTCTGCTGGCCTTTCGCGCATGCAAGCTAGCCCTACGCCCGGGCACTGGCCTCCAGAGGGGCGTTGAAGCTCCCTGCAGCAGTCTCCCCACAACTTGGGTCCAAAGAAAATTGTAATTAAACACTTTTCTGAAACCTGCTCACGCCCATGTCTGCTTTTTGGTTTTTTTCTTATCGTGGCTCTCCTTAATCTTGCCAGTCTCACCTTCCTCCTACTCCCTCCAGTCTTTCAGACATAAACAAAGAAGACAAGTGGGAGGGGCGCCAACTTTGGTGTGGCTCAGGGCGCTCTCTGAGCACAGGCCAGCTCTGAGGAGGTCCCACTGATTTAAGTGTCCTTGCTTATTGCTTTCATAGCGCCTCTTCAAGCAGGGTGAGCAGCGCTGGTAGTCATCCACGCGCCTCTCTAGGCTGGAGTCCAGGTACGATTACGTCATTTCCATCTGGAGATCACTTCCGGGAAGCGTGCTCTCACTACCACTTTGTACAGCCCTGAAAATCCACACCCTAAATACTTCCAAGAACCTAGAAGCAGGTGTGAGCTGTACAGCATCAGCAGTGTACTCCTTTACTGACTTTTAACTATATTTCATATTTTCATACTGAAACAAGGGATTGTTGTGGGTGGTGGGGGCCCACCTTAGGGATGGGGGAAGAGAAGGCTAATTAAAAGGTCTCCTCATGGCATGAAAAGTATAAGCTATCCCGCAACCCTTGGATTACTCGTGGTCGCCTCCCAGTCCATCCTTCTCTTGACCACCTGGCCACCTCATATCAGACCCAGCCATATGCAAATCAGTCTCAACCCTGCTCCAATGGGAACAGTGCAGCTTTACCTGCCAGGCCAGGTCCTCCCTGAACCAGACCACAAGCAACCCAGGACCGGTTTCCTTCTTATTAGAGCTCATCAGCCGGGTATAGCTTGGTTACATTGGCACAGTGTGCACGGGACCCACGTCTGGGCATACCCGTCGCACTTAGGGCGACACAATAGAGTATACAACAAAAAGCGATGGATGAATGCTTGAATTAATCTCAGCCGCTGTGGATCACTCAGGCCGCATTCCAGTCCATTTTCATTTTGCTCACCAGGCCACCTCGGATTGGAGGTGGGAGGTGTCTGCACTCTGCTGCACACAGGCTGCAATCCAACAGTTTGGGTGGACTGCAGCCTGCCAAGGTAGCTCAGCGGGTTAATATCCCTGCTTTAGAGACCCGCGGGCTCCTTGCACAGTACAGAGTGCAATCCTAGGGGGCAGTTCCACTTTTACAGAAGCACTTCTGCCCGTTTCTGAGGGCAGGCTGGCTGCAGACACTGCCAGTTAATGTATTTTTTCATCTCTTCTGTCCAAAAAAGTCAGTGTGTGCCAAATGAGCAAACCACCTTGTTCTTTAACCCTTAATGCTCTGAGCTTGAACTTTTAAAGGCTACTAGGTGGGAGAACTGAGGCAGGGGTGACTGGCCAGCAATCATTAACTGCCCACAAAAGGCTGCTGACAGGAGAGACATGCTGTGCTTGACTAAGCCTCTCTTCCCAGTGTGTACTGAGACATCTAGTCTGTGCCTGTCCCAGAAGAGACCCCACAGCGACAGACAGGACAGAGTCCAACCTGTGACTGCCTCTTGTGAGAGGCTCCCGCCACTGGAGAAGACAGAGTCATCCAGCCTGTGACTGTCCCAGAAGAGAGCCCTCAGCAAGAGAGAAGATAGACAGAGTCCACAAGGTGAATGCCAACTGCGAGAGATTCCGGGCATAATGGAGGATGCTTTCCACTCTATGACAACAAAGAATCAGACCCCTCGTGGCGGGAGAGTAGCGCGCGCTAATACCAGGTCTCTGGCCACGTCACGCCGCACAGCAGGGTCTTGGAATGATGTCACGGTCGAATTTAGGCTTCCTAGAGTGACGTAACATTCTTGGATCGGGGGTCCGGAGTGATGTGACAGCACTTCCTGTTCAAGCGATACTCCATCTGGAAGTCAGGAGGTGTCTGATGCAATGTCATAATAATAATATCTGACTCCAGCTGCCAGCAGTGACGTCACAGTCAGGCGCCAGGTTCCTGCAGGGTTATCCGAGTCTTAAGCCAGGGTCCCAGAGTGATGTCACATTCTAATGTCAGGTGCCTGCAGTGATGTCACAGTCAGGCGCCAGGTTCCGGCAGGGTTATCCGAGTCTAAAGCCAGGGTGCCAGAGTGATGTCACATTCTGATGTCAGGTGCCTGCAGTGATGTCACAGTCTGGCGCCAGGTTCCCCCAGACATATCTCAGTCTAGCTCAGGGCAGTGGTGCTTGAATGATGCCACATTCGGATGTCTGGTGCCTGGCTGCAGTGATGTCATAGTCAGACTCCAACCTCCTGGATTAAAGTCACAGTCTGATGTCAGGTTACTAGAGCGGTGTCGGGTGATGTCAGAATATGACGTCAGTTATCCGCGGCGATGTCACAGTCTGGCGTCAGGTACCTGCCGGGATATCCGACTCTAAAATAAGAGGCCTTGAAGGATGTCTTATTCTGATGTCAGGTACTCGCAGTGATGCCACAGTCTGGCGACAAGTTCGCGCTGAGAGATCTCAGTCTAGAATCAGGGCCCTAGAATGATGTCACATTCTGATGTCAGATGCATGCTGGTGTCAGATTCCGGGAGCGATGTCACTTTCTAATGACGGGTACCTGCGGTGATGTCACAATCTGACGCCAGATTCCCACAGGGATGACCCAGTCTAAAAGCAGGGTCCTAGAATGATGTCACATTCTGATGTCAGGTACTCGCAGTGATGTCACAGTCTGGCGACCGGTTCCAGTAGAGAGATCTGAGCCTAGAACCAGGGTCCTAGAGTGATGTCACATTCTGACGCAGGTGCATGCAGTGATGTCATAGTCATACTCCCGCCCCCAGGAGTACAGCCACGGTCTGGTGTCCGGTTCCTAGCGTGATGTCACATTCGAATATCAGGTTCGCCCAGTGATGTCACAGTGTGACGTCAGATTCCTGCGGTGATATGCCAATCTCCTGTCTGTTCCCAGAGACCACAGATGGAGTGAGTCAATGCTTCTCTGCTAACCTCAACTCAAAGCCATTCACTCAGCACACATAAACTGAACGGCCTCTCCACTCTCTCGTAGACAGTACAATTATTAAACTCAATGGCACTTATTTTATCCATACTGAAATGATAAAAAGCTGAGCCACTGCTGGTGGAATTTTCGACCTAGTAAAAGCAGGTCTCTGCAGCAGGCGCACAGCCCACCGACCTAGCCAACAAGTTATATGTTCGTTTTAATCTATAGTGCGCATACATACCCCGGAAGAGAGCGCGCCACCCCACCCTCTCAAAAACGGGGGGCGGGGTGCTCCTGTCACACTGGACTCCAACTCACCGGGGGGAGGGGGAGTGGGTGGGCTCCTGTCAACTCTGAAAGTGAGCACAAGGGGGCAGATTGACAAGGCCCTTGAACCACTTTTGCGTCACTTTTAACATGGGAAAAGTGACGCAAAAGTGGCGCAAGGGGCTTGTAAATCTGCCCCAAGAAGCATAAGGGTTTCTTTTCTTTAATTTGGCGGATCAGTGGTGGGAAAGGGCCGAAGCGGTGGATGTTGGCATACCTGTAACCCAAGACAGGTGGTAGAGGCCCGGGCGCTGCGCCAGGGCCCAACCTTCATGCGAAAAAGGATGCCAGGGGGGGATTAGCAGGGGTGGAGTTTTATTGTGCGCTGTACAAATCACACGAATACAAAAGCAAGAAAGTAAACAGAGAGGGCGCCCAGAGACGGCCACGGGCCGTTCCACCGTCCTCCTGGCCAGGTACGGGACTCAGCCACTACTGCGCATGCGCAGTGCACAGCCCCGTGCACCACACGAGCATATATACACCAGCCACCTCCCCTCCCGAGAGCCAGGGTGGGCCGTGGGAGACAGGCAGTGACCAAGGCCACAGAGATAGCCGAGGGAGGGAGAGGGCGGTGGCGCTCACAGAGAGAGAGAGAGAGGAGCTGAGACAGTCACAGTTCTAACAACCTTCTCTCCCGCCAGGTCACCAAAGCGCCAAGAAGATGCCGCCGACCCTCAGCGGGCGCTATACTCTCGTTTCCCAGGACAATCTGGACCCCTACCTCAAAGCCTTGGGTGAGTGGAACGCTTTTATTCATTGGTTTCATGGAAGAGATGCAGGTCTTGAAATACTTTACAGCAGGGGCAATTATTGGACACCATGGAATACTGAGGCTGCCTCAGCCAATCAGATTGCTTACAGTGCTAGCACCAAACACCCTTGTCTGTATGTACGTTTAGTGCCAGAGTCATAAACGAGACAGAGACAGTGGCCATGTTCAGTTTACACGCAGGGCTTTAAGTGGGCCGGGTCTTGGGGGTGCTCAGCACCGTCAGTTTTATAAAGCAGGTGCCGAACCGGGTCTCTCTCGGGCTCTCCATTTTTGCCTGCAAGGTGGAAAAAAATCTTACCTCTGCAGCAGCGCCACCTTTCACTACCTTTGATGTAACTTCAAAGAGACTCGGTATACTTCTTTCTTAGAATCAACACTTCAGAACTGAAGCATTATTAATGTGATATACTGCGAAGCCACGGTTGTTGCTGATTTATGTTTCATACACAGAAACCATTGGCAACGTCAATAGCCCTGGCTTGTTGTAGGTGTAATGACAATGTACTGTGGAATGTTTGCAGCTGTTATCAGTACTTAATTTAAAAAAAAAAAAAAAAAAAAGCAATGTAAGTGGCCTCAAAACGCAGAGAAAGTATGGCCTGATCTTAGGCCTCCATTAATGACAATATTTTTTTCCACGGTAAATAAGAAGTGATGTTTAGAGCACAGTTGTATCAGAGCGCCAGGTACTTCTCAAGGACACTCAAAGTTTAGAAGCATCCAAAAACATTCTACATCTTTATGTTTTTTTAATGCCCGAATTCTTAAATCTTAAAATGTCCACAGAGAAAAATGGCAAATTGATATTGCATTTACAACAGTTTTCTGCGGTCTGCCTCGTGTTGGAAGCTGATGCTTTCTGAAGCCTGCAGCTAAGGGCACAGAATACAATGTGAACATAAATGGGATTCACCGAATACTAGGGATTTCTTTTGTTTTCTGCTGAGTGCACATTTGTGCATGTTTCACAAAAACTGTTTGACCTTGGGAGGTGGGAAGGACACTACAGGGAAGATGGAGTCACTGTGCTTTGGTGCAAGGATTAATGACTAACATTTTGAGCAGTATTTGCTGAATGTATATCCCTAAAAAGGAAGAGATTTAACATGGTTTGCATCTACTTCTATGTGTTAAAATGTCCAAATATTGCACAGCAGTGACAGAACGTGCGGCACAAGTTTTTTTTCCTTGCCACATAATTCAGTCAACAAGGCTCCATAAAGTGTCTTCTTTTGCCGCATAATTCCAGTGACTTTGGTTCTCAGAGGAGTCAGGCTGGGTGCAGTGGTCAGGCCGGGATAGATGCTGTTGTCAGGTAAAGCTGTGGTGTTGACAGTGGGCTGAAGGTTAAAGGTAAGCCGCAGTGGTTTGCGTTGGCCAGGTCGATATATGGATGAAGCAAAATACACAAAAGGGACCCCCCTCTATTGATTCAACTGTCAACAATAGACTTAGGACCGGGGGGGAAAAACTGCGTAATGAGTAGAGGAAAGGTTGTACTACCCAGAATTACTTATCAGACAGGAATAAATCCCACCGTGAACAGATCCAAATCAATGTTGAAAATATATTTCATAAAGTTCAAATTTCTTTACTTTTTACCAAACATTTCTTTTATAATTTTTATGATATTATTTGCATCAATCATTTCGACATGATTTTCCATCCATTATAGATAATATACATTCATTTGTTTAAAAAAAAGACCATATCACTACACAATTCCACACATACCCCCAGGAGCAATCCTGTATCATACTCCCATCTCACATACCATTCATTCCACATTCCATACATCCATCATACATCAATCCGGTCAAAACGCGTCCGCCATACATCGGCGGAGTTTAATTTCTTTTCTCCTCTGGTGTATAGGCCCAGACTGGACATACCTTGAGTCAACACGCGTTTCGGTTGGTATATATTTTTTTTACCACCTTCTTCAGGACAGTATTAGATTTAACTGTGTACATAAAACATCAGGCGGATAAACGGGGACATCTAATAACAAAACAAATGAATAATGTGTAATACTTTTCAAACATTATCATATCCCAGATCTGTACATATATTCACAGTATATTATTTTAGACAGAAAGTATTTCCCAAATAAATTAAAAAATCAACACGGTGGGGTTTATTCCTGTGTGATAAGTAATTCAGGGTAGGAGGACCTTTCTTCCATCCATTCGATATATAGTTCAAGCCTCAGAAGGCCATGGTAAGGGTCAGGGTAACCTTGCGGCCCTTGCAATTCTGCACCTACCACGTGCTGCGCCTATCCCGGCAGGAGCATTGCAGTGGTGATGGAGACTCTGTCTTAATCACACAACACCCCTCTCAGGACGAAGGGTGCCAGCAAGTTGTTTTTCCTTTTCAGTGTATGTCCAGACACTTCCAGCTGCTGCTGCTTGCATTGCTCACCCATCAGCAGGGAAATGATATGCTTGCACTTGAAAAGCAATCTCTGCCCTCTGACCCACTGGGCTGTTTACCCTGTGATTGTCTGGAAGAAACTAGGCAGAAAGTCAGCAGCTGCATTTTATTTTGCATTTCACAAGTCTACCCAGTGACATTAGCATATATAATACCATCAGACATTCCTGGCTTTTCATCTAACAGTATGTTGCATTGTGGGGCTTGTAGTTTTTCTTTTTACGCCTTCATTATGATCTCAGAGCCCCTGCATGTGAAATGCTGTTGGCCGAAATGCCAAAACTGGCTGAAAGTGTTATTCATGACATGGAACCACTTGTTAGCTATGTTTAAAAAGATTTACAAAATTCCTGGCTTAGTCCATTTCAAAAACTACTTATTTCACTCATAACACCAAGAGTAACATTTGCTCATATGTTTTGTGAGTTTACTCACATCATGCATTAAAACAAGCGTTCACAATGCAAGTTCTTTTTTTTTTAGTGTGGTGGAAAGTTTTGTGTTGAGTTTTGCAGCCTTGCTTCTCTTTTCCATCAACATGTTTCGGCATTCAAATATTAGCAATCTGGATTGTTTTACTTTAGCACATTATAATCACTGCACAGATTTGCCTTTATTAGAATTGGTGAAGTGCTGGTCATTTGTCATGTGGCTCCTAGAGAAGGCCTTTATTGTTGTTATAGATGGAACCACATTATTGTCTATTAAACTATGTCCAAGAGAGGTTTTTGTAGGTGCACATTCTAAATTGAAATATTTTAAGGTGCTCTTATGTGATGGTCACAGAAAAGGAGATCCAGTGACCAAAGCGATGCTCGGGGTCACGTAGTTTTGTCAAGTTGGGTTTGGAACCAGGTACTCTGGGTCAGGGCCCTGCAACGAGTTTTTACCCCCAGGGATCACAAAAGCTTCTGACTGGCCTAAGCATGTTATGCAAGAGTGTAGGAGAGTAGGGTCTGCTATCCTATGGTCACCCCAAATTTTGCTTTTTGCTTCACTGGTTTTCGACTTACTGAGGCTGTCGGCCTGCTAATCAGACCCCCAGGCTGCTGTTCTCTCTCTAAATTTATGATACATGTGCTATAGGTACATACCACAATTGGAAATGGACTCCTTGTCAGCCCCTGTACCATGCACTATAGGTGCTCAGGGCATAGGTGCCACCAAGGCCTACCAGGGGCTGAAGCATAGCTTTTGCCACCCCTGGCTGGTTCTTAAATTGACACAACTGGCTGATCACTCAGCTGGGGCAAGTGGGTGTAATCACCCCTTGCTTAGATATAGTATACCTATATCTAAACATATATCTGGACACATATAAACCTGTGAGCCACTCCTATGGAAGGCCTCATCAATCCTGGAGGCAGAGTGCATGGTTTTATGTGAGATGGAGCTCTGGCATGAGCTGAGCCTGTCTGCAGCTGTCGGGAACAACACCTTAAGCTTATCCGGGATAATGCCATACCATATACTCTTAAGCGCCTTATAATCCTCGCGGTTATATAGCAACTTTGGTTTGGCTTTATCAAAACATGTCGTGTAAGGTGTCATACGAATTGGAATACTACCCCCTCGCCAGTTCTGGCGACGGGGGTAGCATTCCACCCTTCTAGAGGGATAAGACATGTTACTTTACTGAAACGCGGTTGATTTAAAATGAGCCTCAGATCCACAAAATGGATGCCTCTGCCACAGACACGGGTCTGGCCTCCTGCTGCTGACCGAAACTCAGCATATGGTGGCCTGGACAAAGGGTTTCCTGTCGCAGGGCGGTGTCAAACCACCCCAGACAGGAGATAGTGGATTGTAGCAGGGAGGTTTCAAAGAAACCAGACACTGCCTGGGGAGCACAAGGCTGCCCCTTGCATAATCCGGCCAAACCGGTTCTGGGGCATCCCAGCCCCAGTCCCAGCGCGGCCTGGATCAAAGGAAAGGGGTGTAACCACCCCCTTCCTGGGTCCCATCCATAGGAGGAGACCTAGCAGGATGTCCAGCCCACCAGATTCGAATAAGAGTGGGAGCAGTGCCAATGCAACTGAGATCATCCTGAATTCTGGACCCTTCGACATTCTATTCAACATAGAAGATGGAAGAATCTCCCTTGTGGTCAAGGAGTGACCACCCTGTGCGAACAGGCACCATCCAGCCCTCGACCCTTGCTTTGTTGCAGTTCCCGCCGGAACTCGAGCGACAGAGATCGACGAGATCAAGCTTGCCTGCCTTCTCCCAGCCGGATCCACAGTCCCTGCAGAGCTGAGACCCGTGGAGGCGACCGGAAGCGTGGGGCACGCCATCTTAAAAAGGCCACGAGACACTGACCGTGCAGCCCACGAGTGACCCTCGAAGCTGTACACTGGGGTTTGAGAAGCCCCCACCCCGAGCTACACTTGCACCAAAGCTACCCCCTCCACACTTGACGAGTGCTGCGTGGGGCCCTTCTGCTCGTGTTGGCTTGACGCGTTGGCCCGGTCACTTGCCAGCTGGCTTGTGGCCCCTGTGCCGACGAAAACTTGAATACGACTTGCTTTTCCGGTTGCTCCAGATCTGCACCAGCTCCTGTGAAAAGGAGCCCCCACTCTGATCCTCCTGGTTCGAGTGAGAAGCAATCTCCCGGTTCCGCGTGGATTGCTTTTGCCAAGTGCTGTTTGCTGCAATCTTGAAGCCAACGGTGCTGACGGCGAGAGCCTACGTGGGACAGATCGTGACCTGCTCCTGGACATCGCAGATGCCCCAGAGCCCACGTGACAGCGGAGAGAAGCCTCTTGACAACCACCTGATTGCGCCCGACATTGCCTGGTTCCATCCTGGTTCCACCCTGGTCACTGCTGAGTGACCCAGACTCTGTCCCCTCTGCTTTCAGGTACATCTCGACTTCGATCCACCCTTGGATCACACCGGACACTTCTGCTTCACATCGCCTGCAGCTTCTTCAGCTCCAAGCACCAAGAGCCTGCGTGTCAAAACCCGATGCCACTTCGACCCTGTGCACCCACTTCCTGTGGGTGAGGTAGCATTGCAACGCCGGTGTTCCTACACTGGTCCACACCTCTAGGGTCTGTGCCTTAAGTTTTGTTCCTCTAGGTTCAGCGGAAGTATCTTTAAACTCACTTTGTGTAACTTTTACGCACTATTGACATTGCATTGGTGTAAGCCGCACTTTCCGTGCTGCACCCGAATTCCGTGGGCTACTCCCGACTTCAGCATTGCTAGTCCTGACTGCTCTCAGCGATTCTCTAGGCCCTAGGCCTAACCACTGTTCGATTGGTATCTCTTATACCATTTTTTTAGTATATGGTTTGAGTGGCCACCGGCCCTCATCCAAAATTGTGCAACTTTGTATGTTATACTGTGCTTTTGATTTAACGCTTGTGCCCCTTTCCTCATAAAGAGTACTGGGGATTAATTTAGAAATAAACACATATATTTTTATAATATATACTTGTGTGGTGTCCTTTCATTTGATTACAGGATTGTATGTGGTAAAACAGCTCGCTTAACACGACCTCTTAAGTTTAGACTTTAAGGCTGCTTAGTCCATGCTACCACTAGGATAGCTTGTCTAACAAGGTTGACTTACAACCAGACATCTTTGGGGTTTGTTTGGACTGATACCAAGTGGTTCCAGAATTGGAAACACTACATATCAGGCCAACTTCTCACATTGGTGTGCAGCGGTGCGGATTTGAGCTTGCTGTTTGTTTTACCATTGCAATCTTTATATCAAATTGAAAGATCACATCAAGTACCTTAGGTACATATAAATCAAAAGCTTAGCATATTAAGTTCTACTGAACTTAGTAGTTGTAGATTAAAGGGATTAGCACACCCTGACTACAACTCACTAGCAAGGTACAGTAGGAAAACACTTAGTGTAGGTAAGTGCACCACTTACACCTCACTAGCAGTCATGTCTGATACAGGTGGAGCCTCAGGCTCTGCTCCTGTAACAGTTGACCCTACCAAGGCAACTTCCAGATATGACAACCTTAGCCACAAAGACCTGAGTGCCTTGTGTACAGCCAGGGGGCTAAAAAAGGGCAGAGGCCCTACTATTCCTTCCCTGATAGCTATCCTGGAAAAGGATGACTTAGATAAGGTGAGTCAGGCTCCCTTAGATTCAGGTGAGGGGGTAAACTCCCCTGAGAATGAGGATCTTCCAGATGAAGAAGAAGAGGAGGAGGAAGAGGAAGAGGAAGGCTCAGATGTAGAAGAGCCTGAAGATCAGGATCAGAGGGTGACCCAGGTACAGGTTGGCAGGCTTAACCTGGCCAATCTAGACCTATATGGGAATGGAGAGGGCCAGCACCTCCCCAGATCTCATAACTTAATTCTCCCTGGCAACAGGAGGGTGAGATCTCTATCAGGGGACTCTCATGTTTCTAGTGTCTCAAGAGAATCTCAAAGAGGGATGACTCCCTCCCAGAGGAAAGAGCATAGGGCCAGGATGAGGGCTGTCCAACTCCAAATAGAAAGGGAAAAGGTAGCCTTGGCTCAAGCTAAACTTGCTTTAGCAAGAGAAAGAAAATTGTGTGGCTTAGATGCCACTGGTGGCAGCAAAGTTCCTAAAGAAAAAGACAGGGCCTATGATAATAGAAACCTGACAAAAATTGTGCCCCCCTACAAGGAAGGGGATGACATCCACAAATGGATGACTGCTCTTGAGAGGGCCTGCATGGTACAGCAGGTCCCTGAGGATCAGTGGGCAGCAATTTTATGGTACTCCTTTTCTGAGAAAGGGAGGGATAGGCTCCTCACTGTTAGACCTGAGGATGCCAAAAACTACTCTGTCCTGAAGAGTGCTCTTATTGAAGGGTTTGGCCTAACCACTGAGCAATACAGGTTGTTGTTCAGAGACACCCAAAAAGCACAGACTCAGGACTGGACTGATTTTGTTGATTGTGCCACTAAGGCTCTGGAGGGTTGGCTGCAGGGAAGTAAAGTTTCAGACTATACAGGATTGTACAATCTTATAATGAGAGAGCAGATCCTTAATAACTGTCAGAACCAGCTGTTGCATCAATACCTTGTTGATTCTGATTTGACCTCTCCCCAAGAATTGGGAAAGAAGGCAGACAAATGGGTCAGAACAAGGATTAAGCAGAAAACCCAGAACCATGGTGACCAGAAGAAAACAGACCAGAAGGGTGGGAATCAGAAAGATAAAGAAAAAGACCAGAAGTCTTCAGGCCCCCAAACTAGCAATAAGGAGGGGGGTTTCCGAAATGGAAACAAGAAAAAGAAGAATGATGGCCCAAAGAAACCTTGGTGTAATACCTGCAAATCAGTTTCACACTGGGGCAGTGAATGCACTAAGAAAAATCCAGTTCCTGCCACTGCAGCTCCTAAAGCAACTGCACCCCCTAGTACTGTCAGCAGTGGTAGTGCACAACCTAAGGGGATAGTAGGGTTAACCTTGGGTACTGAGGTGGAATCTGGCCTAGTCAGAATCCCCACACAGGCAGTTCTCCTATATGATGTGGACTTATCTTTGACCACTGCAGTAAGCCCCAGTAACCTGGGCAAATATAGGCAGACTCCCTCAATCAATGAGAAACTGGCTCAGGCCTACAGGGACACTTGTGCCAGTGTCACTATGGTGACACCTGACTTTGTGGACCCTGGTCAGATTGTACTAGGTGAAAGTTACCTAGTGACCAATGCAAGCAACTCCACTACTTCACATAGTGTAGCTGTTGTGAACTTCTCCTGGGGAGGGGTAGATGGCCTAAAGAAAGTTGTTGTGAGTGCAGACCTCCCAGTAGACTGTCTGTTAGGCAATGATCTTGAAAGCTCAGTTTGGTCAGAAGTGGAGTACAGGACTCATGCAGAAATGCTAGGGATTTCAGATCATGTCCTTGCAGTGACAAGGTCTCAGGCTAAGAAGTGCCTTCCTGAACCAGTGGTGGATCTTGAAACAATAGACCAACCACAACCCAAGAGAAGGAGCAAGAGGGTTAAGGCTGTGCCTTCCCACTTGCCCCAGGTTGAGGATCAAGTTTCACAGGAAACTGATTCTGCAGTCCAAGAGGAGACTGTCTCTGAGGAGCTTGAACCTGACCAGGTTGAGTTTCTGGGGACAGGGGGACCCTCAAGGGCAGACCTGGGGCAGGCCCAATTGGATTGCCCTTCACTTGAACCCCTCAGACAGCAAGCTGCTGCTGAGGCTGTAGGGAATGCTCAAGGTACCCATAAAGTTTATTGGGATGAAGGACTCCTTTATTCAGAGGCTAGAGACCCCAAGCCTGGCACAACCAGGAGGTTGGTTATACCTTTGAAGTTTAGGGGTTTCCTTCTCACCATGGCCCATGATATTCCCCTTGCAGGACACTTAGGCCAGAATAAGACTTGGGACAGGCTTGTTCCACACTTTCACTGGCCTCACATGTCAGAAAATGTCAAGGAGTTTTGTCGCTCCTGTGTCACTTGCCAAGCAAGTGGTAAGTCAGGTGGCACAACAAAGGCCCCCCTGATACCACTACCTGTGGTGGGGGTACCCTTTGAAAGAGTTGGAATAGATATTGTGGGTCCCATGGATCCTCAAACAGCATCTGGGCACAGATTTATACTGGTGGTAGTGGATCATGCCACCAGGTACCCAGAGGCAATTCCCCTGAGGACCCCCACAGCACCTGTGCTGGCAAAAGCCCTCATTGCAGTTTTCTCAAGAGTGGGCTTTCCAAAGGAGGTTCTTTCAGACAGAGGTACCAACTTTATGTCTGGATACTTAAAAGCAATGTGGAAAGAGTGTGGAGTAAACTATAAGTTTACCACACCCTACCATCCACAGTGCAATGGGCTTGTTGAAAGGTTCAACAAGACCCTAAAGGGAATCATAAAAGGTTTACCAGAGAAGCTTAGGCGGAAATGGGACATCCTTTTACCCTGCTTGCTCTTTGCTTACAGAGAGGTCCCACAGAAGGGGGTTGGCTACAGCCCTTTTGAACTTTTGTTTGGCCACCATGTGAGGGGTCCATTGAGTTTGGTGAGGGAAGGATGGGAGTTACCTCTCAAAAAGCCTAAACTAGACATTGTGGACTATGTACTTGGTCTCCGCTCCAGGATGGCTGAATACATGGAGAGAGCATCCAAAAACCTTGAGGCCAGTCAAGAATTACAGAAAGCTTGGCATGACCAAAAGGCTGTTCTGGTTGAGTTCCAGCCAGGGCAGAAGGTGTGGGTGTTGGACCCAGTGGGCCCAGCAGCTCTCCAGGACAAATGGACTGGACCCTACCCTATCATTGAGAAAAAGGGAGAAGTCACCTATGTGGTTGACTTTGGCACCCCTAGGAGCCCCCACAGGGTGCTCCATGTAAACCGTTTGAAAGCATTTGTTGACAGGGAGGACATAAGTCTCCTCATGGCCACAGATGGGGATTAGGAGGAAGAGAGTGACCCTCTCCCAGACCTGCTTTCCCAGAACCCTGATGATGGTTCAGTTGATGGAGTAGCCTTGGCAGGCAGCCTCACTGAGCAGCAACAGGTGGACTGCAGACAGGTGTTGCAGGCCCACAGACATATGTTTTCACTCACACCCAGCCAGACTAACTGGTGCACCCATGAGGTGGACACTGGTGACAGTCTGCCTGTGAAGAATAAGATCTACAGGCAACCTGACCATGTCAGGGATTGTATAAAGGCTGAGGTGCAAAAGATGTTGGAGCTTGGAGTGATTGAGCCATCAGAGAGCCCATGGGCTAGCCCAGTGGTCCTTGTGCCAAAACCTCATACCAAAGATGGGAAGAGAGAATGAGGTTTTGTGTGGACTACAGAGGTCTCAATGCTGTCACTAGGACAGATGCCCATCCCATTCCAAGAACAGATGAGCTCATTGATAAAGTGGCTTCTGCCAAGTTTCTGAGCACATTTGATTTGACAGCTGGCTACTGGCAAATCAGACTAGCTGAAGAGTCAAAAGCCAAAACAGCATTCTCTACCCCTAGTGGACATTATCAATTTGTGGTAATGCCCTTTGGTTTGAAGAATGCACCTGCCACCTTCCAAAGGTTGGTGAATCAAGTCCTTGCTGGGTTGGATGACTTTTGTGCAGCATATCTAGATGATATTGCTGTCTTTAGCTCCACCTGGGAGGATCACCTGATCCACCTGAAGAAGGTTCTGGAGGCCCTGCAAAAGGCAGGCCTGACTATCAAGGCTACTAAGTGCCAGATAGGCCAGAGCAAGGTTGTGTACCTGGGCCACCTAGTAGGTGGGAGTCAGGTTCAACCATTGGAGAGCAAGATCCAGACCATACAGGACTGGGCTCCTCCAACTACCCAGACACAAGTCAGAGCCTTCTTGGGCCTGACTGGGTATTACAGAAAATTTGTAAAGAACTATGGGTCCATTGTGACACCATTGAATGACTTGACATCCAAGAAGATGCCCAAAAAGGTTCAGTGGACAGTTAGCTGTCAAAAGGCATTTGATGACCTGAAGAAGGCCATGTGCTCTGCACCTATCCTGAAGAGTCCTGACTACTCCAAACAGTTCATTGTACAGACAGATGCTTCTGAGTTGGGGTGGGAGCTGTGCTTTCACAACTTAATCAAGATGGTCAAGACCAGCCCATTGCTTTTATTAGCAGAAGGCTGACCCCCAGGGAGAAACGTTGGTCAGCTATTGAGAGGGAGGCCTTTGCTGTGGTTTGGGCCCTGAAGAAGTTGAGACCATACTTGTTTGGTACTCACTTCCTAATTCAGACAGACCATAAGCCCCTCTTGTGGCTAAATCAGATGAAGGGTGAAAATCCCAAACTGCTCAGGTGGTCCATTTCCCTACAGGGGATGGACTTTACAGTGGAGCACCGCCCAGGGACTGACCATGGTAATGCAGATGGTCTCCCCAGGTACTTCCACTTAGAACATGAAGACTTATCTGGTCAAGGTTAAGTTTAATGTCCCTGCGTTTGGGGGGGGGGGGGTTGTGTAGGAGAGTAGGGTCTGCTATCCTATGGTCACCCCAATTTTTGCTTTTTGCTTCACTGGTTTTCGACTTACTGAGGCTGTGGGCCTGCTAATCAGACCCCCAGCCTGCTGTTCTCTCTCTAAATTTATGATACATGTGCTATAGGTACATACCACAATTGGAAATGGACTCCTTGTCAGCCCCTGTACCATGCACTATAGGTGCTCAGGGAATAGGTGCCACCAAGGCCTACCAGGGGCTGAAGCATAGCTTTTGTCACCCCTGGCTGGTTCTTAAATTGACACAACTGGCTGATCACTCAGCTGGGGCAAGTGGGTGTAATCACCCCTTGCTTAGATATAGTATACCTATATCTAAACCTATATCTGGACACATATAAACCTGTGAGCAACTCCTATGGAAGGCCTCATCAATCCTGGAGGCAGAGTGCGTGGTTTTATGTGAGATGGAGCTCTGGCATGAGCTGAGCCTGTCTGCAGCTGTCGGGAACAACTCCCTAAGCTGATCCGGGATAATGCCATACCATATACTCTTAAGCGCCTTATAATCCTTGCGGTTATATAGCAACTTTGGTTTGGCTTTATCAAAACATGTCGTGTAAGGTGTCATACGAATTGGAATACTACCCCCTCGCCAGTTCTGGCGACGGGGGTAGCATTCCACCCTTCTAGAGGGATAAGACATGTTACTTTACTGAAACGCGGTTGATTTAAAATGAGCCTCAGATCCACAAAATGGATGCCTCTGCCACAGACACGGGTCTGGCCTCCTGCTGCTGACCGAAACTCAGCATATGGTGGCCTGGACAAAGGGTTTCCTGTCGCAGGGCGGTGTCAAACCACCCCAGACAGGAGATAGTGGATTGTAGCAGGGAGGTTTCAAAGAAACCAGACACTGCCTGGGGAGCACAAGGCTGCCCCTTGCATAATCCGGCCAAACCGGTTCTGGGGCATCCCAGCCCCAGTCCCAGCGCGGCCTGGATCAAAGGAAAGGGGTGTAACCACCCCCTTCCTGGGTCCCACCCGTAGGAGGGGACCTAGCAGGATGTCCAGCCCACCAGATTCGAATAAGAGTGGGAGCAGTCCCAATGCAACTGAGATCATCCTGAAGAAACATAAGAAACGAATTCTGGACCCTTCGACATTCTATTCAACATAGAAGACGGAAGAATCTCCCTTGTGGTCAAGGAGTGACCACCCTGTGCGAACAGGCACCATCCAGCCCTCGACCCTTGCTTTGTTGCAGTTCCCGCCGGAACTCGAGCGACAGAGATCAACGAGATCAAGCTTGCCTGCCTTCTCCCAGCCCGATCCACAGTCCCTGCAGAGCTGAGACCCGTGGAGGCGACCGGAAGCGTGGGGCACGCCATCTTGAAAAGGCCACGAGACGCTGACCGTGCAGCCCACGAGTGACCCTCGAAGCTGTACACCAGGGTTTGAGAAGCCCCCACCCCGAGCTACACTTGCACCAAAGCTACCCCCTCCACACTCGACGAGTGCTGCGTGGGGCCCTTCTGCTCGTGTTGGCTCAACGCGTTGGCCCGGTCACTTGCCAGCTGGCTTGTGGCCCCTGTGCCGACGAAAACTTAAATACGACTTGCTGTTCTGGTTGCTCCAGATCTGCACCAGCTCCTGTGAAAAGGAGCCCCCATTCTGACCCTCTTGGTTTGAGTGAGAAGCAATCTCCCGGTTCCGCGTGGATTGCTTTTGCCAAGTGCTGTTTGCTGCAATCTTGAAGCCGACGGTGCTGACGACGAGAGCCTACGTGGGACAGATCGTGACCTGCTCCTGGATGTCGCAGATGCCCCAGAGCCCACGTGACAGCGGAGAGAGGCCTATCGACAACCACCTGATTGCGCCCGACATTGCCTGGTTCCGTCCTGGTTCCACCCTGGTCACTGCTGAGTGACCCAGACTCTGTCCCCTCTGCTTTCAGGTACATCTCGACTTCGATCCGCCCTTGGATCACACCGGACACTTCTGCTTCACATCGCCTGCAGCTTCTTCAGCTCCAAGCACCAAGAGCCTGCGTGTCAAAACCCGACGCCACTTCGACCCTGTGCACCCACTTCCTGTGGGTGAGGTAACATTGCAACGCCGGTGTTCCTACACTGGTCCACACCTCTAGGGTCTGTGCCTTAAGTTTTGTTCCTCTAGGTTCAGCGGAAGTATCTTTAAACTCACTTTGTGTAACTTTTACGCACCATTGACATTGCATTGGTGTAAGCCGCACTTTCCGTGCTGCACCCGAATTCCGTGGGCTACTCCCGACTTCAGCATTGCTAGTCCTGACTGCTCCCAGCGAATCTCTAGGCCCTAGGCCTAACCACTGTTCGATTGGTATCTCTTATACCATTTTTTTAGTATATGGTTTGAGTGGCCACCGGCCCTCATCCAAAATTGTGCAACTTTGTATGTTATACTGTGCTTTTGATTTAACGCTTGTGCCCCTTTCCTCATAAAGAGTACTGGGGATTAATTTAGAAATAAACACATATATTTTTATAATATATACTTGTGTGGTGTCCTTTCATTTGATTACAGGATTGTATGTGGTAAAACAGCTCGCTTAACACGACCTCTTAAGTTTAGCCTTTAAGGCTGCTTAGTCCATGCTACCACTAGGATAGCTTGTCTAACAAGGTTGACTTACAACCAGACATCTTTGGGGTTTGTTTGGACTGATACCAAGTGGTTCCAGAATTGGAAACACTACATATCAGGCCAACTTCTCACAAAGAGCATTATAAATGTAAATTGTAAATGTAAATTGATACTTGTATAGTGCGCTACTCACCCGCAAGGGTCTCAAGGCGCTTGTACGAATACCGCTGTGGAACCCATCCTGGCTTTCCCTGTGAGGCGTCTACTCCTGGGCACCCCCAAGGTGGAGGCCAGGCATCCTTAGCGTTGTGGGGGCCGTTGTGGAGATTAAGCAAGCTATTGCCCAGAGTTGCAGAGTGGGACTCCATGATTGGAATAGGCACCGAGGCGAGAATTATCAGGTCCGTGGAATTTTTTAGCCCAAGACCCGCCGAGGCGGGGAATTGAACCCTGGCCCGGGTTAGACCTCTACATTGGGGTCTGCCGCTCTAATCATTGAGCCACACTTCTCCATTGAAAATATCTTTTAAATTTGTCCGAAGATGAATCAAATGCAGTGGAAATTCCTCTTCAACAAAGAACAGGTACAACTTGGGCAGAAAAAGTGCAAGCCTCCCTCCTTCAGAGGATAGGTACAGACAGGGCATCAGCAGCACACATTTTACACTGCCACCAGACGGGTACAAATCGGACAGTAGCAATGCCAATGCTGGTTCTTCGCAGACCAGGCGCAGCATGACAGCTGGCGCGGGCTTCCCTCTCTCACAGAAGACAGTAAATGAAACCTTCCTTTTCTAGCAGCACAGATCAAGCCGGACAGGCATGCGCATGGTTTCATCTCTCCCAGAGGGTAAACAACCTTTACAACGCAGTCAGAACATCGTACTACCTAACATAGCAGTCATTACATCGCAACATCCTTTACATCGCATGTCATTACAACGCAGCCATTACATTGTATGTCAGTACAACGCATGGCATTACAATGCATGTCACTACAACACAGGCATTACATCGCAAGTCATTACAACGCATACCATTACAACGCATAGTACACTTACACTATCCAATACTTACCCTACTGTTGCACTCACTGGAGTTAGAATAGTAATTATTACCCCTATACTATCCAATACTTACCTTAAATGCAATGTAATGGTATGCGTTGTAATGGTATGTGTTGTAAAGGTATAATGCGATGTAATGGAATGCGTTGTAAAGGTAGTTTCTGAAAATGTGATGTAATGACATGCAATGTAAAGGAATGCGTTGTGAAGGATGTTGTGATGTAAAAACTGCGTTGTAATGGCATGCAATGTAAAGGAATGCGTTGTAAAGGATGTTGTGATGTAAAAACTGCGTTGTAAAGGCATGCGTTGTAAATGCATGCGTTGTAATGTCATACATTCCTCACAGAGCATGTACAGGTAAGGCATGAGTGACATGTAGGTTAGAGACAGATCTCTGGAGCAGGTGTTTAACTCACTGAGAGCAGCCCATAGGTAGATGAGTGAGTGAATATGCAAGTTCTGACCTCATTCTCACTTGGGTGTTGTTCCACGTCAGCACCCTGAAAGCCTTGCTGCTGTCACTCACAGACCTGCGGGTTGTGTTGATTCTGTGGTCTTCCACACTTTGACATCCACAGACATTAACATGGCGCTGAGGAAGATAGTGGGTCTGCTCAAGCCGGAGAAGGAGTTCGTGGTGGATGGCGACCACATGATCATACGCACCCTCACCACCTTCCGCAACTACACCATGGACTTCATGCTGGGCGTCGAGTTCGAGGAGGACCTGGGCTCTATCGACGGGCGCAAGTGCAAGGTGAGTGCGGCCAAAGCGCCTCTGGCTACTCAACCGCTTCCAGCAGCTAGGATATCAGCCGGGTGCTTCTGTGTTTTAGGGGGCTGGGACTGAAAGAAGCTAAAGCGGGGAGTCAGAGAGACCAGACTCACTTCTAGGCGCTAGAACACAAACTAACCACTATTGACCACTGCTTCGAAATGCCAGGGTTCTAAATAAACCTTATCTCAAAATGAGATTGACTTGGAACAAACAGCATTCTGTCTAGCAAGGTGCCAGGCGCTATAATGCAGGCAAACAACAACAACCCCCCTATTGGGTAGACGAAGGACGACTATACATGGGTCCACTGGGGCGCAGACACCACTGGCACACACTACACCGCCTGCACCGCTGATTGCTACATCCCTGCTTTCTAGGCGCTAGGCAGGGCTGGACTGGGAACCGAAACCGGCACCGGCAAACTGCTCGGCCGACCCCCAGGGAGGGAGGAGGGGGTGCAGCCGAGCTGTTTTCTAGGTCCGGTTATGGCCGATTTTGTTACCTGGGGGCGTTATTCCTGGCCCCTTGTAACAGAAACGCACCCCCACCTGGGGCCCAAATCGGCCCCCATCCTGACAGCCCACCGGGGAAATGCCTGGTGCCCGCCATGACCAGTCCGGCCCTGCTGCTAGGTTATGGACGCAACCACCACAGTGAGTTGTGATGTCAAAATAATCTTCCAGGCGATTGGCCTCTCCAGGGAGGCAATCCAATGCCTCTGTGATGGTTGGCCGCGGGGTCCTTGGCAGTAGACGAACGTTGGGGGGGCTTGCTGCATGCAGTGATGCTCAAAGTACGGCCCGGGGGCCACTTGCGGCCCTCTTGACCTGCTATCCCCTTGGTGAACAGCAGCCCAAGTTGCTGTTTAGTTGCTGAGCACTAATATTCAGACTTTTTTTTTTATAAACAGCAAGCATTTATTAACCTGAAAATAAATGCTTGTCTGTTCATTTACATTTGTTTAGCCCTCTTTACACAGTCCCCCTCCCAAAGACCATACTTTGTGGCCCCTGGGCAAATGTTTGAAATCACCCATGCTGTGCAGTGTATGTTTATATCTCGCTCTCTCTCACCCCCTCTGTCAGAGAGGGTTGTTGGGTCTATGAGAATTAGCCCCTCCTCCTCCCAAGGACACCCTCCGGCTGACAGAGAAGTGGGGGGGGGGAGGGGGGGCAGGGGTGGAATGTCAGGAACAAGGAAAGTACACTGTGTGAGGGGAGAATGTATGTGGGGGTGTCAGAGCAAAGGGGAAGGCGAAATAGAATGTGATAAGTGATGGGGAGGGGGGGGGGGGGGAGAGCGGGCCAGAGGTGAAGGGAGGGGGAAGAGAATGAGAGGAGGGGGGGGGGGGGTAGAGAAAGTGAGAGGAAAGAGGCAACAGCTGGGAGCCGAGAGGAGCGAGCCACGGAGAGGAGGGAAGGGTGTGAGATAAAACCGTGGAAAGATACATGGACCTTGAAGTAGAAGAGAAAGGGAGAAAGTAAAGTGAAGGGAAGATAAAAGGACAAGGGGGGGGGGGGGGGGTGAAGGGAAGTCCCATCACGCTCCTGATTGTCTCGCGCCCTTTTCCTCGCCTCCCAGCCCACCGCAACTGCACTCATTGTCGCGAAAAAAGACGACGGAGTCACACATGTCCATTCCCGCAGGAAAGAGCCCCCAGCCTGGTCCCAGATCAAAGCCATGCACCCTCACAAACCCATATGCGCAGTGAGAGCTGGTAGGACACACACCACTTAGTACTTCAGTTTGTGTCACACTGTGTTGAGGGGTATTTATTAAAAACAATAGCTTTAACCATGAACCTAAATACATTTCTCTGTTTCAGTTTTAAATCGAAGATAAATGCTTCGTCTTCCATTCTTGACGTGTCACCGAGGATGGTAGGCAGAAGCCACGTGAAAGCTCGGCTCGTTTTCGGCTCGGGGGTCCAAGAGGACCTCGAGCTGATCCAGAGCCAGGAATCTGGCTCGAGTTTTCATTGGCTCGCCCATCTTTAGTCACAACAAAGGTCTGCTGTGCACAACACAACTGAGACACGCATCCCAACAAAAACGAAACTTCACAGTGAGAAACCATAATGTACCCCAAATAGAAATATTCAAATCATGCAGGAAATGTTCTTTCCTTTTATTGCCCCCCTGTCTCCATCCGCACGGCACCACAAACTCTTGTCCCATTCCAGTGTCAGTCACCGCTGGCCACACTTCAAAGGGAGACCCTGCTCCCAGCACACCTGCGATCACAGCTCTGCTCTTGGGCAGAGGTATCCCATTCCATACGTGGCCCCTTGATTCCCAGACAATCCTCCTCCTCACTGCAGGGGCCACGACACCCTTCATCCTCACAGCCCGGCACATCTCTCAGTCTTCACTACCTGTCACTCCCTCACCTCCTGTCTTCTCTAGCAGTCACATCCCACTTACCTCAGTCCTCACAACCAGTCACATCACTCACCACTCAGGGGCTTATTTTGAGCCCTTGCGTCACTTTTGCGCCGCTAGTGCGTCACTTTTTGTGACGCACCAGCAGGGTAAAAAATTAGCCATGTTGTGTCATATTTACAAAGTAGATGCGTCACTTTGTAAACCCCTGCGCCACATTATACCTGCACCAGGTATAATGGGCCTCATTTTTGAAGGCCTTGCGCCACTAGTACGTCACTTTTTCCCATTTTAAAAGTGACGCACCGGCGGCGCAAGACCTTCATAAATAAGGCCCAATGTATGCAGGGTGGGCGTTTTGACGCAAGGAAGCCTCGTAGAAGTGACGCTGTGAAATCTATGAGATTTCACGGCATCACTTTTAGCACGCAAATGCGTCAATATCTTACGCTTGCCTCACAGCAGGCGTAAGACTGGAGCAGGCACATTTAACATGGGACTTGCCCATGTGTAAGGACCCATAGCTGGAGTTGCGTCACTTATGTGACACACTCCAACAATGCGTCATTTTTGCGCCTACAGATACGTCCGAAATACGGACGTATCTGTGACTCCTTGCGACATGATGCTGCCTGTCACATGACGTACCATCAGCATTCACTATCAGGCACATCACACACCCCTCTGTCCTCTCTGAGAGTGACATCACTCACTCATGAGTCTTCATTACCAGTCCCAACACCCACCCACCAGTCTGCACTATCAGTCAGATCACACACAGCCCTCTGTCCTTACTGCCAGTCACATCACCCCCCACTAGTTTTCACTATTAGTCACATCACACACCACTCAGTCTTCACTATCAGTCACATCACACACCACTCAGTCTTCACTGTCAGTCACAGTGCACACCCACTGGTTTTCACTATTAGTAACATCACAACCCACTCAGTATTCACTGTCAGTCACATCACACACCACTCAGTCTTCACTGCCAGTCACATCACATACCCACTGGTTTTCACTAGCGGTCACATCACACACCACTCAGTCTTCACTATCAGTCACAGTACACACCCACTGGTTTTCACTATTAGTCACATCACAACCCCCTCAGTCTTCACTGCCAGTCACATTACACACCCACTGGTTTTCACTATATTCACATCACAACCCACTCAGTCTTCACTGCCAGTCACATCACATACCCACTGGTTTTCACTAGCAGTCACATCACACACCACCCAGTCTGCACTATCAGTCACACCACACTTATAGGTTTCACTGCCAGTCACACCCCTCACCCCAGTCTTCACCGTCACTCACATCATGCATAACTCAGCGTTCACTACCAACCACATCACACTCCCATAATTCTTCACTACCAACCATAGCATCTTCACTACCTGTGACATCGCACACCTGTCAGTCTTCACTGACTGTGACATCACACACAGCACTCTGGCCTCACTACCAGTCGCATCACACACCACTCAGTCTTCACTATCAGTCACATCACATAGACACTAGTTTTCACTCGTGGTCACATCACACAACACTCAGTTTTTTCTATCAGTCACACCGACTCATAGGTTTCTGTGCCAGTCACACCCCTCACCGCAGTCTTCACTGTCACTCACATCCTGCATACCTCAGTGTTCACTACCAACCATATCTCCCAACCACCAATCTGCACTATCAGTCACATCACTCAGCACTCAGTCTTCACTGCCCTTCATGTCACTCAGTGCCCGGTCCTCACTGCCAGCCACATCACACACCACTTAGTCGTTGCTGCCAGTCACATGACATACCATCAGTCTTCACTATCAGTCACATCACACACCCCTTACTCTTCACTGACAGTGGCATCACACACGGCCCTCTGGCCTCACTACTAGTCACATCACACTCTACTCAACCTTCACCATCAGTCAGATCACACTCATCTGAGTCCTGACCGTCAGTCACATCACACACTCACTAGTTTTCACTAGCAGCCACTTCACACACCACTCATTTCTCTCTGTTAGTCACATCACACACCCACAAGTCTTTACAGCCACTTAGATAATACACCCATCCGTACTCATTGTCGGTCGTACCGCTCACCACTCAGTTTTCACTACCGCTTACATCACCACCACCCAGCCCTAAATACCAATCACACAGCACGTACCATGTGCTCCACCTCTGGTTGCACCCCTCAGTGGTCATACACTACCACATTCTAATTCTTCAGTCACTTCACAACAGCTCCTGTCCTCACTATTTCACACAACACTCCTAGTTTTCACTGCCAGTCACATCTCACACCATTCACTCTCCACTACCACTCACACCAGACAGACCTCAATCTCCACTACCATTCACATTACTCAACGCTCAGTCAACACACACCCCTCACTCTTACTACCATTCATATTGATACCCTGCGGTTATCACTTCTTCTCCCATTCCTCATACTTCCTGCTAGTCAAACCACACACATCTCCACTACTAGTTACATCACTTCTTCACTACCAGTTCCACCTCGCTCCTAGACTTAGCTCCCACCACATCGCTCACCCCTCAGTCTTTACTACCACTCCCATCGCTCTCCATTTTTTAGTACCACCCACATCACACACCCAATGCTCTCACTACGAGTAGAACTACACACCGCTCATACTACACTGTCCCCTCACAACAGCTCTTTGTGTTCAGTACCAGCCACACCACGCCCCTAGACATCAATACAAGTCACATCACTCAGCCCCAGCCCTGGTCACACCCCTCACCTCCAGTCTTCACTACCAGTCGACAGCACACACGCCTCGGTCCTCACTCATAGCGCACTTTTTTTTATATATTTAACAGTTTTTATAAATCGCAAATATGGTTGCACAGGGCATCAGAGCACCTAAAATTATACATTTAGTATCACAAATTATAGACTGAAAGAACTTACACATTATTTTTTTGTCAGTTTGAAATAATTTGTATTAGTTCATTAAATTGACCTTAGTGCAATAGTGACAGGCGTATAATACAGCTCATAAATGATGTGCACTACATGTACAATAATTTGCTTTAAAAGGTGATGTACACAGATTATTATAATTAATATATTAAAAGATATATTAAAAAGGAGACATGCCCAATTAACTATAATCAATAGATTAAAAGGGATACTCAGTATATCTCATATGACATGCATCCACAAGCAGTCAAACATATTTTAAATACCTGTAATTTGATAAATATCGTAGGTCTACTGAAATGAGTACAATACAACTATACAACATCTTCCAAGCACGTTTGCATCACCCACAAAGAGCAACATACAGGATAGCTATGCCTTTCTAGAGCAATCTCTCACGTTTCCCAAAATCATCCATTCAGTCGGTACATAAATATCTTCAGAAACATGTCAGGTTCCCAACACCCTCCTATGGGTTAGGAGTTTTTCCACTCCTACTTCTGTTACCCACCCCAGAGGAACCTCTGGCCCCCTCTTTAGATGTGTTGTTTTTCTAAATCTTTCCCATCTCCCGCCCCCTCTCATCTAAAGACCTCTTCACCTCCCCGGACACAGCTTCCTGCACACAGCTGACTCCCATTTACCTGCTAAGGTGTCACTCAGCCAAACCTACAACCTTCACTGATCCCTCCCAATAAACACCAGAGCCACAGTAAGTACCAGAGTACCCGCATGGGCCCACCCTGTAGACTTCCTCCGCTGTATTCAGTGCTCCACTCCATAAGATCCATTCCCAGACCTGCCTGTACCACAATAGCTGCACTTCCACTTCCCATAGGTGTCCTCCATTTAGGCTGACCAGAATTTTAAAGCCCAAAAACAGGGACATTTTATGAAAATAGAAGAAGGACTACAGTTTTATTTCAAGCGAGCGCACAGAATGACAGCGCTCCTCCGCAGAGAATTACAGAACAGGCAGCTAGAACATACATAAAATGCATTGTTTAAACCCAGTAGCTTGCCTGTTGATTAAATTGCTTTCTTGAAACAACTGCTAACTATCCCTGCTTTGTAAAACATGAAAAAGCACCTCCCACAGTTTTGAGCCGCCCTTCTCTAAAAACCGGGACAGGAGCTAAATGTCCTGAAATCTGCCCGGACAGCAGGTGAAAAACGGGGACCGTCCGAACAAATCCAGGACGCCTGGTCACCCTACCTCTATTGTACTTTCGAGCTTTGGCCCCAGATGTTTTCTTCATCGCCACTGGATGTATCCACGTCATAGTCCTCCATTATACTCTGGTCTTGTAGCTATCTGGGGGACATGCAGCATTTTACCTGTTGTACCCCCTCCCAAGGCTTCCAAGATGTTTCTTTCATGTACTCACCCTAGGCTCTTCCTCATCAGTACATGTCTGTACCTGCTCCAGAGATGTGCTCCTCTGTACCTTCATGTATCTGCCTTAGAGATCTAAACCTGTGTACCTATGTGTGCCTCCTCCACGTATGCAGGGCTTCTAGTACAAAGTACGTCTGTAGTCCGTGGAGTTGAAGCAAATAGTAGAGGGTACCCCCCTGGCACATCGCAAGGTGTACGTGGAGATGGGGTGCGCGCAGGGCGCCCGCAGTGTAACCCGCTTCACCTGTACACCTCTTTCCTTTCAGACCACAGTCTCCTGGGAGGGGGACAAGCTGGTGTGTGTCCAGAAAGGAGAGGTCAAGAACCGAGGATGGACGCAGTGGCTGGAAGGGGACCTGCTGCACTTGGTAAGGAGCGGAGGAGGCTGCTGGAGGGGCGAGGAGTCGGCTGCATGCAGTGGGAAGGGCGATAATCCAGCCTTGGTGGAGAGGGTATTGTATCAGGGGGAAAAGCAACGATCAGCACAGACAGAGTCATCACCAGGTACTTACAGCAGCTGGATGCTGGAAACAGAACCTCACACTCAAGCCATCTGCTAAAATGACATACAGTGAATGTGGATGATGCCAATAGGTTGTGAAACATCTTAAAGGTGACGCGCACAGATCTTCATACAGAGCGTTCATTATATTTTATTTATTTATTTACTTGAGTTTTATATAGCGCTGGCTAGACCCGGAGGTATCAGAGCGCTATACATGAGGAGAATTACATAGGTTACAACTTATACATTGTTACAGAAGGAATTACAATTACAAGTGACATCCGTTGGTTCAAGGCGTGTAGAGGGGAAGGGGTAATGTAAAAGGGTGACAGGGAGGGAGAGTAAGCGGAGAATTGGCACAAGGAAAAACAGAGCAGGTAGGGGGAGAGAGATTCAGGGGAGAGAGGAAAGGAATGGGGGAGGCAAGCAAAGAATGAAGGAGGGAAGGGGTGGGTGGCTAGACCTTTAGGTATCAGAGCACTCTACATAAGGATCCACAAGATAACAATATTACATCAGTTACAAGTTGCATCAGTTACAAGAAAACATTTCAAGAGCGGCGGAAGGCGAAATAAATGGAGCTTAGAAGGGTAAGGGGGTGGGTTTAGGAGAGAGAAAGGATGGTGATAGGATGGGTGGAGAGACGAAGGAGAGTGTGCCTAAAGTCCGGCTGGCTAGTTGACGACAGAGGAGGAAGTCCACAGCCCATCTCCTCTATAGTTATCAGGTAGTTCACCGGGCATCAGTCAAACGGCTAGGTCTCAAAGAGAAAACACTAGGAGAGCAGAGGGGAGGGATAAATGGAGCATAAAGGAGAAAGTGGGTGGAGCAAAGGGGGAGGAGAGAGAGTACAATGAAGAGACGAAGTAAGGTCTGCCCAATGTTCGGCTGGGTAGGTGACTGCCGAAGGGGTAGTCCACTGCCCATCTCCTCTATAGCAAGTAGCTCCACCGGGCTTAGGCCAAAAAAGCTAGGTCTCCACGGTCAGAGGTAGGTTCATAGATTCGGTATCCTGAAGGGATGTATGACGTTACAACGCATGCTTTTACCATGCATGCTGTTACAACGCAGTTTTTACAACGAATACCATTACAACGCATAGCGCTTTGGGGTGCTGGATAGTGAATGGTTTCATTTACTATTCCAACTCCAGTCCCCGTGGACACTAGGGAATGTGTTGGATAGTAAATTAAATCTATTCCCTATCCTAGAGCGCCCCCCAGCGCAATGCGTTGTAATGGTTTTTGTTGTAAAACCTGCATTGTAATAGCACTGCGTGGTAAAAGTTGCGTTGTAAAGGATGTTTCCCTCCTGAAGGGTAGTCCGGATGGGGGATGTGTTCGAGGTCTGGTCGAAGTCTGGTTTTATCTGGTCTTATCTCAGAGGAGTAGCACAACGTGGTAGGGAACATAGTGGCAGCCATCTTGGGGTCAGGCGAGGGATTTACAGGTAGTAACAGGGAAGGCTTAAAACAACTTGCTTTCCAAAAGATCGTGGTGGCCCTCATACAGACCTGGTCTTGGGGAGCATTCATAGAACACCAAAAGTATGTAGCAACAGTTCAGCGTCTGAAACATGGACACACTCAAAATATGTAAATTAGAAGGGAGCCATCGCAATTTCAAGATCGGCAATTATGGAGAGGCAGCCTCCACACTGGCGAACATACATACGTATTCATAAAAGACAGAAGAGCATTTGCAGTCCGGCCATGAGAAGAAATCAAAGCCACCCACACGGGTGTAGCTCCTTCCCAGACGCCCGCCAATGACCGCCAATGACCACGCCACGCATGAATCTTCATATTACACGTCTTTATTCTGCTGCACATAACCGCGAACCCAACATTCTAAAACAAGCTTTCATGGCATTGCCCTCTGACACCTACGTCACAGCTCTACGGAGTCCGTTAGGAGCCAAAATGGTTCCATTATGTTCAAAAGCTTTCTTAAAAGGATGCAGAAAGGCAGTGACTTGTTGGAGTTTTTCAAAGAGAGGACTTCGAGGTGTATTTAATGTTTGGTGGGCTCCGCCTCCCTGGCAGATAACCACCCACAATATGTAGCGATCTCCACTTTCCTGGCACATATCTCTGTGCCTTGCCATGTTGGCTTTTCTGAAGGCACTGTAAGCTTTCTGAGCGACCACCATGGTTCTTGCGGCCACTCTGCAAACTTTGCTGTTTTTCAAAAGCTAACTTACAAAGCAGAAGTTTGTTTTTGAAAAACACGAATGACCCTGATACCCTGGGGATTTTTTTTGGAAGGTGTGGGGTTTATTTTTATTTTTTTCTGTTTAAGCCCTGGTGTTCCCCCAAGAGGAAACCTATGCTTGTCAAAATGTCTGCCCTAAGTAGGGCTTATGGTCTGAGGTACTTAGACAGAAGGCCTGATTTCTGTGGATTTCTGCCAGCCGAGGCAGTGCAGGATCCACCAGCAGAAACATGACAGTTCACTCAACTCTAAATGAAGCCCGCGGAACATCAGTTTAGCGGACAGATCTCCTTATCAAGTATTTTGGACAGACAGGCAACTGCAGGTCACTCTCATTGGATCCTATCAGACAAGGTCAGATGAACCCAGTGTAGCTTTACCTTTTGGCTTTTCTCTCTTAAAAGTCTAGTGTCATATAGGTTCAGCTTCGGAGCTGCTATCACACGTGTGCACCTTTGATTTTATACAATTTATTCAGAGCGCAATGGTGAAGGGCTTCGTGTTTGCTGATCTTCTCTTAAAACCGAAAAGTTAAGTGGAAAAATGCCAAAAAATAGAAATGCTGAGAAAAAGGAGGAAGAGATACCTATTTTTCTTTTGGGTCTTCAGTAGTGAGCTCCAGTGAAGCTCTTGGTTACTGTCGGCTCCGAGGCCATAAGAAGTTCCTATATACCGGTACTTGACTTAGGGCCAGATGTACCACCATTCCATTTCGCGAGATGCAAATTGCGACTTTTTGTGACTTGCAATTTGCGTCTCACAAAATGGATTGTACAACAGTGTCTCAGACACTGTTTGCGATTCCTAATAGGATCGCTAAAGACCCACCTCATTAATATTAATGAGGTAGGACGCAATTTGCGACCCCTTAAAAATCCCACATATCACAGGGATGGTGGCCTGCTGGGGACAGCAGACCACCATGTCTGTGTTTGCTTTTTTAAATACAGCTACTTTTTTTTCAAATGCAGCCCATTTTCCTTAACACCTTAGCTGCGGCGCAAATATCCCTCCCCAGTGCTGCGCTGTCCATTGGAACTAGTGCTGAATGGACGTCCAATGGTCGTGCGCAGCACTGGGGAGGTAGCGCTCGTGACGACCGTTGGCCGTCGGCAGCGCTTAAGAGGTTATAGGAAAATAGGATGTGTTTAAACGAAAAAAAATAAAAGTTTTCTTTTCATTTTTTAGGGCAGGCAGTGGGTCGTGGGACCACTGCTGGCTCTTAGAAATATTTTTGCATACATTCACAAAGGGGAAGTTTGCAACTGGCTTACCACCTACTTGAAGTAGGTGGTAACTGCAATTGTTTTGCGACCACATTTGTGGTTACAAAGCAATCATACATACCAGTGCGACTCGCTATTAGGGACGCCCCTTCCTAATAGTGACTTGCAAACCCTAATTTGTCGTAAATAGGATACTGACTCGCAAAATAGGGTATGTACACACCACAACTCTTTTTAGCGGTTGCAAATGGGCTGATTTCCCATTGGCAACCGCTAAAAAGGGTCGTATATCCGGCCCTTAGAGCCCAGAAGCAGCAGCAACACATGGGGCTCTAGAGTTAACCTAACAATGCCTTCGGGAGCTGCTGTCTCTAGTAACATCTGCCTCCTCAAACATCTGCATGTCCTAAACCTTGCTTGGCTCCACAGGCAGGGAGCTTGTACAGGCCAGGGGTATGTTCGTGTGGATAGGAAACCCCCTGCATTCCATGGCGGCCATCGGAAATGTGTGATCATCCTTTTCACGCCTTTCAAAGGGAGTCACCTGAACAGTCTTGGAGAAATTCTACAAGGTGACAGTAACAGAAAAGCACTAATTTATGGTCAAAACAGCACAAAAGGACCCACAAGCATTCTCCAGTCTTTAAAAGGACCTCTTAGAATCAGTGGTGAGGCTAAACTGTGTTGGTGATTTCTCACTCGTCTGCGAAAATTCATCCACCAATTTTGGAGAAAGGAAAGTGGGGACAAAACTGAGTATGGCCTAAAATAAAATTTGACAAAATCAGCTATTCCTCAAGGCTGATCCTGTCTATTTCTGGATATCCTTCCCTTGCTTCCAGATGGGCCAAGGCCCCCTTCTCCTCCATAAAATGGTCTTACCTGCTATCAGAACAAAGACACATGATGGGCAGCAAAGTTTTTTTCACATTAACACAGTGCTTCTGAAGAACCAAACTGAAGTGATATCCAGTAACATGCTACTGAAACATCTGTAGAACATTTTCACATGTTCATTGGGTGCACATATCAATGTGAAACCTCCACAGTCAACCTTTGAGTGTAAGAGAGGACACCCAATTGTCTTTCCGCAATAACACATCACTCTAGGTCTTATACACTCAAACAAAACCTCTCTGCTTCATGTCTCTAAAGCAAAATCCAACCTCAGCATGCTATTCAGAATACACATAACACATTGAAATGTTAATGCTTACATTCACTAGTATCAAAAGACCATAACATATTGTGGGCCCACACAGAACTAACTTAAGACAAAATCCTAAACTTACTACCATTTACTCATTTTGGCATTCACAGAAGGGCCCTACTCATTGATGAGTAAGTGCCTTCTGTGAATACCAAAATGAGTAAGTGCCTTCTGTGAATACCGAAATGAGTAAGTGCCTTCTGTGAATACCAAAATGAGTAAGTGCCTTCTGTGAATACCAAAATGAGTAAGTGCCTTCTGTGAATACCGAAATGAGTAAGTGCCTTCTGTGAATACCAAAATGAGTAAGTGCCTTCTGTGAATACCGAAATGAGTAAGTGCCTTCTGTGAATACCGAAATGAGTAAGTGCCTTCTGTGAATACCAAAATGAGTAAGTGCCTTCTGTGAATACCGAAATGAGTAAGTGCCTTCTGTGAATACCAAAATGAGTAAGTGCCTTCTGTGAATACCGAAATGAGTAAGTGCCTTCTGTGAATACCAAAATGGTAGTAAGTTTAGGATTTTGTCTTAAGTTAGGTCTGTGAATTGGGCTCTGTAAGAGCATTTTTAACAGATGCCATTTTGAAAATATATTTTGTTTCTCTACATAACTACTGGATAAATGCCTCTGAATAAATCACGACAATAAACCAAAGAGAACCAGACTATTAAAAAGCCCAAATGGGTATAACTTTAGATCCTTCTTTTGTAAGGTCAAGATGGATGTCAGATTGTGCATGCTATATATTTATTACATAAAGAGACAAACACGAACTCTGCTGTGGAGTACACATGAGTCCCTTGGAAAATTCATAAACCACTTATTAGCTCGCAATAAATAGACTCTGCCCTCCCACCTATGAGCTCATCCTCAAATCCTACTTATGGAAACAAGAAATATGGATAAATACAGAATTAGAGGCAGAGAGGTGAGATTATCAAAATTTTGAAAAACCTTTTTTCAGACTTCATGCTCCTAATGTTGAGATGCGTCGTGCAAACTCGTAGACTCACAATATCCCTCATGAGAAGTTGTGTGAAATTATATGATTCAAATGCGCATACAAACTGGTCAAATTGTCTAAGGGTCATCTACAAATGTTTATTTATTCCTCCCCTGAACAAAATTAAAAGCAAGAGGGTCTAAACCCACCTTTCATGTCAAGGTTAGCAGATTTCATCACTATTAATTACCTGAATATGTCACACACCTTCAGGAATTTGCAGATTGAAAGCACATGCCCCTTACTTACAAGGAGGCAGGCTGTGGTGCACTTACAACGTCATAGTCACCTCTGCATCCAGCTGGTCCAGCCTTACTGTAAGTACTCATGACTGAAAGTAATCCTCCAGTTCTAAAGTGGACTACCCAGGAAATGGAAGCAGAGCATGCCAGCATAGGCATCTTCACAGTTTTATACTGGAATTTTAGGTTATTAAGGGAGAAAACATAATCAGTGTCAGTCAGGATACATTTTCAAGTTGTCACCCACTACCGAAAAGTGATGCTTCTAAAGATACCTGTCGAAAGCTCTGCTGTAGAAATCTGATCAATACATTATTTTAGATTCAGCACTACCTTCTCATATAAACTCAGGCATTTATATTTGCGCTGTTGTCACAGTCCAAAATGTAACCCTAATAAGCAATTTCTTCCTTTCCTGGTCTTTATTCGAGTTGCTATTCGATACTTGGAAAATTTGGCACAACAAAGCATTTTATAGATACGTTCTGCTCCCAAGAGCATGGTTGATGAGCTTTCGAGAATTGAATTTGTGCCTAGAAGACCTCCCTCACTTTGCAGCACACTTTGTTTCTAATCCTAGTTGACGCAGAGCACCAAGGCGCCTAGTGCATTCCGCCTTTAGTAAGCTCACACTTTTTTGCTCTGACATTGTAATCCACCAAAGAATCAATATCTTCCCTCTCCTTGGGGAAAGGCCTTCTTCAAACAATGTTCATTTTGTATTCCTCTAGACTTCTCTGTTTGTATGAAATTGACAGTATGAAGATTCCCCATATCAGAAGGAAAATCAATTTATTTTGCGCTCAGCTAAGCCGTGGGTCCCAGCTTTGTTTACTCTGAGACAATAACACATGGGGCTCTTTGAAAAATTGTTACTGACCCCCCCCAGAGTCTACGTTCACTTTTATAATAATGGTCCTGAACATATTAATGATTTTTTTATTTAACAATTATTTTCTAGAGCGCCAAGTCCACCTAGTCAGATTTCAGGGCGCTGTACATTGCATCCAGGTAATCAGTCAGTGAAAAACAGATAGACTTAAAATGTTCTAAAAAAAGTCATAGATCAAAAATGGATTCAGCTGACTGACAATCCAGGCCATTACGTGAACAATGCACACAAAACAGTGCACATACACTTGTATTACAATGGCATAGGTGTGAAATGCTCTGTCGTGCCCCGTGCAGGTAAGCGCAGTGGCAGAAGTGACAATCGACGTAATAGGGAAAATTAAATAAATAAAACCACTTACCTTGCGCTTGCCGCATTGCCAAGTTGGCGATGCGGCGAGCGCAAGGTAAGTGTTTTTTAAAATGTATTTATTTTATTTTCCCTATTCTGTTATTTGTCACTTCCACTCCCCCACCCCTGCCTCACCGCGCTTACCTGCACGGGCTGCCACTGGAAATACTTTCAATAAAAAAAACAATATAAGACCCACATCAATAATGATTTTAAATTAATGAAACTGCGCCTGCGGGCAACGTTACAAAACACATTTGACTTGGTTTGCAAGCACTGTAAATGTAAATGTATACTTGTAAAGCGCACTGTGACTCCATCTCGGAGTGTCCTGGTGCTGTATACCGCTGGGGAACCCTTCCTGGCTTTCCCTGTGAGATGGTCCGTCCTGGGCACCCCCAGGGTGAAGCCAGGCATCCCAGCGCTGAAGGGGCCATTGTGGAGATTAAGCAAGCTATTGCCCAGAGTTGCAGAGTGGGACCCATGGTTAGAGAGGCACCGAGGCGAGAATTATCGAGTCCCCGGACATTGACCCAAGACCCTGCCGCGTCGGGAATTGAACCCTGGTTCCGGGTCTGCCGCTTCTAACCAGTGAGCCACACTTCTGTAAACTGCAGATTTATTGTTCGTATCTTTGAATGGGGAGCGTTTCAAAACACAGCTACTTCCTGGTCGCATGGAAGCCTTGTGTTAAGAACATATAGTCATTGGCATACAAATTCTCTACGGTGCCCTCAATGTTGCAGCAGCAATAAAATATGAGGTGTGCGAACACAAATTACTGCAATGTATTTTCCTATTTTCCATGCAGGGTTTCTCAGCGCTACCTTGTCAGATGAGTCCAAGCTAAAATGCTGACCACACCTTGAGCGCAGAAAAGATCCTAAGTGGGACGCCATATTGGAATCAGTATGAGAAAGACAATCCCACCAGGACACGCCTGGTGGAACTTGTCCTCACAAACAGGAATCACCTACTGAAATCAGTGCAAGAACATCGATTTCGGCATGTTCTTCTCAAACATAAAGGGTTATATTCGATGACTTATAATTAAGGCTTCCACTTTTCTGTTTGTACTGATTTTTACAGGTAAATACAGACAGAAAACAATGAATTCCAAAAAAGAGCAGTATTCGCCCTAACTGACCTACCAGGCATTTTGTAATGTTAATATGTATGCAATAGCACTCAGCCTTTCTAATGGTCCTACAGCTTCGAAATCATACACCAAAGTGAAAAACAATATTCAAAAGGGAGTGCTTATGAAGTCCAATGTTTTACTGATAGTTCACTTAATCTAGATTATTCAAACACATTAATTCTTCTTATAGATCCAATATAACGCAGGAGCCATGATATGATATTCAAAAAAGATTGTCTTTATTCTTCACAACATCAAACTGCAGCCCAGCCAACATGTTTCGTCCAGACAAGGGACTTCATCAGGGTTTAGAGATTTCTTAGAATTTCCTTGTGGGCAAGTGTAAGCAACACAGAAGGAGAGGAGGCTGAATAGTGGTATCACACCCAAGATTCATCAAAAAACCCTGTTCGATTCTTCCTGGATAAGTGTAAACCAGAGAAGGCTGAATATCTGTATCACCAGTGGGACCTGCCAGGTTAAGCTGAAAGGCGCTGCATTTCATCCATGTGAACCCTTCTCGTAGGCAGACAGAAAACAACTTATTTCCTGTCCTTTTATTTTTAAAAGCAGAACAATATAGAAAATTGTGCTTCTTGTGAGTGACACTCCTTGTTGTCCTTCATGAATTCCAAACCAACTGTGAAAGAAGAGTGACACCATGGGGATTTAAAAACAGGATGAGATTCCCTTAAGTGTAGGCATATGTTAACATATATTTGCATATAATGCTAATATTTACCGCTTGGTGTAGTGTTTTGTGATATTTGGCTGCTTAATTTGCTAAAACGTGACATGCATCAATGTATGAGTGCATGTTTATCAGTTAAATAAATGTGGAAATATACCATTTTACGACTCCATTTAGTCTAAAAAAATAAAAGAAATATGGGTAAATACCAATAAAATGGCCCAAAAATAAATATGTTTAAATACAGATGGAGATGTTAAAAACTTAAATCGCATAAACCCGGGAGCCCTGTAAACCCCCCCAGTGATAATGCATCCTGTATTTACCGTTACCTGTGGCATTCGTTTACTGTACCGCATTTACAGCGGGTCTCCCATTGGAAGATGTAGGCTCCGCCTGCTTCTTCCAGTAAGGACTGCACACAATGAGCACATTTTTTAACTTGGTTATGCCACTCAGACCTCAGTATCCCCAGATGTTTTAGTACATGTTTAGGCGTCTCCAAATTAACTCTTTGGTGCCTGTGCATAATGAATTCTGGCAAAATGTGCAAAAAGACACTTTACAGGATGGATTGAAGTTCTGTCCCAAATGTAAGTGTTTTGGGGGAAATTAAGTTGCAGATGGATAATTTATAAGCTCAATTAACAGGCAGGGTGGAAATATTACTTTCCCTGAGTGTTTGGCGTCCTTCCCAAGTAAATCTTTCAAAATGTGTGTAAGCTCCAGAGGTCAGATCTGGATGAGCAGGAAGACACCATCAGCAGGCGCCCAATGGCAGCTCAGAGAAACAAGCACCCCTGGATGCACCAGTTTCCATGCTGATAACTTATTTGAGGCATTTGAAAGAGCAAACAACTAGCTCCAAGAAATGGCGCTTTCTACAGAACATCTTTTTTTGCAGCAGGAGCATCACAAACAGGTGTGGCTGTACTTAAAACCAAATGACAGAAACCAGGGTGTGAATGACAGGGAGGGTAGAAAAATGTGATCGAGGTGGTGCCTGACAGGACTGTATTTATTTTACTTCAAACATTTACCCAATTGCACATATTTACAAGATGAGACATATGCACATAAAGTGATTTACTCTGAATCACAATATTTTGGGTCCAACTGCCTACGTCAGAAATCAAATCCAGGACTCCAGGATGGAAAGTAAACAGAGTCACTAGACCTTCTGGAATTCTGCACTAGAGACATTCATCCAGCCTGAATAGGCCAATAACAAGATTGACCCTCGAGTGATGCCGTACATGGAAGGAATATGTGTTCCGAAGCTGCAAAGGATTCATGAAACATGACATGAACTCGACACAGGCGCGTGCCAAGGGCTCTCAGACATTGCACTTTCGATTCTGGTCTGACAAATGCCTAAGGCACATCCCGAACGTCACCAGAAGGTGGCAGCAGTGGGCGTCAGATTGCAGTTGAAGGTCGCACAAGAAATTCCTGTTGCATTGTGGGAGAACCATGAAATTTGCAAAATGGCAATATGTCCTTAGAATGAAATAGGACAGCAACCGAATTGTCTAGAAATAACTAAATTGTGTAATATTTTGTTTAGTGATCCTACTGCACAGCAAATCAAGCAAAATAAAATTGACAGATTTGAATAAGCGAGCAAGAAATGCTCCGAATCAGACTGCACATCATCGTTGCTTGGGCAAGTCCTCAACAAGGCCCCTAACCCACCCTTCGAAACCAGGATAACTCATACAAACATCATATTTGCCACAACACATCCCAACACTAACTTTCATCCTGATGAAGATCCCAGGAATTATCATGGGGGTGAAACGTGTTGAATCATTTGTGACACACCCTGTGGTATTTAGAAGTTGTATCTGATGCTCAGATAACTCTGAGAAAGTTGCTTTACTTAGGAAGTCTGCTTGAAATCCTCTTTCTTAAAAAATATATAAGAAAAGAAATTAGATTTAACAATTGAGACAAAAAAATGCTTGAACTGATATCTGTAACATCTGTAATAACTCATCTGAGCATAACCATCAGTTTCAGTAATTTCACTGCACCACTTGAAATCAATCAATATATAAATTTGAGAGTGCGTCAACTATTAAAAACATTTATATATTTTGACTTGGTTGTTATTTTCTGTCCAAACACTTTTGGTCCTGTATATGAACAGTAATTTCTTTGAAATGTTTACAATAAAACGTTAATTGTTTTGGCATGAGCAAGCGTGTGCTGGGGGCCAGGTGTAATACAGCCCTTAGATAGAAGGGCAACAGTGAGCGATATACATAGACGGGCAGGTCTGTGCCCACCACCGCAGGCTGGAAAAGCACAATATTTATCAGCACTGTGGATATGCAAGTCATTTTTTTAAGCTTGAATTACACACAATAGAAGATAGGCTGCTACAGAATGTGCAAAAAGGTTTAAGATAAAGTGCTTTTATAATATAGATTTAAGTAATACCCAGACAGTACACAGCTCAATAGTTTTTTATATACTGTCCATTAAAAGCTCACAATTCACAGCTTAGCTGGTAACTCCCATTCGCTGCCACTCAAAATGAATTAGTCTGTGTCATCAGGAAGCTGGAAGTGATTCCATCAATTAAAGACAATACCGGCTTCCAAGCACCCTTTACATTTGCAGAGTGATTAGTTGCACGTATTTGCATTTCTTTCAGGCAAGCAGTCACCCTGACCAGAAGATGTGTTTAGCTAACTGCCCCTCCCTCGGTTTCACAGAACAACAAACTCCCTGCCTTACACTTCAGCTGAAGCATTGCAACACTCGGAATTAGCCGTCCCAGGATGGTTCTCTTTTCACAAAAAGTAGGGGAACTGTTTTCATTAAAATAGAAAAGTATGGGCTTAATCGTGCCCCCTCAGATCCCGCCCACTTCGACTACTGGTCTTACTCATCAAATGTAGTTAATACAGAACCAGAGTTGCAATGCAGGCTCCTACGGGCGGTATGGGGGCAGTCCTACAGGGCAGTGCTAAATTTGAGCCAGAGGTTTCCGGTGCTCAGCACCAGCACCGGCCTATAATTGCCAGAACCTGCACTTATGACAGCTGCCACATGATGGTGCTGTTTGTGTGATTTAAAGATAGCAGAAAAATAGTTGTTCGTTAATTTAATATACATTAAAAAAACAACTAATACCTGCCACCCAAGCCATTCTTACAGCTTTGGCAGCCTCAAACAGTCTGGCTTGTCACAGTTGTAGCAGTGTGATGGTTAGCCGTTATATATGTACAGTGGCAATGTGTTGTGCAAACGGCGGTAGACTCCTGACAGGGCCCCTGCCCTTATTTTCCAGCCTAATCCCAATTAATACCTCTCCGATATAAGAGAGTCAGCAGTGGCCCATCAGGACATTCCGCAGGGAGGTCCCATCTTTTTGGCTACACCACTGTACAGAGCTTTAGTTGCAAGTAGCGCCACCAGGAGGTGACAACATAAGGCTGCTCAAAGCCTTGGATTATGGGAATTCTGCGGCACCTTCCTACAAATATTGCTTTACATATGTTACAAAGAAAGGGGCCGATTCACAGAACTAGCTTAAGACAAAATCCTAAACTTACTACTTTTGGTATTCACAGAAGTTAGGATTTTGTCTTTAAATTTGTCTTAAGACAAACTTAAGACAGACTTAAGACAAACTTAAGACAAAATCCTAACTTAAGTCTGTCTTAAGTCTGTCTTAAAACAAACTTAAGACAAAATCCTAATTTCTGTGAATACCAAAAGTAGTAAGTTTAGGATTTTGTCTTAAATTAGTTCTGTGAATCGGGCCTAAAGATCTGCTGCCTTCTTCATAACCATTCCTTTTGATAGATGGAGGTTTATGATAGACGTTTATGAAGGCGGGGGATAAGCAAGAGGGTGCTCAGTTTCACTCCAGTGTGCGGGACAGTCATGGTCAGCCTTTACTCAGACAGCACCCAGAGCTAAACTAAGGGGCTTATTTACTAGGCCCTTGCGTCGCGTCACTTTTTTGCAGCGGCGTCACATTTTACTGCCCCATATTTACAAGGACAGGAAAATCCACCCTACGTAGCTTTTCCTGTCCTTGTAAAAACGCCCCTTTACTCGCTGCACTTTGCGTGAAAGGGGTGTTCCATGGGTGTTGCTGTGGGTGTTCCCATGCAACACCCATGGAACCAGACACATTTCCAGATTTACGAAGAATGGTAAACCTGGAAATGCATCTGAATGCTGCGCCTCCCAGGGGAGGCCTCGGGAGGTGCAACGAGGAGAAATGTATTCATTTCTCCTCGTGTTTTTCCTCTTTCTATGTGTGCTGCAATCTGCAACACACATAGAACGGGGAAATCACCTCTTGTGATTGTTTATGTGCAGGAAGGGTTCCCTTCCAGCACATAAATAATCATTAAAAAAAGGACATTTTACAAGTTCTATGTGTTCTAATGCAGCACACATAGAAGTTGAAAACCGCCATTTCAGCACATAAACAAACATCCCCATGGCGCAGGCATCCGTGCACCACGGTGCAAGGGTGCCTGCGTCGGCGCATGGCAGCCCATTGTACTCCATCGCTGGGGAGAACAAAGGGATCCGTCTTATCCTTGCAGATATGACACATCCCTGTGCTTTGAAAGTGCAGCAGCATGGCACAACCTAAGGGCTTGCAGTGCTGTGCGGCAGCACTTTTTTTGTAAATGAGGCCCCAAATGTGGTACCAGTCCTAATGGTCCTCCTCAACCCCTGCCCCTTTCGCCTCCTCCCATTGGTGACCCAAGTGGGGTGATGGGTCACTTTGTGTCACACAGGTCCCGTCCTGGCAAAATACCTCAGAGCAGTGATTGTCCTGTGCACAGGCATTCCCACCTCTTCCCCTATCCAATCACCTATTCAAAGGCTGAACTGGAGGGGAGAGCACCTGGGAGGGGGCTGAGTGAGAAGGAATGGGGAGAGGCAGAGAGGGAACTGAAGGAAGCTGAACAAATTAAAGAAAACATCATTTTATTAACAGCTTGAAAACAATGAACTGAACTGGCGTCTGGAATAAAAGATGTATCCAAGCAGCTTAGGAGGTCAGCTCCCTGTGCGCCCCTCCAACTGCAGGCGCCCTGGGCCTGGGTTCAGCTCGCCCATGCCTGAAGCCGGCCCTAGAATGGAAGCGCGTCTAGAACAGGTGAATAAAAGGCTTTCATTCCGGCTGCCTAAAGTAATACGAAGAGAACAGAAACAAAATACTGCTGGAGGCATCTTTTTCTGTGGAAAACGGAAAGTAACTCGATTTCTTCCACTCAATGCAGCAATAGTTTAGGTGCCTGGAGCTTTCCTGAACAAAATGCATTTTACGAAATCTTTGGCTTTTTTTTATTTTATGAAACTAATGGTTTTCTTAGAACCGGTTATCGAGCTGTGCGTACGTATCACCTCCACGGGCTGACTTTGTGGCTTGAATAAATATTTCAACATGTCCAGGGATCCTGTTAGCACACACGGCTCTGAGCTCCTGGGCTCGGAGTGACGTCTGCGGGATCTGAGCTTCATACAGTATTTCTCTTCATTATCAGCCTCAGGCCCTATCACTCAGTGGAAGACGATGAGCTTGTTTTCGGTATCGTGGCTCTTGGGCTCTCTCTAGTGGTCATTTGCGTGGCTGCCTTTTCCGTCTTGTTATGCAGGCTTGGTAGCAGGAAACGCTCAGTCATTCCTAGAGAGTGTGAGACCCTGGGACCCGATGTACAAAGATTGTTTTCGTTCTCAAACGCCCGATTCGCAGAGTAGGGCGTTTTGCGAACGAAAAAAGGATTTTTTTTCTATGTGCAAAAGTCGAAATTGCGATTAGGAAGGGGTATAATACCGAATGGCAGTGGTATGTGTGAATGTTTTCCGACCAAAATGAGTTCACAAAACATTTGCAGTTTACCACCTACTTAGGTGGTAGTAACCCATTCACAAATGGGAATGGGTACCACAGGGACCACTTCCGCTTTGTTAACTTTGTTAATGTCTGTAGAAACCTTAAAAAAAAAATGAAAACTTTGTATGTTTCTTTTTAAAACCCATTAAAGGAAAATGGGCTGCATTAAAAAAATAGCTTTATTGAAAAGCAGTCACAGACATTTTGATCTGCTGACCTCAGCATGCCCCCATTGGTGTGCTTTTTGCGATTCCCAATGGGTCACAAACGAGACCTACCTCATTAATATAAGTGCACAGATCTATTTGTGCCCCACTGGGAATTGCAAAATGTGTTAAACACACATTTGTACATTGCGATTACCAAATAGCGAAGCGCAACAATTCCTTATTTGGTCATCGTAAATGATTACCTGCGTACATTTGGCCTCTGGGTCTGTAGGGAGGCATACCTCAGAGCAGCTGACTCACCAGGAGGAATGCTGGCAAAACCTTTTACCAACACTTTTAAAGGCACAAGAAAGTCAAAAGAGTGAAATAGACTTTTTAGGTGGGGCCTACCAGAAAGTGCACAGAATTATTTGCATGTTATGGTTTATTTAATACCACATTCAGATAGTATGGTAAATAGCTTGCTTATGCTTGTTAGCTTTCCTTTCTAATTTAATGACTGAAACATTTTTTCTTGCACTATTTCGTGTTTGTCTATAGTTATTATTATGAATGTCAGTAACTATTTTGAAGTTAAAATAATGGGCACTTTAATGTCTCTTCTCGAACCTTTCTAGGAGATGACAGCTGGGAATGCTGTGGGAAGGCAAGTATTCCGGAAGGCCGCATAGCTTCCGCCGCTTCACTGGACTCATCGCAAGTGTATGGTCGCCTCCTAGCCATAGAACCGCATCTCCTTTCTGCTATATCCCTTTACGCAACACTTCATAAAACCTATTTTAAATACACTTCTCTCTTTGTGGTGTCTTTTTAAAATTATGTTTCATAAGTGAAACCCTGGTAGTGGATAAAGAGGTGATGGTCAACATGGGCAGCCATTGAGATGCTCCTGGCGGTGGACGCTGCAGATTTAATTGCCTCTTGGCGCTTAAGTAATAGGTGACATTATCACCCAACTCAATGTTATCCATTTGTGTGCCTCATTCCAAGACAATCAGGAGTCATTACTTAGCAGACTGCACCAAAGTGATTGATAAAAATTCTAGAATCAATCTTAACGGCTAATATTTACTGCCTAAGCATTCCATTCCATAATTTTTAGCTGAGCCATACCACTACAGACAACAACTAGCCTATTGCAGGTCACTTGGAACCGTGAGCTCAGGGCCCATCTGGGTGCACGTTTCAATCAATCAATCAATAACATTTATAGAGCGCGCTACTCACCCGCTAGGGTCTCAAGGCGCTGGGAAGGGGGGGCGGGGCGCTACTGCTCGAAAATCCAGGTCTTGAGGGGCTTCCTGAAGGAGAGATGGTCCTGGGTGAGTCGCTTGTGGGTGGGGAGGGTGTTTCAAGTCTTTGCCGCCAGGTAGGAGAAGGACTATAATATCTCAAAAGTGATGAATGGAAATATTTGAATCATTCTCAACCACATGCCATTAAGCTGCCTGCATTCCATTCTATTGTTTTTCAGCTTCTTTGTCCAATTGCACATAGGGATCAGCCATATGGAAACCAGTCTTTTTTCCACCTCAGAAGGGACAAGGGCAGTCTTGACTGCTCGGCTGTGGTTCCTGTAAACCGTGACCCGAGTGAACTCAGGCATAGATACCTCTGGTCCAAACTCTCTACGCCCCCTGGAAGTGGTGATCTCAGACTCACTACCTACTGACCAGGGTACAAAGGTATCCTGGAAAGTGATGCTGGGAAAATGCATTGGGGTCCAATGATTTGTGATTCTGCAAGAACCCATTGGCCTTATTCTGTGATATTTCCTTGACTTCTCTCTGGAGTTAGGGGAAAGAATTGGGCATCTCTAAAGCAGTGGGGACCACTTTTTTTAATGGCCGTGCCATGGTTACATCTAAGCTTGTAAACAGTGGGTAGCCTTTTCCTAAGTATCAGTGGGGGAAACTCCTTTATAGACCCTTTCCTCGGGTTGTTTACATATTTTCAACACTTTTTTTTGCTACTTTTGATTATAAACAAACAAATTAAAGAGATATTTTACTGCTAGTAAATCAATCAAACAAAGTTTGGGAATGGATGGGTAGATATTAGACAGCATCACTTTATTGATTTACCCATCTCGAAGGAAAAAACATGACAATGAGAAAACCTGCACTTTATAAATCAAAAACTAATCTTATGATAGTTTTGCAATAAAGATATGCATTTTTATTCTCACCAACTTTTGTTTTCTTCCCACTGCCAAGAATTTCTCCCATTTCCCTATCCATTACATAATAGCACTCCTTCTACCTAGCAGGAGGAGAAACTGTACCGTGCAATTTGACTCCAACATGAGGCTCGTGTCCTTTAACACTTCTGCCACTGATGTAGCCACGTTCCAACCCATGAATATTTGCCAAATGTGGTAACACTTTGAACTAGGTTGATTATTTCAAAGCCCTTCCTAATTGACACCCACCTGTTTCCCTTTTCTCCCTGGATGATTCTTTAAGCCTCCCATCCATGCACACTGCTGCCTTTACGTAAGCAGGGTTGACTACTGTCAGCCAAAAGCAGGGCATGGTTCAAAGGTCTCACTCTGGTCTACCTGGTTGAACATTGCACCCTACCTCCCGAATTCTCTCCTAATTTGTACATTGGTGAGCATAACCATGTACTAAGCTCAAGCCCATGTCCGTTCCCAAACCCCACAAGGATCAGGTCCTTTGAATTTCTGGATCTTGAGCACTGGAATATCAAGTGCAGGGACCTTTGAAATGAGCTCACCTTTCTTGTATTCAAATCAGCCCTCAAAGTCTGCCTTCTAACTTTCGAGGCCCTGCATAGCTGACGTCTATCAGTGACTACCCCAAACACTCCGGCTTTACCTTCTGTGAGCATTAATGTACAATAATATAGCTATTAATTCTCCTTTTTCTTCGAGGTAATGTACTGTCACCGATCATCTGCATTGCTTTTTAGTTACCACTTTACCGACAATGCCCTTATGCCGACAATGCCTTATGTGTTCCTTATCGCTAGACTCTTCTCCTCATTGGAAAAGGTACTGCACCACAAAGACCCTTCACAGACCACCCATATGCACCCCTGCCCCATACTTTCATCATTAGAGCAGAAGGCCACCAGCCATAAACAAGCCTTGGACAAATATTTGATCCTGGTCTTCAAAGACCTAAACTCTTCCTCCCCAAACGTCCTTCCTGACACTCTCAATGATATGTCTCATAACTTACAATCTACCGCTAAAACCTTCTGTTCATGGCCCCACCAACATATGCAGCTTCCCGATTGCACTCCTTTTGTCTTCTAGGTCTCCTCGACTAATCTGCATTCAATCCTGTTCACGACCAAGTTCAAAAGTGCTGACGATGAACGCCCCATAAAAAACGAATTGCAATAGGGACTAATCGCACTCTGACCTCTTCTCTAATAGAGAGTCTGCTGCTAGAAATATGTGTAAATAGTAAATGTGTGCACTAACTTATTATCACTTCCCATTGATCACACTACTGTTTTCACTAGTTATTCTCACCATACGCTGATAGTGACCTAGCTTCCATGATGTTGTTAATGTATACAGCATCGTCTAACTCCAATCATTTTAATATTAACATCTTGTTTAATGTCCAATGCAGACAAAAAGAGATCTTTTACTGAGGTCTTTAAGTCATCCGTCTGAACATCCATTTTAGGGTTTATAAAGGGGACGCATACCTTGTAATGCTGGACATTTCACTTCCTGCACCGCATAAACCCAATATACAGGGAAGCAATATATTCACTGGAAAAAAAATAAAACATTTCAGGGACGTTATAGTTAGGTTCAGATTTTACACGCACATAACCATAGCAATTCAGCAGTTATAGTTACCTGATCTGATTATAACTTATGCCCCCACAATGCACTGCGTATGACCTCGCATATTACATCACTCATTACGTAGTCAGTGATATCACTCATGACATCTCAAGGGACTTTATAATTAGGCATCGAAATCCCACACAAGCTCACCTCCAAATACAAAATACATCGAATTTTATCAGCTTTGATTTCATTTGAAATGTGTTCAGTGATGTCATCAATTATGTCATTTATCATGTCATGATTGATGTCATATGTGAGGTGATCAGTAGTGCATGATGGGTACACAAGTTAAACTTAGCTGAGTAAACAATAAATGGTGAATTTCAGTGTTTTTTGTTTTTTATGTGTTAATATTTGTTTTATTGCAGCTGTGTGCAGGTGGGGGAGTTGGCTGAAGGGCCTTACTTCTGGCTTGGCCCTGTGCCCAACACCCTGCAGATGGCCAACTCCATAGCCATGTCGAAAAGGAAAGTCTTTTTAAAAATGAAATGAAAATACATTTTGTAAAACGGCCAATTGCCGGGGTCATCTTGGCGCTAATCCAGCAGCAGAAGGATAGAAGGAGAAGAAAGACTATACAACCAAATTAGGATCTATCAATTAAACAGCCAAGTTTTAAGATTCTTTCTGAAGGAAGACAAGGATATGCATGTTTTCAGGTGAAGTGGTAATGCATTCCATTGTTTGATTGTCCCATAAACGAAGCATTTTCCGCCCCAGCAAACTCTTTTGAATTTAGGAACGATAAGATTGCAAGCTGATGCGGAAAGCAGTGGCCTCGGAGGAACATACCAGAATCATTTCTTTTTAAAGTAGTCTTACCCCACATCATGCAAGGCTTTAAAGGCAATGCACAAAGCTTTGAAATCAATACGCTAATATACTGGCAACCAGTAAAGTTGGACCTACGCCTTTGAGACAGGCTGGTGCCTGGGTATTCCAAGCAACAGCCGAGCTGCAGCATTCTGAAGGACATGTAGTTTATTCAGTAGATGTTTCTGCAGGTTTATGTAAAAAGCAATGCTATACTCAATCTTAGAAAGGATGAGAGCAGTAACAACTAATTTTTTCAAATCTATCGGGATAAAAGGAAAGATCTTTCTCAAGATTTTAGATTAAGAAAAGATCAGGAAGTGACAGATGGGTGTCAAAGACAACTCCGAGATTTATCACTTTTGCTGCTCATAGAGATACATTCGCTAACTCAGATTGCCACCAGTTTTGCGGCCAAAAGGAAACATTATTACCGAGCAACAGAATGTCCGGAATATAATTTTAGCAATTGCTTAGCATTCAATTTGTGATGTGCTACATGCAGCGGAGGAAGTTTGGGGCCTATTCCTCTGGTTTCCAGATACGGACACAACAATCTGGGTATCATTGGCATAGCTGATGGTAAAGAGACCAAATTCTTTTTTTAGTGTAGATAAGGATGTGATATATACGTAAGATGAAGAGGTTAGGGCTCCATGAATTTGCCTTAAATTGAATTCTGATAAGACAGAGGTTATGATTTTTGGCAATCTCCTCCCTGTCTGGTCCCCCATTTAATGGCCAGCAGAGTTGGGTTCACCACCATCACCAGTTGCAAAGGTAAGAAATTTGGGGGTCATCTTTGACAATAAATTGTAATTCATGCACCATGCAAATACGGTTGTTTCTGCATCGTTCTTTATCATTAAAATAATAAAGAATCTCCTTCCTTATCTTCCCATTTCCGCCGCTAGGACCCATATCAGTACACTAGTCATGTCTCGCATCGACTCCTGTAATGGGCTTTTCATTAATGCTCAGGAAAGAGTATTAAACAAGTTGCAACTGGTGCAAAATGCAGCAGCTAGACTGCTTACAGGTACTCCCAAATTGAAACCAATCTCCAACATCATTCGACAGCTGCATTGGCTACTTGTTAGAACAGAGCCAAGTTCAAAGCTTTGTGTATCGCCTTTAAATCGATGCACTCTTCGGACCAGAGTTTTAAAAACAAATCACTATGTCCCTATACTCCCTCAAGATGCTTACGCTCATCCTCAGCAAACCTCTTGATGGTACCACGGACAAAAAAGGTCTCATGGGGAGACAGATCCTTCCTAGTTGCCACTATTAAACTGTGGAACAGTCTTCCGGCCGGAATTCAGACAACCGCCTCTTTACTTACATTCAGGAAGCAAATAAAAACTTGGCTCCTTAATCAATAGTCACTATTTCCCTTCTAGGATACTCCATAGCGCCGAGACACCCATGGGTATTTGTGCGCTCAATAAATCTAATAAATAAATAAATGATGAGCCTTTTGGGTCCTTGAAAGGGAGAGAGAACGAGCTAGAAAGAAAACCGTCCATTGATACAAATTGCTCTCTCTGTGAAAGAAAGGATTTCATCAATATAAGAGCAGTGGCCCTTATACCCAAGGGCTCGACACGGTCAATCAGAACCTTGTGATTGACCGTGTCAAAGGCGGTCGAAAGATCCAGCAAAATCAGTGCTGGATTTCTGTTGTCCAAAAATGCTCTTAATTCCTCTGAAGCGGTAATCAGAGCAGACTCAGTACTATGTTGGATACGAAAGCCAAAATGAGAATGGTCCAGTAGTTTATTGGATTCCAGGAAATGAGTTCATTCCTTGTTAATAGTCTTTTCAATGATCTTAGATGGTAAAGGAAGACAAGAGATGGGACGGTAATTTCACACATCCAGTGGATTGAGGTGAGTTTTTTTTAACAAAGGAAAAATTGAAGCTACCTTCCATTTTGCTGGAAAGTATCCTTACTGAACCATTTATTTAAAAATAGTAGTTAAATAGCTATCTATAGTGGCAGAAGCCACCTGTTGGGTCTCTAGTAGACAAGGGTCCAAAGGAGAGCTAGACCAGGTAGTGAGGATAAAATCCTGAACTTGGTCCACTGTTAAAGGTGAAAAAGAAGAAAGAGACGGTGGACTAGAAGTGGATGGCGTCATCATGGGGATCTGAGAAAAGGCATTTCTAGAAACTAGAACATACGCCCCCATCGAAGATGCACGGGCTTAGTTCACAGTGCTGGAAAAGATATTGAAGATGTCCAACACTTTCTGCTGAAAGGCGGATGTGATATTGTCGCATAGGGTCTGATTACTTTCTATATTATCCTGATTGCTAAATTTGTCGAGTTTTGTGATCATGGATAAAAGTTCTTTAATTGAATACATAGCGGAAATGATTTTTGGTGAAAAATAAGCAAATTTCTCCACAACGATTTGAGCCTTGTATTCAGAATTTCTTTGCTTATAGAGAGTTTTTTCTGTAGGGTCGTAGTTATGCTTCCAGCGACGCTCTTGGCATCTGCAGAGCTGCTTAAGATCTCTGAGGTACTGCGAAAACCAAGATTGAGAGGGAGTTAGCCTCTTTGTACAAACTGATCTACAAGGGGCCAGTTGATCTTCAGCAAAAGTAAGTAATGAATTATCTTCTGAGTTATCCTGGTCAAGAATTCTAGAGACCTTTGTGTTTGAGAGAATAGCAATTTGAGATCAAACAGTTCTGCCTCAATTTTATGTCAAGGTCAACAAATTTTAATAGAACTAGAAGGAAGTTGCTTAAACAGCTTGGCTTCAGATTTCAGATGGAACATTACTACGGCATGATCAGACCAGGTTAGCAGCAGATTCTCCGAGAAAACTAACGCAGTATTGAAAAAATGCCAGCCAACGAATGGCCAGCAGAGTGAAAAGGAGCGGTAACCAGATGAGGCATTCCAAGGCTATTCATAAGGTCAATCAAGCTAGCCAAATCTCTATTTTCCAAATTCTCCAAGTGATAGCTATAATCTCCGAGAACAGTAAAATCGGCACAGTAGACCTTATTCTCGAGCAGTTGACCAAAACTATCTAAAGAGGCAGTTCGTGGGCCTGGATGTCAAAAAATTAACAAACCATTAAAGGAGACATGTTAATTTAGGATGAGTTTAACATTTAAAGCCTCAAAGTCGTTAGAGGAGCGTGGCTCAATGATTAAAGCGGCAGACCCTGATGCAGAGGTCTGGCCCGGGACCAGGGTTCAATTCCCGCCTCGGCGGCTCTTGGACTCAATCTCCCCGGACCTGATCATTCTCGCCTTTGTGCCTAGTCTAATCATGGGTCCCACTCTGTGACTCTGGGCAATAGCTTGCTTAATCTCCACAACGGCCCCAGCAGTGCTTGGATGCCTGGCTTCACCTTAGGGGTGCCCAGGAGTGGACATCTCATAGGAAAGGTAGGAAGGGTTCCACAGTGGTATGAATACAGCGCTACGAGACCTCTGGGTAGAAGGCGCTATATAAATACAAACACATTTACATTACATTTACATCAGAAAAAGTGACAGAGAGATAATTTTTATACACTAGCTTGAAACCACCTCCTCTCTTTCCTAAACAATCCAGTCTAAGCAATGAATAGTCAGCCGGGGTGTCTAAAACTAGGTCAAGGCAAACACAAGAAGATGATGTGATGGACGGAGTGCTGAAACTTTTCAGACACTCACCCCCAGTCACAGATCTGGGTTAAATCCATAATTGTTCTTTAGCTCACTTCACTACCTAAGTTCAGACCCAGCTATATGCAAATCAGTCTTGACTTTGTGCCTCATGGGAACAGTCCAGCCCAAACTGCCAAGCCATGCCTCCCTGGACCGGAAACAAGCATCATGGGACCGGCTTTTGGGTAACACCCTTTATCAGCCGGGCTAGCTTGAATCCAGTGGCAAAGTGAGAAAGGGACGCACGTCTGGGCAAACCCTGCCAACTTAGGGCAAACAAAGCAAACACAAGGAGACAACTAGGTCAGGACCCGAGCTCAGTAATAAATGCTAGCTCAATATTATGTATTTTCAAGAATTAAAAAAAAATCGAATTTGTTTTTAATAAGTGACCTGGCATTAATGAGAGTGCAATGCTACAAATAATGAGGGGCCGTAGCTTCGATTAAAAATATCTCAGTTTTCCTAACTAGACTTCTTTCCAAATTAGAAAACCCTAGTAAGCAGTTGGGTCAGGTCCAGCTAGTTTCCACTGTCTGTGGATCAAACAGGGAACAACAAAGGTTCCTACCGGTAGGTGGTAGGGCATGAAGAGCTTCACTAGAGTAAAAATGCAGGTGACCAGGGTCTGACCACAAACGGGCAGCGTGGCTGGTGCTGAGCCCCACCCGATCGCGGAGAGGTGCAGATGGGTTTGCCTTTGGCGCACCTTCGCCGTGCCAGCAGCGTGGCCGCTGCGCAGGGATGCACTGTTCGGCTTTTTATGTTGCCCAACATCTGGGAAAAGGGGGCAGGTAATGGGGGCGTGTCCAGGCAATCCTCGGCGAAAGAGTGAGAGTAAAAAAAACAACTGAGTCCAGCAACTCCGTTTGCACAAAGGCAAGCTCCCTTGTCTGACTGCAAACACTGGGAAATCAAATCGAAACTAATAAAATTGGGAGAAAACACAAAAACTCCATACAAACAATATAAAATTGCAGATCTGATGATTCTTTAACCAGGATATAGCTATCTTCTCTATCTTCTCCACATAAAACAGACCAACGTATTCTTGCAACCCGAAGCGCTGTAAAATTGTGTTGTCCCCAATTGATCAGGTCTCAAGTGTCTCTCCATTCACCAAGACTTCTCTTTCCAAATGCAGTGAATTAAGAGGTTCTCCTATTTCTGTAAACACCTGTTGATGTCTTGCAAAATGAAGGACTTCTTGTATTTTGTAGCAGAACCCGAAACCCATCTAATCTGCTAGAGTCTGTAAATCATGTACCAGTATTTGATGTTTTTCCTACTCCAGGTTCCTTTATTCATTAAGTGGATGAAATGTGAAACATACTTTGTTATCTGCCACCATTCACCTGTCAAACCTGGTCAATTACTTGACAATACCATGGCTTTTGTCATTCTCTCCTTAATTGAGTAACCAGAATTAAATCTGGAACCATTTGTCAAGTATGCATGGCCAGTGTATATGTATCTGTACTGGACAGCAACAGCAGTATATGATCTGTTTGATGTTTCAAAACTCCTCAGCTGAGAACCCTCATATTTCTATGGCGCTTGAGATGCTGGCACGGCTGAAATGTCCCATGGACCTTTGCATGAGAAAGACGAAGATATAATTCCAAGGCTATTCGATGGCTAGCATTATGTATAACTCTGTAATTGCAACTCCTCACTGCACTTAGAAAGAGAACGTGATCACCTTGTCGCTATTCATGGCCTACTGTATGGAGAGTCCCTGAAAAGAATACATTAAATTAATGATCATTGCTGTTATCTTGCTCCCCAAATCCATCTCCAATGCCTGGATCACCGCCCGTGTAAATATCCTGGCTCCTCGCAAAGCCAATAACGGCACGAGAACAAGACCGCGAGCAAGCTGGCACACAGAAGAGCTCAGGCTCACCAAATGCCACTAGAAGCAACTTAAATGCAGATGGAGATATAGTCAGAAACTACACAGACAATAGCACCTACAAATCCATCCTCAGACGCTATCCCCATCGGCAAATCAGAGCCACCAAAAGCTTGGTGCTCACTGACTATTGCAACAGCAGCACCAATATTGCCCAGGAAATATTTGCCATAGTGAAAGACTTCACCTGTCCGGCAGCAAGTTCAACCAGGATAAACCCCTCTCAGCACATCTGCACCCAGCTGTCCCTATTTTTCACCACAATCCCCAAATAAGTTGATCAAAAACCTGACCATTCCACCCTTGCAGCCATCTTGCCCATTCTCTACCCGCACCCAAAGGACCACCATGGCTAAATGGCCCACCATCACTACTCAGGTATCCACAACGACAATGCAGTCCATACATTCTGGAGCACCCTCGGACCACTGTCCTGACTCCGTCTTCATCAAAGGACTGGACCCCATCAACACAGCCCTCATTCCAGGCCTTAATGACTCCATCATCATAGGCACTGACCCGGAGGCCTGGAAATACAGTACCCTCCTCAAGAAATCCTCAGCAGACCCAAAGAAAAAGATGATAAACAAATACCTTGCCACCCACCTCACTGACCACCACCGACACAACACCACTTAATCCAGATTCAGGCCAGTACAACGAATGTCATCGTCATGGACGATATCCGGCCTGATCATGGATAGAGGTGACTTTTTTCCCTCGCCACAGACTCCCACCTCAACCTTATCCAACCCCTGCATGAAGCCGGCAAACAAGTTCCTAACTTTGCCAAATCTGTTCCTTTCTGACAGTCCGCACACAGTCAGTCAACCTGCCCCCTTTCTCCTCCCACACCATCAACCTCATCTGCGGAATTTCACAAGGAAATTCACTCAACCCCACTCTGTTCAATGTCTATGGGCCCGATTCACAGACTGAGCTTAAGACTCAATCCTAAATTTACTACTATTTTGGCATTCACAGAATGAACTTACTACTTTTGGTATTCACAGAAGTTAGGATTTTGTCTTACGTTTGTCTTAAGACAAACTTAAGACAGACTTAAGACAGACTTAAGACAGACTTAAGTTAGGATGCTGTCTTAAGTCTGTCTTAAATCTGTCTTAAGTCTGTCTTAAGTTTTTCTTAAGTCCGTCTTAAGTCTGTCTTAAGTTTGTCTTAAAACAAACTTAAGACAAAATCCTAACTTCTGAGAATACCAAAAGTAGTAAGTTCATTCTGCGAATGCCAAAAGTAGTAAGTGCAGTCTGTGAATACCAAAACAGTAGTAAGTTTAGGATTGAGTCTTAAGTTCATTCTGTGAATGGGTCCCCATATGACCCCACTTGCCAGCATCATCCACGCCTATGGAATCCACATATATCCTATGCTGATGAGACACCCAACTCATGCTCTCCCTCTGTGACAAGGAACCAATCACACAGACCAATTTCTCCACCTGCATGACCAAAGTCCCCATAAGGATGTAAACCAACTTCCTCAAGCTCAACCCAGACAAGACGGAAGTAGTAATCTTCAACAAAGATACCTCATTCTGGAACTCCACCTGGTGGCCTGATGAAATCGGACCCACACCCCTCTCAGCAAACCATGTAAAGAACCTCAAAATAGTAATCGACAACAAACTCACCATGACTGGTCAAGTGAACACAGTCTCCGTCTCCTATTTCCAAACACTGAAGATCCTCAAGAAGATCTTCAAATGTCTCCCCACCAACACTTTCAGAACCATCATCTAAGCACTCATCACCAGCAAGCTGGTCTACGGCAACACCCTCTATGCTGAAATCTTAGATTTTTTATAGAATTTAGCAACCGAGGAGGTAGCTCTTATATGCAGGGGCAGAGAGTAGTAGAGCAATCCTCTGCATTCATTTAAAAAACAAGCATAAGCAAAGCAAAAGGTTGCACCTACGGAAGAGCTATTGGCTTTGACAATGTGTTGTACACCAGCTTAGCTGCTGTTCAGCATGGCTAAAAATTAGGGGGGTAGAGGAGCATGGCGTGGAGTGTCGTAGAATGGAGTAGAGTATTGTAGAGTGGAGTGGCAGAGAGTGTCATGTATTGGAGTGGCATAGTGTGGAGTCATGTAGAGCGGCATATACTGGAGTGGCATAGAGTAGAGTGTACTGGTCTAGAGCGTAATGGTGTACAGTGTTGCAGAGTATAGTCAGATAGAGTGCAGTGGCATTGAATTCAGTGGAATACAATACAGTCTTGTAGAATGCAGTGGTGTTTATTAGAGTGGTGCATAATAGAGTGCAGTGGTGCATATTTAAGAGGCACACAGTGGAGAAGCACAGAGTGGAGTTGTGCAGAGTAGAGTATAGTAGAATGCAGTGGCATAGAGTATAGCGCCGTAAAGTAGAGTGGCGTAGAGCACAGTGGTGTGATGGAGTGAGTAGAGCTGAGTGATGCAGAGGGTAGTGATGCAAAGTAGAGTCAAGTGGAATAGAGTGCAATGGCATAGAGAGTAGAGTTGGGTGGCGTAGAGTGCAGTGACAGAGTAGAGTAGCATAGAGTGGTGCAGAGTGGAGTATAGTGCCGTAGAGTGCAATGACATAGAGTGCAGTGGGGTAGAGTGGTGTAGGCTAGTGTGGAGTAGTGCTGAGTAAAGTCCTGGGGAGCTCAATGGTGGAGAGTGCAGTGTTGAAGGGTAGAGTGCCAGAGTGCAGTGGTTAACAGTAGAGTGACATAAAGTGTAGTGGCATGGAGTGGAGTGGTGCCGAGTAGAGTAGAGTAAAGGAAAACAGGGGAAGGCTTGGGCCCTGTCTCTGACCGGCCTGGACCACTCTTATACAATAAACAAAACAAAAAGCCGGGCAGCTAACGTTTTTTGAAACAATGCACAACCTAGTATAAACAATTGCTAGGCTGGACAACGATTAGTGTTGAGTCACTTTTTGAATTTTATAAAAGATTATGAGCAGGGTTTTTTTTGAGCATCAAAAGATACACCACAACATTTGCAAAGGTTCACAAATACATTGAATAAACCAAAGACAACAAATCAAATCAAATATACAACACATAAACAATTGTGATAAACATTAAATATGAACAACTGTACAATGCCTCAACTAAATCTGTCATTGAGGCACCAATCCTGAATGAAAATTGCACAAGTGGACTAACAGATGGAATACTAGCCTACTTGTTTCACCCACCACAGAATACACAGTGAATTTGTCACACGGTGCTGTAAATAGGAGACACACAAAAACTAAACAGCAGTGTAGAAATGTGTGAATTGTATTCCTATTACGCCCTAGTTATTTGGTATCTTGGTGGTGCTGGACGTCGACGCGTTTCGAACCCAGTGACGATTAACGGGTTCTCCTCAGGACAATGACTGGGGGGGTCGTTGTCACTTCTTTTCGGGGGTCGGGTCACTCCCTCAATGATGTAAACACTCGTAAATGGCGGTCTTACTTGTACACAGTATAACTTAGGTGCGCCGGCACCCCCACCATTTACGAGTGTTTACATCATTGAGGGAGTGACCCGACCACTTTTTTGACATATTTGCCTCCTTTTCTGTTTACCTGCAAGATGTAGATCACCCAGGTTCGAAAAGTGGCTGTGGATGCAGGTACGGGCAATATTAGGAACGCTCCCTCCTGAAGTACATGCTCGCCTCTGTTTGTGCTTTCCATCAGTAGTTCTGCACTCCCTTATGTGCATCCACCCACTATAGCTCTCACCAGTGGCTACCATTACCACAGCACCTTCTGCATGCATGGGCTGCATCTGTCCTGGGCTTGGGAGATTTTCCAGAGTGCATTCTGGTGTTGGGCCCCAGGGGGCGTTACTTCAGACATACAAAAGGTGATGGGAGGAATGCTTGCAAATAATGTAAACCACTGGTAATAGCTCTGGGTAGCAACTCATCCTTTCTCACCCACTGTGCCACTCTACACTGAGACCTTTCTTACGTGAAGCAATACGCCCATTCAGGAACAAAAGTAACTCCAGACGGAGAGGGAGTAACAGAGGACAAAGATATAGAAAAGTAAGAGAAAGAGGTTTGGGATGTATTGAGAAAGAAGGTTCTAGATAAGGAAGAGACATGCTCCAGGGAAGAGAAAGCACAAGAAGAGGAAGGAAAGCCCACCCAGCTAATGAATAAGAAGCAAGCGAAAGAGAGAGAAAGAGAGACAATTGAACCAGCCAATGGTAAGGAATCAGCGTTTCTCAAGTTATCTTCGTGCATCAGCAACAGACCCTTCCCCGATCTCAAAACATGGCCGGTCTGTATTTTTTTCTCTAAAACAGTGGTATTGGGGCTCATAGCTGTGAGATGTGCCCCTCTCACCTGACCTTCACCAAGAGAGTCAATTGTTTCATAGACGGGGAGCAGCTGAAATTGTTGCAGCCCAACTTCTTTCCTTCCTACAGTTAAAATGTCCCATCAGGCCACAGGGCAGGGGTGGTCCAGTCTTTTAAACTTGAACAGAGGTGGCACTGAGAGCACGCGCTGTACCAAGCCTTAAGACCTCGAAACAGAAGTGGGGAGGGTTCAATCTGTGAACCTCACCTATTGTATCCAGTAGAAGCAGTCCATAAATAGTATATAGACTCCATGACTACTTGTCATGAGGGAGCAGAACCCAAGGGTTTTTCATTGGAGCCCCAGCCACATCCCAGGCGGTGACGACCATAGAGGTGACAACTGGAAGGGGGGCTTCACCATCAAGCTATCCATAAGGCCTCCATCTTGCACCTGCGTGTCCACGTTGTACGTATTCTTCAGTCCGGCCAATCTAAGGCATTCATCCTCAGGGTGCTTAGAGTTATTATCAGTTTATGCTTCCTGTCCTGCTGCTTTGAAATGGGTGGGTGGGTGGGCTGGGTGCTCTCAGAGCAGGGGAGGAGTGGTTTGCCCATTTCTAAGTGGGCAATGACTGTTTGGTCAGCCTTCTCAGGCTGCCCAGATTTGTCTTTTTTTTTTTTAAATATGTTTTTATTGCAGAGGTATAGACAAAACATCGAGGCCAGGTGACCGTCATACCTCTAACAGCGCAAGGCACTGTACGGTGTCAAAGCAGTACACAGCCATTCAGCCCACATCCCGGAGGCCGGGCGGCGCTCCAACAGGCTCCAGCAAGAGTTCACCATGTGCTTTTCAAAGGGACATCAGGTCAACAACATGATTTTGTATCTGCTTTTTAACCCATCAAACTCCCGCGCCCCCCCCTCCACCGCCCAATATTTTCAGTCACTTCGTGTGTGCGACAACCGGGTCCTCAGTGCCCGCCCCATCAGAACTATGCCGGTGCACTGCAATGACCGCCATCTGTTAGTGCCTAGCATCTTCCACACAGCGTCAACCCATGTGTGCTGCTCTTCACTCCTCTCTCTTAAGGACCATTCAGATCTCCCTATCGCAGGAGTCCCTTTTGTTACTGCTGCGGTGCCCCAATAACACCCATCCAACCCCCCCCCCCCCCTACTGCTGCTGATGTGGGTTGTACCTATTGGTTCTCATCAGAAGAGCTCACTGCCTATCGGGGTCAGGCATTAGGCTTTTCCAATCCTCATGGAACCTCCCTCTCCAGATGTCCCTCCTCATCGTCCTCGGTCAGATAGTCGCTCAAAGCCTGCACAATCATCTCCCAAGCCCTTGCCATTTCCAAGCTCTTCTCGTTACCAGTTCTTGCGGCCTGTCGCATTCTGATCACACTCTCACATCTGGACCATTTCAATAGCTCATTCGTCCATCTCCGAACGGATGGGCCCTCCCTGGATTTCCAGCTGTAGGAGAGTAGGGTCTGCTATCCTATGGTCACCCCAATTTTTGCTTTTTTGCTTCACTGGTTTTCGACTTACTGAGGCTGTGGGCCTGCTAATCAGACCCCCAGCCTGCTGTTCTCTCTCTAAATTTATGATACATGTGCTATAGGTACATACCACAATTGGAAATGGACTCCTTGTCAGCCCCTGTACCATGCACTATAGGTGCTCAGGGCATAGGTGCCACCAAGGCCTACCAGGGGCTGAAGCATAGCTTTTGCCACCCCTGGCTGGTTCTTAAATTGACACAACTGGCTGATCACTCAGCTGGGGCAAGTGGGTGTAATCACCCCTTGCTTAGATATAGTATACCTATATCTAAACCTATATCTGGACACATATATAGCCTGTAAGCCACTCCTATGGAAGGCCTCATCAATCCTGGAGGCAGAGTGCGTGGTTTTATGTGAGATGGAGCTCTGGCATGAGCTGAGCCTGTCTGCAGCTGTCGGGAACAACTCCCTAAGCTGATCCGGGATAATGCCATACCATATACTCTTAAGCGCATTATAATCCTCGCGGTTATATAGCAACTTTGGTTTGGCTTTATCAAAACATGTCGTGTAAGGTGTCATACGAATTGGAATACTACCCCCTCGCCAGTTCTGGCGACGGGGGTAGCATTCCACCCTTCTAGAGGGATAACACATGTTACTTTACTGAAACGCGGTTGATTTAAAATGAGCCTCAGATCCACAAAATGGATGCCTCAGCCACAGACACGGGTCTGGCCTCCTGCTGCTGACCGAAACTCAGCATATGGTGGCCTGGACAAAGAGTTTCCTGTCGCAGGGCGGTGTCAAACCACCCCAGACAGGAGATAGTGGATTGTAGTAGGGAGGTTTCAAAGAAACCAGACACTGCCTGGGGAGCACAAGGCTGCCCCTTGCATAATCCGGCCAAACCGGTTCTGGGGCCTCCCAGCCCCTGTCCCAGCGCGGCCTGGATCAAAGGAAAGGGGTGTAACCACCCCCTTCCTGGGTCCCACCCATAGGAGGGGACCTAGCAGGATGTCCAGCCCACCAGATTCGAATAAGAGTGGGAGCAGTGCCAATGCAACTCAGATCATCCTGAAGAAACATAAGAAACGAATTCTGGACCCTTCGACTTTCTACTCAACGCAGAAGACTGAAGAATCTCCCTTGTGGTCAAGGAGTGACCACCCTGTGCAAACAGGCACCATCCAGCCCTCAACCCTTGCTTTGTTGCAGTTCCCGCCGGAACTCGAGCGACAGAGATCGACGAGATCAAGCTTGCCTGCCTTCTCCCTGCCCGATCCACAGTCCCTGCAGAGCTGAGACCAGTGGAGGTGACCGGAAGTGTGGGGCACGCCATCTTAAAAAGGCCACGAGACGCTGACCGTGCAGCCCACGAGTGATCCTCGAAGCTGTGCACCGGGGTTTGAGAAGCCCCCATCCCGAGCTACACTTGCACCAAAGCTACCCCCTCCACACTCGACGAGTGCTGCGTGGGGCCCTTCTGCTTGTGGCGGCTCGACGTGTTGGCCCGGTCACTTGCCAGCTGGCTTGTGGCCCCTGTGCCGACGAAAACCGAAATACGACTTGCTTTTCTGATTGCTCCAGATCTGCACCAGCTCCTGTGAAAAGGAGCCCCCACTCTGACCCTCCTGGTTCGAGTGATAAGCAATCTCCCGGTTCCGCATGGATTGCTTTTGCCAAGTGCTGTTTGCTGCAATCTTGAAGCCGATGGTGCTGACGGCGAGAGCCTACGTGGGACAGAGCGTGACCCGCTCCTGGACGTTGCAGATGCCCCAGAGCCCACGTGACAGCGGAGAGAAGCCTATCGACAACCACCTGATTGCGCCCGACATTGCCTGGTTCCGTCCTGGTTCCACCCTGGTCACTGCTGAGTGACCCAGACTCTGTCCCCTCTGCTTTCAGGTATTTTTCTACTTCGATCCACCCTTGGATCGCACCGGACACTTCTGCTTCACATCGCCTGCAGCTGCAACAGCTTCAAGCACCAAGAGCCTGCGTGTCAAAACCCGACGCCACTTCGACCCTGTGCACCCACGGCCTGTGGGTGAGGTAACATTGCAACGCCGGTGTACATACACTGGTACACACCTCTAGGGTCTGTGTCTAAAGTTTTGTTCCTCTAGGTTCAGCGGAAGTATCTTTTAATTCACTTAATCTAACTTTTACGCACCATTGACATTGCATTGGTGCGAGCCGCACTTTCCGTGCTGCACCCGTCTCCTGTGGGCTACTCCCGACTTCAGCATTGCTAGTCCTGACTGCTCCCAGCGAATCTCTAGGCCCTAGGCCTAACCACTGTTCGATAAGTGTTCCTTATACCACTTTTTTAGTATATGGTTTGAGTGGCCACCCGCCCTCATCCATAATTGTGCAACTTTATATGTTTTACTGTGCTTTTGATTTAACGCTTGTGCCCCTTTCCTCATAAAGAGTACTGGGGAGTAATTTAGAAATAAATACATATATTTTTATAATATATACTTGTGTGGTGTCCTTTCATTTGATTACAGGATTGTATGTGGTAAAACAGCTCGCTTAACACGACCTCTTACGTTAAGCCTTTAAGGCTGCTTAGTCCCTGCTACCACTAGGATAGCTTGTCTAACAAGGTTGACTTACAACCAGACATCTTTGGGGTTTGTTTGGACTGATACCAAGTGGTTCCAGAATTGGAAACACTACATATCAGGCCAACTTCTCACATTGGTGTGCAGCGGTGCGGATTTGAGCTTGCTGTTTGTTTTACCATTGCAATCTTTACATCAAATTGAAAGATCACATCAAGTACCTTAGGTACATATAAATCAAAAGCTTAGCATATTAAGTTCTACTGAACTTAGTAGTTGTAGATTAAAGGGATTAGCACACCCTGACTACAACTCACTAGCAAGGTACAGTAGGAAAACACTTAGTGTAGGTAAGTGCATCACTTACACCTCACTAGCAGTCATGTCTGATACAGGTAGAGCCTCAGGCTCTGCTCCTGTAATAGTTGATCCTATAGGGACAACATCCAGATATGACAACCTTAGCCACAAAGACCTGAGTGCCTTGTGCACAGCCAGGGGGCTAAAAAAGGGCAGAGGCCCTACCATTCCTTCCCTAGTAGCTCTCCTAGAAAAGGATGACTTAGATAAGGTGAGTCAGGCTCCCTGTAGGAGAGTAGGGTCTGCTATCCTATGGTCACCCCAATTTTTGCTTTTTGCTTCACTGGTTTTCGACTTACTGAGGCTGTGGGCCTGCTAATCAGACCCCCAGCCTGCTGTTCTCTCTCTAAATTTATAAGACATGTGCTATAGGTACATACCACAATTGGAAATGGACTCCTTGTCAGCCCCTGTACCATGCACTATAGGTGCTCAGGGCATAGGTGCCACCAAGGCCTACCAGGGGCTGAAGCATAGCTTTTGCCATCCCTGGCTGGTTCTTAAATTGACACAACTGGCTGATCACTCAGCTGGGGCAAGTGGGTGTAATCACCCCTTGCTTAGATATAGTATACCTATATCTAAACCTATATCTGGACACATGTATAGCCTGTAAGCCACTCCTATGGAAGGCCTCATCAATCCTGGAGGCAGAGTGCGTGGTTTTATGTGAGATGGTGCTCTGGCATGAGCTGAGCCTGTCTGCAGCTGTCGGGAACAACTCCCTAAGCTGATCCGGGATAATGCCATACCATATACTCTTAAGCGCCTTATAATCCTCGCGGTTATATAGCAACTTTGGTTTGGCTTTATCAAAACATGTCGTGTAAGGTGTCATACGAATTGGAATACTACCCCCTCGCCAGTTCTCGCGATGGGGGTAGCATTCCACCCTTCTAGAGGGAGAAGACATGTTACTTTACTGAAACGCGGTTGATTTAAAAATGAGCCTCAGATCCACAAAATGGATGCCTCAGCCACAGACACGGGTCTGGCCTCCTGCTGCTGACCGAAACTCAGCATATGGTGGCCTGGACAAAGAGTTTCCTGTCGCAGGGCGGTGTCAAACCACCCCAGACAGGAGATAGTGGATTGTAGTAGGGAGGTTTCAAAGAAACCAGACACTGCCTGGGGAGCACAAGGCTGCCCCTTGCATAATCCGGCCAAACCGGTTCTGGGGCCTCCCAGCCCCTGTCCCAGCGCGGCCTGGATCAAAGGAAAGGGGTGTAACCACCCCCTTCCTGGGTCCCACCCATAGGAGGGGACCTAGCAGGATGTCCAGCCCACCAGATTCGAATAAGAGTGGGAGCAGTGCCAATGCAACTCAGATCATCCTGAAGAAACATAAGAAACGAATTCTGGACCCTTCGACTTTCTACTCAACGCAGAAGACTGAAGAATCTCCCTTGTGGTCAAGGAGTGACCACCCTGTGCAAACAGGCACCATCCAGCCCTCAACCCTTGCTTTGTTGCAGTTCCCGCCGGAACTCGAGCAACAGAGATCAACGAGATCAAGCTTGCCTGCCTTCTCCCTGCCCGATCCACAGTCCCTGCAGAGCTGAGACCAGTGGAGGCGACCGGAAGCGTGGGGCACGCCATCTTAAAAAGGCCACGAGACGCTGACCGTGCAGCCCACAAGTGATCCTCGAAGCTGTGCACCGGGGTTTGAGAAGCCCCCATCCCGAGCTACACTTGCACCAAAGCTACCCCCTCCACACTCGACGAGTGCTGCGTGGGGCCCTTCTGCTTGTGGCGGCTCGACGTGTTGGCCCGGTCACTTGCCAGCTGGCTTGTGGCCCCTGTGCCGACGAAAACCGAAATACGACTTGCTTTTCTGGTTGCTCCAGATCTGCACCAGCTCCTGTGAAAAGGAGCCCCCACTCTGACCCTCCTGGTTCGAGTGATAAGCAATCTCCCGGTTCCGCATGGATTGCTTTTGCCAAGTGCTGTTTGCTGCAATCTTGAAGCCGATGGTGCTGACGGCGAGAGCCTACGTGGGACAGAGCGTGACCCGCTCCTGGACGTTGCAGATGCCCCAGAGCCCACGTGACAGCGGAGAGAAGCCTATCGACAACCACCTGATTGCGCCCGACATTGCCTGGTTCCGTCCTGGTTCCACCCTGGTCACTGCTGAGTGACCCAGACTCTGTCCCCTCTGCTTTCAGGTATTTTTCTACTTCGATCCACCCTTGGATCGCACCGGACACTTCTGCTTCACATCGCCTGCAGCTGCAACAGCTTCAAGCACCAAGAGCCTGCGTGTCAAAACCCGACGCCACTTCGACCCTGTGCACCCACGGCCTGTGGGTGAGGTAACATTGCAACGCCGGTGTACATACACTGGTACACACCTCTAGGCTCTGTGTCTAAAGTTTTGTTCCTCTAGGTTCAGCGGAAGTATCTTTTAATTCACTTAATCTAACTTTTACGCACCATTGACATTGCATTGGTGCGAGCCGCACATTCCGTGCTGCACCCGTCTCCTGTGGGCTACTCCCGACTTCAGCATTGCTAGTCCTGACTGCTCCCAGCGAATCTCTAGGCCCTAGGCCTAACCACTGTTCGATAAGTGTTCCTTATACCACTTTTTTAGTATATGGTTTGAGTGGCCACCCGCCCTCATCCATAATTGTGCAACTTTATATGTTTTACTGTGCTTTTGATTTAACGCTTGTGCCCCTTTCCTCATAAAGAGTACTGGGGAGTAATTTAGAAATAAATACATATATTTTTATAATATATACTTGTGTGGTGTCCTTTCATTTGATTACAGGATTGTATGTGGTAAAACAGCTCGCTTAACACGACCTCTTACGTTAAGCCTTTAAGGCTGCTTAGTCCATGCTACCACTAGGATAGCTTGTCTAACAAGGTTGACTTACAACCAGACATCTTTGGGGTTTGTTTGGACTGATACCAAGTGGTTCCAGAATTGGAAACACTACATATCAGGCCAACTTCTCACATTGGTGTGCAGCGGTGCGGATTTGAGCTTGCTGTTTGTTTTACCATTGCAATCTTTACATCAAATTGAAAGATCACATCAAGTACCTTAGGTACATATAAATCAAAAGCTTAGCATATTAAGTTCTACTGAACTTAGTAGTTGTAGATTAAAGGGATTAGCACACCCTGACTACAACTCACTAGCAAGGTACAGTAGGAAAACACTTAGTGTAGGTAAGTGCATCACTTACACCTCACTAGCAGTCATGTCTGATACAGGTAGAGCCTCAGGCTCTGCTCCTGTAATAGTTGATCCTATAGGGACAACATCCAGATATGACAACCTTAGCCACAAAGACCTGAGTGCCTTGTGCACAGCCAGGGGGCTAAAAAAGGGCAGAGGCCCTACCATTCCTTCCCTAGTAGCTCTCCTAGAAAAGGATGACTTAGATAAGGTGAGTCAGGCTCCCTGTAGGAGAGTAGGGTCTGCTATCCTATGGTCACCCCAATTTTTGCTTTTTGCTTCACTGGTTTTCGACTTACTGAGGCTGTGGGCCTGCTAATCAGACCCCCAGCCTGCTGTTCTCTCTCTAAATTTATAAGACATGTGCTATAGGTACATACCACAATTGGAAATGGACTCCTTGTCAGCCCCTGTACCATGCACTATAGGTGCTCAGGGCATAGGTGCCACCAAGGCCTACCAGGGGCTGAAGCATAGCTTTTGCCACCCCTGGCTGGTTCTTAAATTGACACAACTGGCTGATCACTCAGCTGGGGCAAGTGGGTGTAATCACCCCTTGCTTAGATATAGTATACCTATATCTAAACCTATATCTGGACACATGTATAGCCTGTAAGCCACTCCTATGGAAGGCCTCATCAATCCTGGAGGCAGAGTGCGTGGTTTTATGTGAGATGGTGCTCTGGCATGAGCTGAGCCTGTCTGCAGCTGTCGGGAACAACTCCCTAAGCTGATCCGGGATAATGCCATACCATATACTCTTAAGCGCCTTATAATCCTCCCGGTTATATAGCAACTTTGGTTTGGCTTTATCAAAACATGTCGTGTAAGGTGTCATACGAATTGGAATACTACCCCCTCGCCAGTTCTGGCGATGGGGGTAGCATTCCACCCTTCTAGAGGGAGAAGACATGTTACTTTACTGAAACGCGGTTGATTTAAAAATGAGCCTCAGATCCACAAAATGGATGCCCCTGCCACAGACACGGGTCTGGCCTCCTGCTGCTGACCGAAACCCGGCAGAGGAGGCCTGGACAAAGAGTTTCCTGTCACAGGGCGGTGTCAAACCACCCCAGACAGGAGATAGTGGATTGGAGTAGGGAGGTTTCAAAGAAACCAGACACTGCCTGGGGAGCACAAGGCTGCCCCTTGCATAATCCGGCCAAACCGGTTCTGGGGCCTCCCAGCCCCTGTCCCAGCGCGGCCAGGATCAAAGGAGAGGGGTGTAACCACCCCCTTCCTGGGTCCCACCCATAGGAGGGGACCTAGCAGGATGTCCAACCCCCCAGATTCGAATAAGAGGGGGAGCAGTCCCAATGCAACTCAGATCATCCTGAAGAAACATAAGAAACGAATCCTGGACCCTTCGACTTTCTACACGACGTGAGAAGACTGAAGAATCTCCCTTGTGGTCAAGGAGTGACCACCCTGTGCAAACAGGCACCATCCAGCCCTCGACCCTTGCTTTGTTGCAGTTCCCCCCGGAACTCGAGCAACAGAGATCGACGAGATCAAGCTTGGCTGCCTTCTACCTGCCCGATCCACAGTCCCTGCAGAGCTGAGACCCGTGGAGGCGACCGGAAGCGTGGGGCACGCCATCTTGAAAAGGCCACGAGACGCTGACCGTGCAGCCCACGAGTGATCCTCGAAGCTGTGCACCGGGGTTTGAGAAGCCCCAGCCCCGAGCTCCACTTGCACCAAAGCTCACCCCTCCACACTCGACGAGTGCTGCATGGGGCCCTTCTGCTTGTGTGGGCTCGACGCGTTGGCCCGGTCACTTTCCAGCTGGCTTGTGGCCCCTGTGCCGACGAAACTTGAAATACGACTCGCTTTTCTGGTTGCTCCAGATCTGCACCAGCTCCTGTAAAAAGGAGCCCCCACTCTGACCCTCCTGGTTCGAGTGATAAGCAATCTCCCGGTTCCGCGTGGATTGCTTTTGCCAAGTGCTGTTTGCTGCAATCTTGAAGCCGACGGTGCTGACGGCGAGAGCCTACGTGGGACAGATCGTGACCTGCTCCTGGACGTCGCAGATGCCCCAGAGCCCACGTGACAGCGGAGAGAAGCCTATCGACAACCGCCTGATTGCGCCCGACATTGCCTGGTTCCGTCCTGGTTCCACCCTGGTCACTGCTGAGTGACCCAGACTCTGTCCCCTCTGCTTTCAGGTACTTTTCTACTTCGATCCACCCTTGGATCGCACCGGACACTTCTGCTTCACAGCGCCTGCAGCTGCAACATCTTCAAGCACCAAGAACCTGCGTGCCAGAACCCGACGCCACTTCGACCCTGTGCACCCACGGCCTGTGGGTGAGGTAACATTGCAACGCCGGTGTTCCCACACTGGTACACACCTCTAGGGTCTGTGTCTAAAGTTTTGTGTTCCTAGGTTCAGCGGAAGTATCTTTTAATTCACTTTAACTGACTTTTACGCACCATTGACAGTGCATTGGTGCGCGCCGCACTTTCCGTGCTGCACCCGTCTCCTGTGGGCTACTCCCGACTTCATCATTGCTAGTCCTGACTGCTCCCAGCGAATCTCTAGGCCCTAGGCCTAACCATTGTTCGATAAGTGTTACTTATACCAGTTTTTTAGTATATGGTCTGAGTGGCCACCCGCCCTCATCCATAATTGGGCAACTTTATATGTGTAACAGTGCTTTTGATTTAACGCTTGTGCCCCTTTCCTCATAAAGAGTACTGGGGAGTAATTTAGAAATAAATACATATATTTTTATAATATATACTTGTGTGGTGTCCTTTCATTTGATTACAGGATTGTATGTGGTAAAACAGCTCGCTTAACACGACCTCTTAAGTTAAGCCTTTAAGGCTGCTTAGTCCATGCTACCACTAGGATAGCTTGTCTAACAAGGTTGACTTACAACCAGACATCTTTGGGGTTTGTTTGGACTGATACCCAGTGGTTCCAGAATTGGAAACACTACATATCAGGCCAACTTCTCACATTGGTGTGCAGCGGTGCGGATTTGAGCTTGCTGTTTGTTTTACCATTGCAATCTTTATCAAATTGAAAGATCACATCAAGTACCTCTAGGTACATATAAATCAAAAGCTTAGCATATTAAGTTCTACTGAACTTAGTAGTTGTAGATTAAAGGGATTAGCACACCCTGACTACAACTCACTAGCAAGGTACAGTAGGAAACCACTTAGTGTAGGTAAGTGCATCACTTACACCTCACTTGCAGTCATGTCTGATACAGGTAGAGCCTCAGGCTCTGCTCCTGTAATAGTTGATCCTATAGGGACAACATCCAGATATGACAACCTTAGCCACAAAGACCTGAGTGCCTTGTGCACAGCCAGGGGGCTAAAAAAGGGCAGAGGCCCTACCATTCCTTCCCTAGTAGCTCTCCTGGAAAAGGATGACCTAGATAAGGTGAGCCAGGCTCCCTTAGAATCAGGTGAAGGGATAAACTCCCCTGAGAATGAGGATCTTCCTGACAATGAAGTAGTGGAGGAGGAGGAAGAGGAAGACTCTGATTTAGAAGAGCCTGAAGATCAGGATCAGGGGGGAAACCAGGTACAGGTTGCCAGGCTTAACCAGGCCAACTTGGACCTACATGAGAATGGAGAGGGCCAGCACCACTCCAGATCTCGTAACCAAATTCTCCCAGGCAACAGGAGGGTGAGATCTCTATCAGGGGACTCTCATCTTTCTAGTGCCTCAAGAGAATCTCAAAGAGGGATGACTTCCTCCCAGAGAAAAGAGCATAGGGCCAGGATGAGGGCTGTCCAACTCCAAATAGAAAGGGAAGAGGTAGCTTTGGCTCAAGCTAAACTTGCTTTAGCAAGAGAAAGAAAATTGTGTGGCTTAGATGCCACTGGTGGCAGCAAAGTTCCTAAAGAAAAAGACAGGGCCTATGACAATAGAAACCTGCCAAAAATTGTGCCCCCCTACAAGGAAGGGGATGATATCCACAAATGGATGACTGCTCTTGAGAGGGCCTGCATGGTACAGCAGGTCCCTGAGGATCAGTGGGCAGCAATTTTATGGTACTCCTTTTCTGAGAAAGGGAGGGACAGGCTCCTCACTGTTAGACCTGAGGATGCCAAAAACTACTCTGTTCTGAAGAGTGCTTATTTATGAAGGGTTTGGCCTAACCACTGAGCAATACAGGTTGTTGTTCAGAGACACCCAAAAAGCACAGACTCAGGACTGGACTGATTTTGTAGATTGTGCCACTAAGGCTCTGGAGGGTTGGCTGCAAAGAAGTAAAGTTTCAGACTATACAGGATTGTACAATCTTATGATGAGAGAGCAGATCCTTAATAACTGTCAGAACCAGCTGTTGCATCAATACCTTGTTGACTCTGATTTGACCTCTCCCCAAGAATTGGGAAAGAAGGCAGACAAATGGGTCAGAACAAGGATTAAGCAGAAAAACCAGAACCAAGGTGACCAGAAGAAAACAGACCAGAAGGGTGGGAATCAGAAAGATAAAGAAAAGGACCAGAAGTCTTCAGGCCCCCAAACTAGCAATAAGGAGGGGGGTTCCCAAAATGGAAACAAGAAAAAGAAGAATGATGGCCCAAAGAAACCTTGGTGTAATACCTGCAAATCAGTTTCACACTGGGGCAGTGAATGCACTAAGAAAAATCCAGTCCCCACCACTGCAGCTCCTAAAGCACCTGCACCCCCTAGTACAGTTAACAGTGGTGGTACACAGCCAAAGGGTTTAGTAGGGTTGACCCTGGGTACTGAGGTGGAATCTGGCCTAGTCAGAATCCCCACACAGGCAGTTCTCCTATATGATGTGGGCTTATCTTTGCCCACTGCAGTAAGCCCCAGTAACCTGGGCAAATATAGGCAGACTCCCTTAATCAATGAGAAACTGGCTCAGGCCTACAGGGACACTTGTGCCAGTGTCACAATGGTGACACCTGACTTTGTGGACCCTGGACAGATTGTACTAGGTGAAAGTTACCTAGTGACCAATGCAAGCAACTCCACTACTTCCCATAGTGTGGCTGTTGTGAACCTCTCCTGGGGAGGGGTAGATGGCCTAAAGAAAGTTGTTGTGAGTGCAGACCTCCCAGTAGACTGTCTGTTAGGCAATGATCTTGAAAGCTCAGTTTGGTCAGAAGTGGAGTACAGGACTCATGCAGAAATGCTAGGGATTTCAGCTCATGTCCTTGCAGTGACAAGGTCTCAGGCTAAGAAGTGCCTTCCTGAACCAGTGGTGGATCTTGAAACAATAGACCAACCACAACCCAAGAGAAGGAGCAAGAGGGTTAAGGCTGTGCCTTCCCACTTGCCCCAGGTTGAGGATCAAGTTTCACAGGAAACTGATTCTGCAGTCCAAGAGGAGACTGTCTCAGAGGAGCTTGAACCTGATCAGGTTGAGTTTCTGGGGACAGGGGGACCCTCAAGGGCAGACCTGGGGCAGGCCCAATTAGATTGCCCTTCACTTGAACCCCTCAGACAGCAAGCTGCTGCTGAGGCTGCAGGGAATGCTCAAGGTACCCATAAAGTGTATTGGGATGAAGGACTCCTTTATTCAGAGGCTAGAGACCCCAAGCCTGGCACAACCAGGAGGTTGGTTATACCTTTGAAGTTTAGGGGTTTCCTTCTTACCTTGGCCCATGATATTCCCCTTGCAGGACACCTAGGCCAGAATAAGACTTGGGACAGGCTTGTTCCACACTTTTAACTTCGTACGTGGCTGACAGGCAGGTGTTACGAAGTCTCAACGTATTGATTGATTTGGGGACTTTTTCGGATTCCAACAATCACCGTATTTTGATCGCACTTGTTCATTCTCTTTGGAGGTTTCATATGTCTGCTGCTCTGAGAAACGAACACGCATATGCAACGCTAATAGGTCTAGTCTTTAAAAAACGGACGCTGTGTGGACCCCGGGCTGCCCCTGAACTTACCTGCAGCAGCTGACTCTGGTGCCTTCGTCCTCCCGCCTCCCGCCGCCGACCCCTGCTCCATCTCTGGGTCTTGCAGCCGTGTGGAGTGCGGTAGAGGAGCAACAAAAACTTCAATACCCAGCTGCCCTAGCGGCGCTAATCGCGCCAAACGCGCGCCAGGAGGCGCTCAAATACAGAGTCACCCCGGTCGAGGGGGCGACTCTCTGTTCACAGAAACGGACGCTGTGTGGACCCCGGGCTGCCCCTGAACTTACCTGCAGCAGCTGACTCTGGTGCCTTCGTCCTCCCGCCTCCCGCCGCCGACCCCTGCTCCATCTCTGGGTCTTGCAGCCGTGTGGAGTGCGGTAGAGGAGCAACAAAAACTTCAATACCCAGCTGCCCTAGCGGCGCTAATCGCGCCAAACGCGCGCCAGGAGGCGCTCAAATACAGAGTCACCCCGGTCGAGGGGGCGACTCTCTGTTCACAGAAACGGACGCTGTGTGGACCCCGGGCTGCCCCTGAACTTACCTGCAGCAGCTGACTCTGGTGCCTTCGTCCTCCCGCCTCCCGCCGCCGACCCCTGCTCCATCTCTGGGTCTTGCAGCCGTGTGGAGTGCGGTAGAGGAGCAACAAAAACTTCAATACCCAGCTGCCCTAGCGGCGCTAATCGCGCCAAACGCGCGCCAGGAGGCGCTCAAATACAGAGTCACCCCGGTCGAGGGGGCGACTCTCTGTTCACAGAAACGGACGCTGTGTGGACCCCGGGCTGCCCCTGAACTTACCTGCAGCAGCTGACTCTGGTGCCTTCGTCCTCCCGCCTCCCGCCGCCGACCCCTGCTCCATCTCTGGGTCTTGCAGCCGTGTGGAGTGCGGTAGAGGAGCAACAAAAACTTCAATACCCAGCTGCCCTAGCGGCGCTAATCGCGCCAAACGCGCGCCAGGAGGCGCTCAAATACAGAGTCACCCCCGTCTCGCGGGACGCGAGCGGGACGCCGGGCTAAGCCCGGGCAAAGGGCGGGCCCTCTGTGGCCCTCAGTGGCCGAGGTAGGCCGGGCTGGGCCCAGGCATGTTTGATTATTGAGTTGTATACCCTGTGATACTCGGGTGTGCCATTATATTATAATCCTAAGTATTGCTAGAGATATTGAACGATTGAACGCCACTAACTGTATGCACTTCTAGTTCATCTCCCATGATCATTGAGTGAATATTTATAGTATTTTATTCAGTGTTTGTTTGTTTTAAGAGTGTGGTTATCTTTTAGGCTCTATTCACATACGCTACTATGGAGTGTAAGACATTACGATCTGGGAAAGTTGTTATGGAGAATTGTGATTCATTTCCTAATTTAAGTCATGTTGGAAAAAAGAAAACAAATAGAGGCATCATGAAAGGCCAGATGCAATTAAAACAAATTTGGGAGAAAAGTTTGAGTAAATCTCTTGAAGTTCCCAGAAAAGATGATACTGAACTACTACCGCAATTGATTCTTTGTTCAAATATGAAGGAAACTGGTTTTCCAGTTCTTAAGGAGGAAAAAAAAGGATCTCTGAGTCAGACTGGAGAGGTCAACCGTCCAACATGTGCTGCGAATATGATTGATGCTGTCCCCTTGCTAAAATCGCAATCCTTGATCCATGAAATGCCTATGGGGAATGGTATTCTGGAAGAGGATAAGGGTGATATCTCTATACTCAACAGCATTGATTTAGAACTCTGCGGCCGATATATAGATAAGACATCTTTACCCCACTTAGTAGGTAATAAAACTCCTCGTGGTGAAACTCCATCTGGTCTACTATTATATAGTAGTACGCCCTCCAACAAATCTAAAGATAGTCTTTCTCCGCAGTTTGAGATACAATCCCCGCACTTTAACATGTCAGGGATTTGTCCCCTCACATCTTCAAATTTCCCAAAAAACGAAAAACCTATCTCAGAGTCACTCATTGCCCTGGAACAAATTTTATCCTCTATGTTATTGCTAATGGGAAAATTTGCTGTAAATTCTGACTGTATCTTGTCTTCGGTTACTGAGATTCTGCAGGCTTTGCTGGCACAAAATGGGAAATTGGTAGAAAAGGTACTTAAGCCTCCCACTATCCCTGTTGACACTGGTCTTTCTGCTCTTAATGAGGCAGACAATATTATAGAAGAGAGGGGAGAGGCTCATCTGGGATCCTCCTCAGAGGTGGGGATGCTTAAGTCACCTAATCAACCTATTTCACCCGCCTCGCATTTGAGGTCTGCGCCTTTGTTACCTGAGCAGGGAGAGAGTGTCTGTGAAGTCCCTACAACGGGGGGCCACGATCTCTTCCCTATTTTTGCACAGGATAAAAAGGAGCCAGAAGCTGCCTCGGGGTCTCCAAAAGTCACCAAAATGAAATCAAGAGAAAAAAAGGGGAAACCTACACGTAAACATAAAAAGAAAAGACCTAGACAAATCATTTTTCCAAAACATATAATAACTGTAACACCTGTTCCTATAGAAAGAGGGCATAGTCTTCCCTCTGTTAGTCCGGAGAAGGTAGAAGTGGAAAATATCTTAGAGGTTTCCAAGGGACTTCCCTCGGCTGATGTAAACACGGATATGGTGGTCTCTGGTTTAGTAGTTGATGTCCCTGTTCCTCAACTTACAAGTACAGATGATAAATATTTCCCCATAGTAACACGAGTATATAATCCAACTGCTCCTATTTTTCTGCCTCAGAAGGAGATAGCTAGGAAGGCAATACCACAATCAGTAAAAAGTCCAATCTCATATGTGGACACTTGTGTATTAGATTTTCTTCCATTATTTGACTCTGATCTAAAAATGAATAGATCTTTGTTACTTAGCTGCTTTAAGGAGATTGAAAGTTTAAAGTTGGTCCTATCAAATGATATAGATTTAGTCACCCCAATAAGATCATTAAATGGCCAACGAATAAGGGTAAAATTTTATTCGAAGATAATTGCTAACCTAGTTCTCCAGCAAGCCGAAGCATTTCAATGTAGAGGTATTGACGTCCTACCCTATGTTAATAAAAATTTGTGCCTGTCTCTTAATGAAAGGAACACAAAGTTAAACATGGGACAGGATGCCCCTCCGTTATGTAATAACGATCTAAAAATTTGGATCTCTAGAGGCAAACGCATGGTCTCTCAGGTTTGTCCTGTACCTAGTAGTACAGACAATCTACTTACTGAAGACTCTGCGATGTGGAACTGGCTACCTGGAGTTCTCTCAAACACCACCTCGAGAAACCCACGGTCACCCTCACATCTTTAACCATTGTTTAAAAATTGTCTCTTGGAATGCTGCCGGCTTGACTAACTGTCCGGAAAAATTTGATTATCTCTTCTCCCTAAATGCAGATGTGTTATGTATCCAAGAAACATGGTGCCATATTTTCCCACATGTTGGAAATGATTACTTCGTCCTGGAGGCTGCCGCAACGCCATCAAAGAAGGGCCATGCTAAAGGCGGAATTGCCTGTTTATTATCTAATGCACGACAATGGCATTTCGCACACTACAAGGACGAGAGTAATCTATTCCAAGTTATAACTATTTCTAACCTGGATCCTGGTGTTCAACGGACCTCGTTTATCATAGTAAACGCCTATATTCCACCTGAAGATAATTTTATGGTAGTTTTAAAACGTATGTTTTCCTATTTAAAGCGTCTATTAGAGGTGGATGATCCTCCATACCTATTATTAGTGGGGGACCTAAACTGTAAAGTGTCTAACACTTCCCTAGACTTATTTAGAAACATAGCAAAGGAAGAGGTTTATAATATTCCCCAAGCCTCTTTGCCCAATAAAATAAAAACTAACAAAAGGGGCAAGATTCTCCTCGGAGAACTTAATGCCATAGAGGGAATTATTATAAACGGCAGAATGCCCTCTGACACTCCAGCTAATTACACTCATGGTTCATCCAGGGGAGAATCTATTTTGGATTACGTAATTACAGACTTTGAAATGTTCTCTTTCTGCAAAGATTTGGTAATCTCTTATACGCCCTTGAGCGATCATAAAATCATTACACTAACTGTTTCCTTAACATCTCCTGAAGCTGACCTCTGGTCATTAAAGAACAGAGGCTTCACCATTAATAGTCACTCAGATAGATGTTATTGGAGATCTAATTATAACAAAGATGTACAAAACATCCTTACCCAATTTCTAACTGAGTCTGACTATTGGCAGGGAAAGGAATTTATGTTCCTCGAAACCCTTATCCAAAAAATTACTGACATAGTTAGGACTTCAGGAAATTTTAAAAAGAAATGTTTCTCTCCTAGTCCTCTATTAAGGTTGAATAAAGAAATTAATAAAGTTGTTAGGATGCAATACCTAAATAGATCTAGGGAGCTTGGGTTAAAACTAGCTTTATTAAAAAGAAGGAGGGTGAGATTAAGAGCCAAATTAAAAAGAGAAAAAGAAGATATCTTATGGATTAAGCTAAAAGAGGCATCTAAGTGTAAAAACGTCAGAGATTTTTGGTCTATAATAAGGCAAGGATGTGGATCCGTAACAACGCCCACTCCGATTGCAATTACTGAAAATGTCTGGACCCAATTTGTGACTACTCTATATGCGTCCAACCATGTAGGGACCGAGGTTTGGGTTCCAGATTTCAATTCTGACGTTATAATGGAACTCCCCACTGAGCACACCATAGCCAGTGCAATTAGGAGTATGCGCTCCTCAGGAGCTATGGGACCAGATGAAGTGCCTATGTCCACAATTAAGCAAGATGTAACTACTTGGAGTAGGATCCTCCTTCCAGTGTTTCGGGTGTGTTTTAAAACAAGAGCAGTCCCGGACTCTTGGCGGGGAAGCATCTTGATCCCAATTTTTAAAAAAGGAGACCGGGCTAATCCCGCTAATTACCGTCTAATTGCATTACTGGATGCTATAGGGAAAATCTTCGCAAAACTTCTATTAATATCTATAACAGAATGGGCAGATAAAAATAATATAATACCCAGGGAACAGACAGGTTTCCGAAAAGAGCACGGAACTCTGGACAACTTAACCATGCTACAGGTAATTGTAGATAAATATGTTCGTGTACGTGGTGGAGGCGTATACGCAGCATTTATAGATTTCTCTGCAGCGTTCGACAGGGTGGACAGATCAACGCTGTGGAGAAAGCTGTCGGCATTGGGCATGCCGGGACAATTATTGGACTTAGTTAAGTCCTTGCATTGGAACACATGGTGTCAGGTGCTACAAGGAGGTGATAGGGGTCTCTCCCAACCCATCCCATCCCGCAATGGTCTAAAACAAGGATGCATACTGGCACCCATCTTGTTCTCCCTATATATGGCTGATTTGCCAACAGCCGTTGCTGACTGTGAGGGACTTGCCCCAAAAATAGGAGGAACTGCCATACCCATTCTAATGTACGCAGACGATATTCTTGTTCTAGATCTGACCCCAAAAGGTCTTTCTAATCGTCTCCATACATTGAATGAATTCGCCGATGCACACTTTATGAAAATCAATAGTTCAAAAAGTAAAGTTATGTGCATCTTTGGAAAAAAGAAATGCAGGTCCAAGAGTTTTAATTGGACATTAAGTGGTGAAAAATTAGAGGTAGTTAACTCCTATACGTTTTTGGGCAAAATAATATGTTCTAACCTTAGTGAGAAACCCCACATTGAAAATAACTCTAGAAAAGCAATGGCCCATGGGCGGGGATTATGTTCCTTGTACAAAGCGACTGGGAGGAGACATTTCTCATGTTGCTTGGATGTATTCCGTGCAAAGATTCCTGCTACCCTTTTGTATGGAATGGAATTGGTGGATCCATATCAATGGGAGTTTATGCAAAAAATGGAGGGGAAGGTATTAAGGAAAATTTCTTCATTAAATTCTGCCTGCTCCACTTCATCTTGCAGGCTGGAATTCGGCCTGCGAAGTTGTAGGGCTCAAGGGTTAGCTGCCCTAGTAAAATGGATAACATGCTTGGCCCGAGGCAAACCAGGAACCCTACGAGAAAGCCTAAAAAAGGAGCTCTTGGGCAACTTTAATGAGTTCTCGCAGCTAGTAAAAAACTTTCGACTGGCTGTTTCAATATTGGAATTGGACGAAAGTACGTTGTTTTTACTTTCTCCATTAGAACTAAAGCTAAAGTTAAAAAGTGTGTCCTGGGAATACTGCTACAAACTGGATATACTTGCCCAACAGAAAGATAAAGACAGGGAACTCCTGGTTTTAACCTATACACCTAAACAAGCCCAACAATATCTAACTTGGAACATTCCGCATGGTGTCCGTAGGGTATGGTACCTCCTTCGCCACAATTTGCTTCCACTAAATACATTACTTGCAAAATGGTATGGAGTGTCCCCCTTGTGTAATTTTTGTAATAATGCCGTTCAAGATTTTAAACATGTTCTGCTTATTTGCCCAGGCCTGTACTTATTGAGGAAAAAATGGATAAAACCAATCTGTATACAAATGGGAATCACGAATGTAAAAATGTTTTTTAATGCTCTCCTCTGCCCCCCTAATGAAATGTTCTGTTTTAGAATTTTTAAATATTTTAAAGAATTTTTAGATATCTAATAATGTGATTCTGGTGAGATGTTGATGAGTGTAACTTTGTATATAACAAGTGGTCGTTTAGTCGTTGTATTAAGTTTGTGTTTTAAAGTATGGTTACATGTATGTTATTTTATGTGGCCCTCTTTGAGAGCCAAATCATAATAAACTTTGACTTTGACTTTGACTTTGTTCCACACTTTCACTGGCCTCACATGTCAGAAAATGTCAAGGAGTTTTGTCGCTCCTGTGTCACTTGCCAAGCCAGTGGTAAGTCAGGTGGCACAACAAAGGCCCCCCTGATACCACTACCTGTGGTGGGGGTACCCTTTGAAAGAGTTGGAATAGACATTGTGGGTCCCATGGATCCTCTAACAGCATCTGGGCACAGATTTATACTGGTAGTAGTGGATCATGCCACCAGGTACCCAGAGGCAATTCCCCTGAGGACCACCACAGCTCCTGTGGTGGCAAAAGCCCTCATTGCAGTTTTCTCAAGAGTGGGCTTTCCAAAGGAGGTTCTTTCAGACAGAGGTACCAACTTTATGTCTGGATACTTGAAAGCAATGTGGAAAGAGTGTGGAGTAAACTATAAGTTTACCACACCCTACCATCCACAGTGCAATGGGCTTGTTGAAAGGTTCAACAAGACCCTAAAGGGAATGATAA